>NC_092070.1:24560616-24864366 GCF_039877785.1 Chaetodon trifascialis
AAAACTAATTATTTCAGCTCTCAGTGTGTTTCAAGTTTGAAATTTAGGGATTTGAGGGCAATGTTGGACTCTAATAACTGTGTTCATCTATAATGGCAGGCAAATTATTAGGTTCAGGTAAAAGTGCTGACTCGTTCATCACTCGTCCTCATTTCAAACGAAAAACATGAAAAAATATGCACTGCACTACTGAGTGATGCAATCCCATGCATAAAACAGCAGCCACCATGAGCAACAATGGAGACAATCTTCAATCAATCGATCAGCTGATAAATGAATGCAGGCCAGAACAAAGAGCAGCAGGATGATCACCTTCAAACTTTCCTCTCTCCTTTATTTTTAGTTTTCTTTTCTTTAGTATTCCTGATCAGCTGTATGTTTTTACCTGGACACAGACAAAAGCAGCTGTGTCTCTCACTTTTCCCTGGACCTCCCTCATTGGACATTCAGGCTGAAGGGCATTGTTCTCCCCTGCAACACTCGCAGTACATTTGGCAGGTTTTTAACCATCTTAACAGCCTCGTCCTCCGCGCTATCAAAGACAACTGAGGAAGTTGGCTCTGGAAACGTTATAGAGGTGCTACACCGTCTCCTCCAATTTTATGACATGAGGACAGATTTCAAAAGACAGCGGATAAATTGAATTCAGTGACAGTGACATGAATTGGATATGTCACTGTCCTATGACAAGGTTTACTTATACACAAAACAACCGGGCGTCAGGTTTTAGTCATGGCCAATCAGAAACACTTCCCCATAAAAGGTAAGCTCTACCGACAGAAAGACTTCTTGGCATGGGCTGAGGGTAAATATGTCCTCTCATTCACCCACTGAGTCCAAACCTCATTTCCACCAGGCTGACCTTTACATAAACCTTTTGTGTGGAGAGAATTTGTCACTCCTTCAGAGCACAACACTGTGCTCATTCCAGAGAGATTTCACGTGCGGCAATGCCTTTTCTGTGCTTAACTTTCTGCTGCCGCTGGCGTCTTTTCTCTGAGAGCTGAAAATCAATTCCACCTTTTGATTGCCTTTTTCCCAGCGTCTTATTGTACATGTTGCGGGGCAGCCTCTCTCTTGCATTCATACATCACCTATGTATATCCAGCCCCAGCCTGACACTGTATGAGCCGATACCTCGCGTTGCACTCCTCACCCTCCGTATTTATTAAACCTAAATTGCTACAACGCTCTTATCAAACAGACTCGCTGTAATTTGCCGCTTCCCAAGAGTCATTGTTCAGTTCCGACTTCCTCCCGGATCTAAATTTCAGAGTAACTTGGGAAGACGGAGAGAGAGCATGACAAAAGAGAGTGGCGACAGAGAGAAGAAGCCCCGGAGGAGGACGGGAAGTGTTCCTGTCATCGCCGTTATCTGGCAGAGTGATATATACGGGACTGGAAAGCTGCCATTCTCTGCCTGTATATCTGCAGCGCGCACAAACCCTGAAATTACAGTCTCCTGGGCTGGTTTGTGTAACCAAAGAAAAAAAGTATTTTCCCAACAAATTTTTTGCAATATCCGAACTACGCTACCAGAGTGACAGTCCTCCTGCCACAGCATCACTTTTTAACGTGCTGTGTAAATAAACACAAGTGTTTCTTTAGTGTTTTCCAGATGAATGAACAATGAGGATCTGCACAGTCTGAGACGCCACAGGGACGTGATGTTTTTCATCTCTGTATATTTTCCTGAAATTTGAAATTCTGATTGACTTGACTGAAGGCCCATGAGTGCAGCGATAGGCAAACAGCAGGACTGATCAATATGAGTGGAGGAGAGAGGAGTAACTGAGAAATCCAGAGAGACGATGGTGATATTTGCACATTTTTCTCCTAACTTCCTGTTTTTTCATGTCATTGTGACAAGCTGTACTGACTGGTGTGATCAGACAGGATTGTCCCCTTTCCTGCATAAACAGCAGAGATTATGGGGGAGGAAAAACATTTTGTCCAGACTGACACTTTTTTTTTTAGCTCTGCAGGAAGTTAATGACGTTTACAGCAGCACAGTCGAGTGTTTGTGAAGTAAACAGACTATCGCGTATAACGTACACTTACACCAACTACCTCGCTATCAAAAGTTAATTTTAAGTGTAATTGATTCATCTACAGAGGAAATAGGACAAAGAGGAAGAAGTTGCTCGGCTCATCTCTTATTCCTTCCCTGTAACTGTGACGCACTCATTTGTGACATCATGAACTATGCATCTTAAAGATGGCTGCCTGTCAAGATTTTTTATTACTTTACTGGACTGACAGAGCTGATATATGGTTATTGATTTATTAAATGGGAAAAATATGTATTCTAAAGACGACACTTTGACAGACATGTTGTACCTCCAGTAACAGGAAAGAAGCTGAAGTGCCTTAGACTGTAGAGTTTACAGACTACAGATCACAGACTCACTTTTGTACTTAATGCAGGTTCTGGTGTGGAAGAACTTGACTCTGACCTGACGTCCACACGCAGAGTTTTCCATAAACGCTGACTGCCGTGCAAACAGCCAACGACTCATTGAAGCTGGTTATTAGACTAATTTTTGATTCTAATGAAAATGTTTCGATTGACATGTTGCAATTCGCAACTCATTTACATTTTACGACCACCAGCCTCCACTTCAAAGCAATGTGAGCATGATGGTACAGAATGGCGCCCATCAGTCCCGCCTCAACACGCTCTATATAAATGTGTGTGTGTGCTCAGCTGAGAGGTCGTGTCCTGCAGGGTGATCGCCGTCCGTGTTCTTCAGTGTTTACATCTGCAGTAGCATTCAGTTTCCTTCAGACTCCAAACATGACTTAATCTGGTGCAGTCTGAACTTATGTGCATTAAACAGTAATGCCGCTCTCACCTCTGCACCCTCGACAGCAGTAAATCAGTGTAATCGTAAAGTAGCTGCTTTAAAAATTGGACCTCCTGAAGGAGCTGCATTGGTGTGAGCGGGATGTCTGAGGCACCAGTAACATGATGAAATAGGATAGAGAAGTAAACCAGTAAACCATGTCATAAAAACATTTCTATCAATACAGTGAAGGTAAAGTGACATATTAATCTTACAACATCCGAACTGTGGAATGTAGTCACGGATTTGATCCTTGGAAATATCACGTTAAAAACCAACTGTAGCAGCTTCTCATTACTATGTTTACAAATGTAAACATCTGTTGTAATTCAGTTGCTAAATTATGGCCACCGAAGCAGCATTTAATCGCCCTGCCTGATTCAGCATAAAGTTAACAATCAGCGGGACGTGTTGGTGGTTTGGGTAATTGGGGTCCAATTGGTCCTCTGCGACCTTCATTCCCTCATTTCCCAGCCTAATTTCAACAGCAACAGTCAGAGGGGCAAATCTGTGGAAACGTGGTACTGAACAGGTCACGGTTTCTTCAAATAAGTGAGCTTGAAATGTTTAATTTCAGATCTTGATTATGTATTCAGCTTGCTTGAACGCTCATTTCCCCACAACATCCAATTAAAATGAGCTAACTGGTAATATGGCAGGGGGTGGAATTGCTTGTGTTGCGTTAGATGTATAATTGCACTCTCTCCATCCCCAGTCACCCAAAAATCAATTTCCTCTAAACTGTCTACAAACTCAGGCTCTCCTCGCTGCACCAGGTCCACATGCGTCGATCACAAAGACGTGCGATAACATGTACAGTTAGAGAATTGGGACACTGTATTAAGATTGGAGGCTGTGATAGTGGTATGTGGTTGTGTCCTCACGAGCTTCATCAGAGATATGTGAGAGGCAAAAAGGCTTCTCTAATGAATTCTCCAGTTCTCGTCACCTTTATGTGTTTCTTCTACTGTTTATTTATGCGGCCATTTAAAAGAATTCATTCATCGTTCATTGCTGTAACACATCAGCGTCATACAGAAACCATCTGCAGTTTGGTTGATTCATGCCTCTTCTCGCTGCTCCTTCAGGTGGGGACCTACGAAATGGGGATCCTGCAAATGAGATACCCCGTGTGGCCCCGGTATGGCTCCTATCTGGAGCCGGTGTCAGATTACAGGCACCTGACAGTGGCCACGCTGGAGGAGAGGCCCTTCGTCATTGTGGAGGCGGTGGACCCCGTGACTGGTACATGTGTGAGCAACACCGTACCCTGCCGACGACAGTCCAACAAGACGGAGGCGTAAGTGATGCTGCCGCTCATCAACACTCAACAGACCCATTCAGACACACTCAAAACGTACGGTTCACCTAGCAGACGTTGGGTGATGGCATTTGATCAAATTCACTGAAATCAAATGTGACTTGGCTGATACTGAAGAAACATCTGTAGCTGTGTACCTTATTTTTCATCAACCACTTGCTCCAAATCCCTGGAGTCCTGATTCAGACCATAGCAATCAATTTAGAACCAGATTAGGCTTCAACATCTCACTCATACAGTACAGTGTGGTGCATTTTTTACTTCATCACTCAAATCATTTGCCGTTACCAAAATGAGCGTAGACCACCTAAAGTTAGAGAAACCATCAGGTGCAAATCCACTTTACATCACTGTTCAGTCCCACATGAGCTCTCACATGTTAACATGCCCAGCTTAATTGATTTTGTATCTAACTTGAGAGTGCCATTAGGTATGAGATTAAGAGGCTCTTCCCCTGCCATTAGCCCAGGCATGGCTTCTTATCACTCAGTGAGCTGAGATACTCATTAGGCTGCTTGGCCAGAGTGCAATATCTCAGGGATCACCCTGTGACCCAATCAGGGAAATTTATGTGCTGCATGGTGGGGTATCAATTAGATGGGACGATTAGACCATGTCATCAATCCTCAACACCTAGAGACTGATGCTGGTGTTCATTAGTGGTGGAGAGAAGCGCTGGCCATTACCCATTACGGACAATAGCTTTAACGAGATGAGGGGAACCGAAGATGAAGATCACTTGCCCTCAGTGTTATGGAGCACCGCGGTGCTTTATCGCTCATGCTGACCAAATCATCCCGCCTGTGTAAAAAGTGCATAATTCCCCTTGTCGGACAACATTTTCATGCAACTGCAAAAAAGTCCACGGCAGAAGCAAATGACGTCGATAAGAGGTTCAATGAAGCAATAAGCACTTTGGCCGGCTGAAGGAGAAACACTGAACAATGAATGTTGCAATGAAGGTTGAAGAGGTCCATGCTTCTCCGTGATTCCAGCAGTCAAAATGAAGATAGAGCCTAGTGCATACGAGTACTGAGCGCACTGCAGCAAACAGCCACAAAACACGCTGTCACGTACTCGCTCAAAGCGTGTGTGCACCTTCATCTGACAGGCTCAGAGTACAACAGTACAACAGTATGAAAAGAATCCTACAGAGACACATTTTGGTTAAGAATACGCAAAAGCAGCATTACGTAACAGTAATGGTGCTTTTTTGCCACAATCCAATATCAATTTTCTCTATCGAATCTTTTTACAATTCGATCACCTTTGAATTTACATTATTAATTGAGAGCCCTACATTACTCACATTAGCTTAATTACATTAATAAGGTTATCAGAGCGTTAACATTAAAACTCAAATTAGCAGACCTATTCTTTCATAAATACCTAACCTTAAAGATTTTTGACAGGTATCCCTCCCCTGAATTTTAGTTATTAAAGAATTAAATTAAGTAGGATATTTTACAATTGAAGAATTAATTTGTTAGCGCCCTCCTGGACAAACTTTGTGATTACCTGTTACTCACTGGCCAATAAGAGCTCCAATGCTGATCAGGTTGTTATCAACCAGCTAACTGATCAATCGGTCTCCATTTAAAACCAAGCTGAGAGTTATGTTCCCTATCTTGAATGCAGCGTCACATTTATTTGTCACCATCTCCTCTCCTGAAGTTCCCCCACAGCCCTCAACATGACCTCAGACCTTCATCGGTGCTCTCTAAACAGGGAAACCATGCAGATTCTCCTTTCCAGTCCCCCAACCCCCTTCAACCCCATACATTCGGCCTGCTCGCCACACCATCTGTGCACTTCCCTCGTTCGTCCTCAGAGAGGCCTGACAAACAGCCACCAGTGCCCGGCTCAGGCTTGGCTAAAGCCTCCCAAAGCAGTTAACAGAAGCTCTTCCCTTTGAGTCATACATGACTCTCCGGTGGGATCAGAAACATCTCAAGCTCTCTTCCTCGCTGCTTTTGTACAGCAGGCAGACTCTGCTCCCTGAGAGCACACTGGAGAAGATTAATTCAGAGGTAACGTCCTCGTGAAGGGTAGTATTGACCTGGGAAGATAATGTCATCATACATTAGCTGTGCTCAATGGGAGTTAGATCATAAGTTGATTTAATTAAAGCTGAGACTGCGAGCAGTGGTAGATGAGCTCTCGGGAGCCTCAGAGCAGCAGGACAAAGTACACGGCACCATAAAGCTGCACTAAATCAACTTCACACATCGCTGCCTTCACTAGCTAATGTTTGAAAATTGGAGTGGCTTAAAATTGTGTCACATGATCAAAGATTATAGGTTGCAGTCACGTGACATTAAATTCAGACGGAGGGCAAGAAGTGAAAACCGCAATGGACGAGATGAAGGACAGCTGCTGCGCAGGTTTTGATGAAATTATGAGAGGAAGGTACAGAAACGAATGAAAGCAGACAAAAGTATGGAGGCAAACATCTTTCTTGCTAGCAGTTTCATCCACGACCTCGGTACCAAAGCGCTCCGGGATGACAGTCGTTTGGTTTTTTAAGCGTGCGTAGCTTTTTATTTTCCCGTGGATTAAACGAGCAGCAAACTTTCAGCGCCGAGGCGCTGAATGATGACGTTTACGGTACGTTGTTTGCGCGTCAGAATAAAGTCTAAAGTCAGGATAAATAAACTATATGATAAGTTTGTTTAGCAGAATATTTTTCTTCTTTCTTCTTTTTATCATCTTGCGGCAGCTAAAATTCATTTCCTGACTCCTTCTGGTCCCAGCAGTTGGGAACGCTTCATTTCAAAATTTGGAAAATCTGCCACATCACAGGTGGAGGAATGGAGTGACACTTCTACTTTAAAGCCTCTGACTGATTTAATTCAACAGTTTTTATATGAAAAAAACAACCTGGTGGAATACAATTCACTGTTTCTTTAAGAGGTGAATATATCAAGGGGCTCTCAGTGAGAGTCGCCTTCACATTTTCTTGAGAACAGATATAGACATCCTTAGCCTCCTCCTCCGTTAGCCACAGCGACGGCCGGCCACGCACACGCACACACACACACACACACACACACACACACACACACACACACACACACACACACACACACACACACACACACACACACACACACACACACACACACACTATTATTCCAGGGATGTCCACATTTGGAATAAATAACCTCACACACATTCACAACAATTCTCAAAGACCTATTTTAATGCAGCTGGCAGCTTCCTTAAATCCCAGCCTTGAACCCTGGCATCTGGTGAGACGGGGGATGCTGGGACCACTGTGTTTACCCGCGGTGTGCTGTGGCAGCCTTGTTTTCCTCTAAAGTGTTCATTTGTTTCTGTTTGTTGTGGCTCGGCTCTGCCTGCTCGCCGCCTCGCCTGCTCGTCTCATTGCCTCCTGGTCCTGATGTGTGGGTGCAGAGTCCATTAGACTGAAGGTCTGGGGGAGGTTAGGGGTGATGTGTCATTAGTGCTCTCTGCATTGCGCTCATGGCTCACTACCTCACTGCCGCATCACCTCACACGTATTGCTCTACAGAGGTGTGTCTGTTTTGGTTTCTATGAAAGCAAACAGACGTTTAATGGTGAACCGTAAGCCCTCGGCGGATAAAGAAAAACAGACAAGATGGATGGTCAAGATGGTCTGAAAGAGTCCCGCCAAGCTGACATCAAGGAAAGTCAGCTCGTCTGGAGTCTTAAAAAGAGATCTCCGACACACAGCAGTGCCTTATTTTAGAAAAATTCAATCTCAGTATTGTTTTTATCTCTTACTTCCTGACATGACGTCTGTTTTACTGTTTTATAGACTTGAGTCTGCTGCTCATTTTATGTATAATGTGACGTAGTTGAACACAGCTGATGCAGCATCTGTAACGATTCACAAAATCCTGACAAAAAGACAAACATGTCCGAATTTTATTGCCTTCTCTCGCCCAGTTTGACTTCTGCAATATGCTTGGTGAAGCAGGCCAATAGGAGCTCAGAGATTTCCTCTTCACGCAGCTTTACACATGATCAGAAGAAAGGGGGAAGATGCCGTTGCTGTCAGGTGGAACAGTGA
The DNA here is from genome assembly GCF_039877785.1 of Chaetodon trifascialis. NCBI lineage: Eukaryota > Metazoa > Chordata > Actinopteri > Chaetodontiformes > Chaetodontidae > Chaetodon > Chaetodon trifascialis. The sequence goes on from NC_092070.1 coordinate 24,568,841, forward strand.
AGATGGTCCTGGCACCTTACTGATCACACGGGAAGCTGTCATTGGTCAGGGTCCAACGTTTAGACGCCAGTCTCTGAGTCCCACCAATGTACGACTCCATCATCGCTAATCTGACACTGCAAACTCAAAAAGGCAAAAAATATCACGTAGTCTGGTGCTAGCATTAATCACTAACAGACAGGATGTCAGGCTCTTGGGCACTTAATCTGTCGACTGTTTTGTGATTATTGATTAATCATTTGTCTGCAATAGAAGAAAAATGCCCATTACATTACGTCTCCTAATTGCTTGTTTTGTCTGACCAGCAGTTCAAAACAAAAACAGAAAGTCCTCATATTTCAGATTTCAGACGTTTTCTCTAAATCAGATGTTTTACAGAGCATTAGACTTCATTTTTTCTCCCCTCTCCATGACTCACATTACTGGTGTCATCCTGTTAGTGTGAAACTGAAGGACATTTTCATCCCCACGTTCTCAGTAATCCTGCTGATGAGTAAGGGGAATTGATTTCAACCCTTACGTCAGCCTCTTTAACTTGGTATGCTGAGCCTGAAACTGTCCGTTTAGCTTGCGCTGCGTGCTCTGTCTGAAGATCAGTACTCTGTTAGCAAGCACGCCGTGTTTTTTTTTGGTGCCATGCGGTTGGTATGACACGAGTGTATGTCCTCATTAAAACAGTTTAGCATACTGTCGTCCACACCACATCCACGCCCAGGTCAAACTGTTTGGTCTTTGGCAGAGAGGGACATGTGAGGAAATAGTGAAGGAAGGGAAAGACAGATTCTGTGTGAGTATGAATTGAACTACTTAAAGGGTGCAATGTGTAGCATTGTAACAGCAGTACAACATTAATAGATTTCCAGCAGCAGATAAATTATAATAAAAGATGAGACAATTGCCGAGGGAACGGGCAGCCTGCCAGCCTCCACATATCTGCTTTATATGCTGCACTACTAATCTGAATTTGAAAATGTGGACTGCTGCATGGCACAATACAAGAAGAGGCTGCTGTTATTACAGCAGCTATAGTCTGAGAGCCCAACAAACAGTTCAGCTGAGATCTAAAACAGCTGGCTAACTGCTTTAGCTAGCTCTAGACTTATTCACTTGAACTTGCTAGCTTAGCATAGCTCTCTCTCACACTCACACACACAAAACAACATGCAGTTCAGTGACAGTACAGACTATTACTGTTCTGATTTGACAGCGTTGCTTGTGATTTTACTGTTGTATCTGAGTTAAGACAGAGTCACCCAGTGTCACCCAGTGTCTGATTAGCATAAGCTGTCTAGCCTGGCTGTGGTGCTGCAGACCTACGCTACACAAACGATTACTCAAATAATAACCACTCAAATAATCAATACAATTGGAAGCCTTGAATGGATCTTGACCTACCTGGGTGGGGCACCCAAGCTATGCATGGAAAACACTGGTTAAACAGCAGGTTTGCACTGCAAACATTACTGCTTTAAGTATTCATTTACTTCTCTACAGGTAGCATTTTAAGACTAGGGGCAATGGCCAAGGTGGCATTATCCAGTCCAAATAATCCAGCAATGAGTTTCACTCCTGTCTGCCATTGTTTGTTAGTGATTAATTTACATCTGACTTGTTTTGGTAAGCCCAGCTGTCCGTCCATCTGCCAGGGCCGTGACACAATGCGCAAGCGTGTGGAGTAGTTCCAACACTCCGTCCTACAAACCCCCACCCTCCTCATTTTCCTGACGTCAGAGCACCGGCCTCCGACGTCAGGCCTCTGGTTCCCTACTAACCTCCATCACCTGCTTCAGGTTTACTTCTCAGCCCCTCCACCCCTCTCCGTAATCAGTGCAGATACCAATACTGTGCAGTTCTTCCAACTCAACTCCTCTGTTCAGGATACGCAGCTGTCATGCGATAAATCTCTCCACTTGTGTCATTAGGTACTGCTTTGCAAGATAAAAAACTCTCTCCGCTATGGTCCCGGTCTATGAATTGAACATTTGCTAATAGCTGAGCATACCAACTGACGTCTGTTGATTCGTCAACTTGAAAGGAAAATTTCCCGATGGATCGACTTTTTCCCAAATCTAGACATTCAATATCTGCAGACATGTCATCGATTTGCCTTCCGATTGCACAGTCCGACAGCAGAGCCTTTGCAATTTCCGTTGCTGCTTGTGGGCCGAGCATTTTATTGACCACTGCTGTGCACATTATCAATATGACTGTCTCAGCAACCATGTTCTTAGCCTTCGCCACAAGGTCGCTAACCCCTGATGCTTTCTTTCGCACACTTCATCAACACTTCATGGCATTTATGTACAATCAAAATAATTAATTGGGTATAACAGTTTGTGGTTTCCCTTCAATTGATAAGACATAATGAGAGTTTAATAGCGCCATCTGTAACAATGAGAAGTTCAGACTAACTGAACCTATAATAAGTTCTCAAAGACACAGCAGCAAAGACACTGTGCTGACCTACAAAATGAAACCATCACATTCTCTGTTTCTGTCTCTCTTTGTCTTTTAGTATTGTGGGTCACACCGAGCCATACACAAAACTGTGCTGTAAGGGCTTCTGCATAGACATCCTGAAGAAGCTGTCCCGCACCATAAAGTTCTCCTATGACCTCTACCTGGTCACCAACGGCAAGCACGGCAAGCTGGTCCGGGGCATCTGGAACGGGATGATTGGAGAGGTAACGCCGCAAAGATTATGGACGAGGTCAATTCTCTGTTAGCTGTTCTTGTCATTACAGTAAAAAGCCAGGAGTGAAATATTCAGCAGCTGAGATGCAAATGATATATGTTTCAGGGAAAAAACAGAAGATACATGTGTAGATCTCAATAACGTCAGCCTTTAGGGCAAAAGAAAAAAACACCCAATGGGTCAAAACTGTATAATTTTCTCTGATTATGAGCAAAACATCGCCTGTGCCATCGATAAATAAGTGTGAAAACCCCAGACAGACAATATTCTTGTTTGCTTCAGTTAAAAAAATAAAAGGAAAAGCAATTTTAAGTCAAGATTAATGAGTACATGAATAGGTACCAAGGTCAGAGTGGCGGTGAGGGAGGGACTGTTGTACAAAGGAGGAGTAGGTGTCCTTGTGAATAATCTCCGCAGTCATATTACTCTGGCCAGCCCTCCTCTTGAGGAGTTGGAGGGTACAACATTAGTCGGCTGTTTTTCCCCTTTTTTCAAAAACAGGAAGGCTGTTGTGCTCAATGAGGCATCAACCTCCATAGGAGAGCTAATGGCTTGCATGAGGCGGAGTGTCTGGACTGTAAATCTACAAGCGTTCATCAGTATGATAAACAGTGGTCTGGTGTGGCAGCAAAGGCTGGAAAAGCAGTCACAGGGGCTTTGAACTGTACTGGTGGGACTCAGAGCTTCTAACATCACTTCCTATTCAGCCAGAGCCCCAGTCACCTTTTAGCCCGCAGCGATTAGTTCCACTTCCTGCTTGTAATATTTAGCCAGCAGACGCCTTATGTAAGAGACATAATGCTATACGCTGCAATATCTTCTGATGGATTAGAGATGGATTAGATGGCGGATCATGCTTTACAATGCAGTGGTGAAAAACAGCAAGATAACATCAGAATAGGCTTTTCACAGTTGTGTCTGTGTGACTGCTGGGTGGGTGCTGGGAGAACCAGGCAGTAAATCGTCCCCAGGGACAGAGGCCAAGTGTGTTGACATGGCTGATAGATGAGATTTATCTCAAAGGTCAGCAGTGGACGTCCAGTATTATGTCGGACACTGTTACACAGGGTCCAATTTACGACAGCGCCAGACAGACATCCGCTTTCCATTTGCGCTTTCATCTCAACCAAAAAATATCTTTATTGACTTTCCTCCACCACAGGTGTTCTACAAACGGGCGGACATGGCCATCGGCTCGCTGACCATAAACGAAGAGCGCTCCGAGATTATTGACTTCTCAGTGCCATTTGTGGAGACGGGGATCAGTGTGATGGTGGCCAGAAGTAACGGGACTGTCTCACCATCTGCCTTTTTAGGTGAGAAACACCTGTGCTTCTGTGAAGTAATGAAGACATATGGCTGTTTTTGCCTTTGCTTGAAAATATGTGCTCTACTCAGCCATCGGTGCAGCATTATGGTGGCCTGGCGGTTAAGTCACAGACAGTCAATGGTGACTGCAATGGCACTGACTGGTTTCAGCCAGGGATCTTTGTTGCATAGCACTCCCCCTTTCTCCCCTCCTCCTGTAATTGCCTTCTCTCTCTCTCTCTCTCTCTCTCTCTCTCTCTCTCTCTCTCTCTCTCTCTCTCTCTCTCTCTCTCTCTCTCTCTCTCTCTCTCTCTCTCTCTCTCTCTCTCTCTCTCTCTCTCTCTATATAGATAGATAATCATTATTATTTATTTTACTTAATTTTCAGGGTAATGCGTGGTAAATTTCTGGCCAAAATTCAGGTCAAAATTTGCCCTCTTGGCCTTCTAGCTAATTTATAGTTGTTTCATTGATCAAGAGGCATTGGCCCTGACAAACATAATAAAAATAAAATAAAATGAAAATGCAATCAAATAAAAACTCTAAAGGCAGATATCGTGAATACTGCACCTTCAGGACATTGAGAATTACTATACGCCTTATGAATTAATCAGCCTTACAGCCCTTTCATTTGTGGAATTGAATCTTTGATGCTGATGAAGTCATCTGTCTTTGATTTCATTTGCCCATTTTTCAGCATACTGTGTGTCCCCTGGCTGACTCTGCCCTGTGTCCTCTGTCCTCTGTCCCTGCAGAACCATACAGTCCAGCGGTCTGGGTGATGATGTTCGTCATGTGTCTGACTGTTGTGGCCATCACAGTCTTTGTCTTTGAATACTGCAGTCCAGTTGGGTACAACCGAAGCCTGGTCACTGCAAAAGGTGAGTCTGACCCCCCTCCCTGGTCCATCTGCTGACCCCCCCCCCCCCCCATCACAACCACAACAAGGTCTATGTGAATGTATGGTTAACTCTAAATTTATGTCTTCCCTCTTTCAACAACCCTAATCCACCACACGTTCTCAAACTGCATCATCAGTACTTAAATGTTGGAGAACAGCACGCTGGAAAAGACAGAAGACAACATACTGTATATTTATTCATAACATTTTTATGGAAATTAAGGGTGACCAAAATTAAAATTGCATTTGCCATTTGTGTGCAAATGCTCACTTTACACTTGTTTGTATATGGCTGATCGTCTCTTTTTCTTTTCTTTTGAGCTTTACATACCAGATAACCCATTTCAAAATACCGCTTCAACGTCCTTCTCTCATTTAATTTTATTTCTCACTACTGCAAGACAGACCATGCGTCCCTGTACTTCCACAGAGAGGCGACAAACAGAAGTCTTCAGGGCCTGCAGGGGCTTCAGAGAACATGTGAAATCTAAGCCTATTTATAGTGGCCACATATTGGATCAATGCCTGGAAAATTGAGCTACTGCAGTTTCATCTCTGAGCAATGTGGTCTATAAAATATCTTCTAATGGATGACGAGAGGCCAAGGAGGCTACGGTCATGGCAGGGTTTCTGATCTTTGTCTTCATGTATTCTATAATGCATTTCATACGATGTGTAATGCCAAAATTAACAGCAAGTTCAAATACGACATGTTCTTATTGCACAACGAGGAGATCAAATTGGTTGTATACATTTTAGTTTATGCATGTAGCTGAATTATATCTGAACTGTTATCCTTCAGTCTAACAAATAAGACGCTTGCTTCACTGTTGTTGTGTGTTATTGTCTTCCAAAAGGAAACACTACATATTTTGATTCGCATTGAAATATTACGTCAATAACAAGTCACCTGCTTCTGGATCTGATCTCATACTACATATTCAGTAGTGCTTCCTGGCACTGAAAGCAACTTGATGCAGTTTCTGTTAAAATTTCAGCAACTTGATCTAATGGGCACAGCAACACTGGCACTGAAAGATAGCTCAGTCAAAACTTACATTAAAATGTGTACAAACTACATTCAAAATAGGCAGAGCGTTGATTTATGTAGGCATCATGTTTCCTGGCAAGTGAGCACTCACTCAAAGGAATAATGATGGCAGCAGGAGTCTACACTGCCAAAAAGAACTGGCCTGATAACAGTGTGGATAACATACAGAGAAAGTGTGAATGACACCCACCCCCACAGCTGGTTAGTGCTGCACCTCGACTTTGGGAGGATGAGCAAATCGCAGTTCACATCCCTTCACTGTTCCTTGTACATTTCGTCAAATGATTTTTTGGCACACACTGCAGCCGCTCACAGAAATGTCAAGGGTTACTTCAGGACATCCTGCTCACGTTGTCAGGGATCGCATTTATTTCACTTTTTTCATGCTAACGTCTGAGCGTAATGTGAAAAACACGTGTTTTCCCTGTAAATATTGGAATCATAGCTGTCTAAAATCACGTAAAAATCTGTAGCTTTTGGTCAAATAACACCAAATTTTCCCCACAACACCCCAACTGTAACCACAGCACATAATCCCTCCACACATCCAGAGACAACTCTGATACAAAGTTTGACTTCTTCACAGTTAGTCTCCAACAAACAGCCGTCTAAAGTTCACCACGAAGCCAAACGCTCCAGCCACAGCGTTGATTGTATTTCCTCCAATACTGTCCACCATGTATAGACTGATGCAGAGTCTGTCTACTCTTGCCTTCGTCCTGCCTAGATCCCGGTGGTCCCACCTTCACCATTGGGAAGTCAGTATGGCTGTTGTGGGGAATCGTCTTCAACAACTCAGTCCCCATTGAGAATCCAAAGGGCACCACCAGCAAGATCATGGTCCTGGTCTGGGCGTTCTTCGCGGTCATCTTCCTGGCTTCCTACACAGCCAACCTGGCAGCCTTCATGATCCAGGAGCAATACATCGACACAGTCTCTGGACTGAGTGACAAAAAGGTACAGAGCTCTGTCATTGACAGTCCTGTGTGTTCTGTCAGGCGTGTTGTTATGTTTGATGTACAGCTTAGGAAAAACACAAAGTGGTCTATTTTGGGTGTGTAAACAGTGTACGGTAGAGCTCTGAAGGCAAATATCCAGAAGTGGCAATGTCATAGCTGTGACTTTTCACTTCCCCTGCAAAATATGAAAGGGTTCATAGACTAAGTGGTGAAATTGAATTACATCCCCAGACTCTTTGGATGGGGATGTCTGTAAAAATCCTATGAAATGTAACACACAAGCAGATTTCCTGGGCAGACAGTGATTATAATTTCTGCTATTATCTTATCTTGTCTGGAGCGATGATCTGAGTATTGACAAGGAAATCCATGTTAAACCATCAGCACAAGAAATGGTTTGCAGACTCTTTGCTCAAAGGCAACTGCAGGGATTTAAGAGGCATTTGAGGAAAAGACCAAGCTGTCCACTGCTCACTACAATCCTGGCAAAGTCATTTACAATTCTCGTCTCATTATACATTAACTCTGCTATGCAGACAACGAAATGGAGCCATTTTGACAGCAAGTCCATAGATTATTGAACAGCATTCTGCATGGCAGCATGGAGGGAACCGAGGGTCGAACTGCTGGTTTGTCCAGCTGTGCTGAACCCCTCCAGGTTAAGTAAATGTAAATGAGGTACAAGATGAAGCCACAGAGAGTGACCTTGTATGAGAGGGGAGAGTGATGAAGACGAGCTGAGCTGCTGTAAGGACACTGCACTGTGTGAAGGCAGATGATTACCTCATCCATACAGGACACTTCACTTAAAAGAAACGTCCTTGTGATAGCGTAACACATCATGTTAACTCTGACATCGCCCAACCTCTTTCAATCTGCCACTTGTGTTTGACACTATACATCTTCATCCTATGTGGTACCAGGAAGGCATACGCAGGAAATGTTTCAGTGACCTGCTGCCAACATATAGTGAGATAACTTAATCCAAGCAGGCTACATGGACATAAGAGGACTATCCTTATCAAAACAACACCATGAGCTGTTTTAAACAACCAACGTTTGCATTTTGTGGTCTTGCAAATAATCAGTATTCTCTCAGACACCAAGGTCACAGTAGCAGGATGCTGCTGTAACACTGCAAAACCTTTCAGAGGGAGGTTGTAGCACATGTTTGGGTGAACACTTTGACACCACCAACAACAGTTTGCATTCTGCTTCCTACTAACAATCAATGTTGGCTTTCTTTTCATTGAAACACAATCCATCAGTAACTCTGCCAAGTGGTGGCACCTATGGTTGGAGGGTGTTGTATACTGTACAGAATGAAAATGCACTGTAAATGTAATGCATAGAAAAATGTCATTCGGCTGTACATGTGTACGCAGCATAAACAAACTTGGCCTCAACAGACTGCTCAAGGTTTGATATCAGAATGCAGAAGAGGTCCGGTTCATTTTCCAAATGTCCTGACATGATATTGCCCCCTTTCTCATACACCAACTTTTTGTACAAATTGTCTCTCAGCTAATGTACTGAGAACGTATTTGCATAAGGTTAATGAAAAGTGCAATTTTGTCGATTGTATTTCCATCCCGTCCTACTTCCTGTCCTCACAGCTTATTAAATGCATACAGCACTGCCAAAAGCAAAAGGATAAAGTGAGAAGTTCATCTTTCACAGCAGACAATGATGAAGCAATGTGGATATCTTTCGACACAGTGTCTGATTGTCAAATTGTGGAGCTAAAACTTTATATTAACAAAGCAAGAGGCCAACCGGATAACTTGCACACATGCACTTGGGAGTTGAGCCATGTCCTTGTATTAGTATCTCAGAGCTTTTTATCTGGACCTTACAGCTAGTACAGCACTTCTAAATGAATACTGTAATGAAGTCACAAAACAACCATCACAGTGATGGAACAAACTGAATTTGATTATATGCTCATACGCCAAAGTCTCTACAGTGGTAATGACTTGGGTCTAATACTGCTGTAGAAAGAAATTACACAATTTCTATTCAATTACACGTAAAATCAATCAATATCACAGATCACCTTTGTCATTAGCAATTCTTGTTCTACCTTTCTGGACAGTTTCAAAAGCCACAGGAGCAGTACCCTCCATTCCGCTTTGGTACGGTCCCAAATGGCAGCACAGAGCGCAACATAAGGAGCAACTACCCTGAGATGCACTCACACATGGTCAAATACAACCAGAAGGGAGTAGAGGATGCCCTTAACAGCCTCAAAACAGGGTAAGTGTCTGCCAAGGATAGTAAAAACATATTTACACCAGAACTGAGAGCCAACATGGAGCCCAACAGTTATATAATGGCCATTTGAGAAAAAGTCATTTTCTTTACCCTGCTAGGAAACTGGATGCCTTTATCTATGATGCTGCTGTGCTGAATTATATGGCTGGCAAAGATGAGGGCTGCAAGCTGGTGACAATTGGCAGTGGGAAAGTGTTTGCTACCACTGGTTATGGCATTGCCCTTCAGAAGGATTCACGCTGGAAACGACCCATCGACCTGGCCCTGCTGCAGTTCCTGGCTGATGGTAAATTCTTCATATATATACAGCAGATGCTGAATTTCATGGTATAATAAATGGGTTTGCATGTTTTCCATAAGCCTGAATGAGAATAAACAGATAAGAAGAGAGCATAAAAAACAAGAAGGTGGCAAGGGGAAAATGAGTGTGAATATAGGTCACAAAATATTATTATATTAAAATGTATCTGAGCGAGAAATCATAAATGCATGTCAATAAAACCAAGTTTCCAGAGGTGATTTAAAATGTGACACTCTGCTAACCTAAGCTCCTCAGGCAAATTATTCTGAAGCCTCTGGCAGAAGTATGCAATAGATGGTAAAAGCAATTTTGCATAATATGTCAAACAGAGAGGCCATAAAAAAGTGCTGTGATACTATGACTTCTCTCACCACCTCAACTGATTTAGACCAACCCGTTTTACTGTTGGTGACCATGGGCTGAACAATGTGCAGTGATTTAATAATTTAGCATATCATCAGTTAGGTTTATTCAGTGGAAGACTGTCATGTTTGTTATTGCCAAAGTGAAAATGATGTAACAGGTTTCAGTGACCGAGGCTCCCCAGTGATGCTTGACCCAGCTTGAGGGGGTCAGGACCCCACAAGGATCTTTACTTTTTACTTGTGAACAACTAATGTTACCTCTTCTGTCTCTAACTAATAATTATGTAACTTAAACAAGGAAAAAATATCAGTCTTTTGAACTGCTGACAACTGCACATCCAACTGGTGGTGAGGTTACGTGAAGACATGAGCTACAAAGGGTGGGAACTATTGCAAATTTGTAGGAGCCATTACTTAAAAAATAAGAGATCAGGATAAACTTTCAATTCACTGAATCACAAACAGAAGCAACCTCATACAATTCTATCTGGGGTGCAGGTTATGTTAAAGAATTTAATCTTCCTATGCAAATGCACGAGTGGTCGGAGGACGTTTCATCTCTTTCCAAATATTACTTGTGTATTCTGTGTTCCTCGTCTGCAGGTGACACACAGAAGCTGCAGACGGTCTGGCTCACAGGCATCTGCCGTAATGAGAAGAAAGAGGTGATGAGCAGTAAGCTGGACATTGACAACATGGCGGGAGTGTTCTACATGCTGCTTGTGGCCATGGGCCTGAGCCTGCTGGTTTTCGCTTGGGAACATCTGCTCTACTGGAAACTACGACATTCAGTCCGCAAATCAGACCGTCTGGACTTCCTCCTAGCTATCAGTAGAGTAAGTGATCATCACAAATGAGTAAATCAATATATTTTACTACATCCATACAATACAAGAGATGGCAGTACAACACTTGCAATATTTTCTATTAATAGCTGAATTGGCGTAATTATCAGCCACACAAGTGCCAAAATCCCTTGTGCAGACAGAAGCTGTACAGAATGTAGCTGCATACGTGATGGCCTTGCTGCATGAGAAAATGCAGTTATAAAGCCGGCTGTCTCCTTATGAGTTATCCTTCAAAACATAGCTTGAGAAATACTGGCAACGCAGTAAGTAATCAACACACAACCAGAATATTTCAAGGGCAGCAACAATAAAAAAAAAAAAAGATTGTGAAATAAAATGAGTTTAAAGCAATAAAAGAACTTCATGGGTACTTGCTGAAATATTGTGATGGCCATGATCCCTGAGAAATTGAATTTAAATTGTCCCATTAAAACACCTTCATCTGCGTGTTTACAGTAGTCAGACGTGGGATTACGCATTCTAAGCAGATACACAATTTGAAAGTAAAATAAAGCTGGTTGGATAAAAATGGAGAAACTAATACGGTAAGTGCATGATCAGCAACTCGCTCATTTATATGCGAGAGTTGTTTTTAAGATCAAGCTCTGAGCAAACATTTAAAACTCTGCAACATGAAACTAGCAGAGACAATGATGAATCTGTTTCTGCAATGCAGTTTTCCATGTTAGTGTTTTACCTCATTTGGCTCAGTAAGTTAAGAAAAAATTTGTAATTACTCTTATTATAATTACATTAATCACAGTTTCTGCAGGGAACCTGATGAAACCTTAGGGAGTTTAGTAGATAGCTGGGTCATTCTGGTATCTGATGAGGCTTAAAGATTGTAATGCCACCCTTCCATCTCTCTGCAGGGCATCTACAGCTGCTTCAATGGAGTAGAGCAAACTGACCGCAATGGGAGCATGCAGAGTCCAGACGTCACTACCAACTATTCACAAGCCAATATGCTAAAGATGCTGCAGACAGCCAAGGACATGGTGTCCTCTGCCAGAGTGGAGAACTCTCTAGACAATGCCACCAAAACAATAGAGAGCTGGAGCAGGCGGGGGGCCGACAATGTGCGGGCTGGCCTGCCAACCAGAGTAACGACCACAGACATGACCCATGGCCGTCTGCCCTATATCTCCAGCATCACAGACAACCATTCACCATACCCACAGAGGGCCCTCACACCCACCTTCCCAGTTCATTATGGGGACACCTCCACGCAGCCCCTCCTGGATAAGCCCCGGGTGGTGACCCGACCCACCCCACTCCGCTACACGCTGCCCACCCGCAACAGTCAGCATGTCTTGGAGAGGACTCTGCCAATCTCCAGCCTCAGCAGCCCTCATATTGCCATGCGGGACCCTGTGCCCTCCAGTACAAACCCCCACCACAGCAGCAGGCTGTATGTGGAGAACCAGGCCCGGCACCCTACATCCCCTTTTGTTCCTTACAGGGAGTTCCAGGTGCCCGATTTCTACGTGGAGCACAAAGGGCCGCTGAGGAGGAAGTTTAGCTACCCCCCTGACTGTGTGAGCCGGAGGAGGAGATCCCATAGCTATGTGTTTGATGCTGCAGACCCCAGAGTGAGACGTGACTATGATGAACCTCGATCCTGCCTTGCTGAGTTGAGAGCCAATCACCTCCTGAACAACCATGCCCCTGTTGCTGCTGCCATGGCCTGCAGTGCAGGACACTACCCAGGTGGGAGCACCAGCTGCAATTCCTGCATGAAGTCCTATTTAGAGCCTGAAATGGACGACATACCACTCCTGGGTAAAGAAAAACTCAACCGCCGCGCCTCATTCCTCAAAGCCACATGGGGCAACGACAGGATCCATCAGGTGGACGAAACAAAGCCCTCCACATCCACATCTCAATCCACTCGCGTTGACATGCCTGACCTTTTTCCACGGGTGGTAGTGGCAAACCCAAAGCCCCACAAGCTATACGGCAGTCTGGGGCACAACCTGTCCTGCTACCCCTTGGCTGCTGAGCCTGCCTACTTGGACCCAGCCCACATGGGCTCCTACCCCTACAAGCAAAAGCTCAAATACTCTGAGTCCACCCGGCTGCCCTCTTACAGGGAAGCCATCCTGCAGAATGCCGCTGCCCTGCGCCGCTCCTCCTCCACAGTGGTGCACAGACACTACTCCACCTACCTGAACTCATACACAGACTTACCAGTGTATGTGGGGCCACTGGCCCAGGGGCCATCCCAGTTCTATGATGGTTCCAAGGACATGTGCCACTTGTTTCCCTGTACAAGCCACTGCCCAGATAACGCAGCAATGCTGCCTCGTATGAGTGACAGGCAGGTAGTTTACCACAACAATATGTTGGGGCCCTACGATGGCACAGGAAAGAGGGAAGACCCAGGCTCTGGGAACAGAGAGCGAAGGCAGGTCCTGGTGGCGCGCAGAGTCAACAGTCCCTATGTGCCAAAGCCCTGGGGCAGAGTATCCAGCCTGGAGTCTGAGGTCTGAGCCCCCATCCTTACTGGACCTCCACTAGGCTCTCAAACTGAGCCCCTCTGAAGAGAGGCATGCCTGGGGGTTCTCCCTTCAGCCTCTGGTTAAAGCAAAAATTAAACTCTACACCAATAGTGTATTTGAGAGCCATGACTCTCAATTATCAGTGCAATAATATCTTGGGCAGCGACATGTATGGGAGAAGACACTGAGCAAATTACTGCTGGGACTTTGTAAGCCAAACTTAAAATACTAATAAAAGAAAAGGCAATGTTGAAAAGTATTTAATACATAAAAATTTAACCTGTTGATTGTTATTTAAAGGATTTTTAAATGCTGTGTTGCTATGTGAAAGAATTCTGGGAGACAATATACTGTAGCCTCTCAATCTGATTATGACTTGATACACTTCTTTTTCTCGTTTTTTTCAAAATCATTTCAGTACCCACCATGTCAATTAAGAGATAAATTATTAAGATAATTTGGTGTTCAAACCACTGACATATCATCCCCGAATTTTCTAGATGAACGACCCTGGGCGCACAATTGATCTGAGGCTTTCTGCTCCATTGGTCATTTATGTAATTTGACTGGGATTTTAAAAAGGGAAAACCATAAAAAGTATCATGTGTATTTCCATTGTTACACTACCCTTTAATAAAGAACAAGGTCATGTCACAGGCCTTTTGGAACCATCTGTCATCTCAATCTGTATGTTAAACATGCTCTCACATTGTATACTGATATAATTAATGTGACTCTCTACATTTCACAATTTATTATTTCAATCTGCCATCTCACACAGAGCAGATGATTATGTGAATACACTTTATGCTCAAGGTTCTGACCTTGGGCACTATCTGCTCTCACACATTGCTCCAAATCATTAAAAGGAACTGTCTTTCATAAATGAGATGGATAAAAGGCGAACACACCATTTCACTTGACATGCAGCAGAATTTTAAAACATGTCAGCTATGCAACCAATGAATATTAATGTATGCATAATAAAAATCACAAAAACCCATTACACAAGCAATCTTATGAAATAATATGTCGATAAGCAGCAGGCTACCATCACTACATGGCTGTGGGCTTCAGTCTGAATGTGGGACAGCAGCTCAGCAGCTTATGATATGATGATGATTTGACGATATGGTGAACAGTAAATCATGCTCTCACATAAACAAACTGATTTTAGTTTACACACACTTCTCCAGCGCTTGGGGTTAGGGTGAGAAAATGTGAATGTGACTACATGAGAGCATAACCAATCATAACACTCATTCAATCAGTATTCACAATCCATCATGCACAAATCAAAACACCACAGTGCATGTGCCAAACAGGAGTCAAAAGAAACGTACCTAAGGTCAGCCATGAGAAAATGAATTCCCAATTCATATCAAATGCCACTGGTACTGTACACAGAGCAGCATTAGAGCCCAAACTGACACCAAACCAAACACCAAATAATCAACCAGAAGTAGATTCACAGAGAACGATTAAGTCAACAGCAGCATCAGCAGCAACATTTCTGAGCATACAAAGTACCTAAACAGAGCCTTGTTGAAGTGAATCAGTGATTGCGTGTCTGAGAGTCAACCACACAGTTTCAAGCTGCACAGACAAGAAAATCTGCCTCAAACTTGAAAAGGCATTATTATGAACAACCGTAAACATGGCCAAGTATAACAGAAAATAATTGTGTGCCTCTGTGCAAGACAGCACTGATGTTTAAACCCCTAGAGCCATCAGAGTATTACCCTTAGCCTCAGGGCCGGTTACAAAACAACAACAAACTGGAGGAGAGTACAATGCACAGCCAAGCCAGCGCATAACACTCAGTACTCAGACATCCTTAATCGTAACTGATCACAGCAAAAATCAACAGCATGAAGGCGTCATAGAACATGTGCCAAAACACAGCCAGAGGACAATTAGCTCCAACAACATATTAATTCAGAGATGATACGACTGCAAATCTGTGCTCACATAACGGCAGCATCAGAGCAACAAAAACAGCCAGCAGCATCAGCAGCAAGCAAAAAAAAGCACTGACTGAACAGAACCAAGATTCTGTCCAATTCCACACTACATATTAACCATATAGTATACAGTGTGTACTGCGTAGTAATATTTACAGTACCCTGTTTTTGAAGGTAGTGTACAAGAATGTCCAACAGGAAATGGTACAATATGTGTGCCATCACCTTTGAAAAGCCACTCCAAATTTCCCTTTAAAGTTTTCCAAAGAGCTGTTACTTATTTTTTATAGCCGTAAACAGCACCTCCACTTCCTCTGTGTATGACATTGTGCGACACTAGTGTTCATCAACAGCACACTCAAAAATCAAGTGTCTGTTAGTCTGTCTTGAAAATAATTAATCTTGTCATGTTTCCAGCACAAACACCATGTTGTAAGCCTCCAGAGCGTATGTAGTATGGAAGTGAGACACAGCTATGGATTCCCATTTTAGCAGAAGTCGACACTTACCTTTCTGAAGCGGATCAGTGAGTGTCAGGGTGTCAGCTGAGAGTCAGTTCTGCAAAGAGCTGCCATGGTTTCAAGCTGCATAGACAGGAAATAAAAAGGGAGAGTAATTAGTAAGCCAACATTACCAAACAAAATAATGTGAACTCAAGTGGATGTGTTTACCCTCAGCTTCAGGGCTGGTTACAGCGAGCTGAGATGAAACAAAACAATAACCTGGAGTGCAATGCAATGAAAAACCAATCTGGCCCTTAACACTTACTACTCAAACATCAGTATGTTTTTTCAGCACTGCACAAATCAACAGCATCAAAGCATCATAATACAAGTACCAAACAAAAACCAAAAATAAATAAGCTCAGGCACAACAAGGCATGGAATCACAATTTATCCCACTGAAAACGCTGCACATAAATCTAAAACAGCAGCAACAGAGCAAACACTAGCCGCAAGCACAAGCAAAAGCATAAAACACAAGCAGCTGGACCGCCAGCAGTGTGGGCAGCCATATTTCCAAGCACATAAACAGAAGCTGAACAGAGCCAAGGCATAAACTCACAGTATGAATGCACAAGCAGCAGACACTTACCTTGCTTAAGTAAAACAGTCCCCGACAGTTAACTTCAGGGGAAACCTGTGTATGTCCAAACCGCCTGGACGGGAAACTGCAATTCCAGCTTCATGTAACTTGAAGACAACAGATGATAAGAAGGATAGTCTCAGTCACAGGCCAGCAGCAGCGGAGACGGGTGCATCCCACAACACCTATAATGCTCCTCCAAAAGGCTGTAATGATCCAACATAATGCAACTGTTAATATACAAGTCTCTTTTTCTAATACAACATATATACATCACAGTGTACCACAGCAGTGGACAAAGCATAGACATTTTAAAAAGACAACCTTGTTTCAAGAGTGTGCTTTTGACACAAATCATTAGCCACTGATGTATATATTTATATATGCACGAATATATATATCTGATGGGGTGTAGTCATGTGTGAGAGTAGCAGCATTCCAGTATATGGATGTGTCTGGATATAATATGTGATATATGATAAATCACAGAATCACAGAAACAAACACTGTATTTTTCACTCCACTACATTTGTCTGACAGCTAGAGTTACTAGGTACCATTCAGACAATAATATTTCACACCCTTCACAGCCAGTGAAAGCCACATATCTCCAAATCTGATGATTCCTCTATGGTTTGAGAAGACTGTCCTATTTCTTAAGCTAAATTAACTATTAGCTGGAAAAAAATACTGTCACAAAGCTGAGAACTGGCTGTTTCTGAGCTCATGAAGGGCTGACTTTTTAGAGGACAGCGATGCTACAAACATATCTCAAAGAAAATGGTGCACTGCTGTAGATTAAACTAGGTAACAGTATATGAAGTAGTTGAGCTCAACCTTAAACATCTACAGCAATAAAATGCGACATACACAATAAAGCAGCGGTAATATTAATCTAGAAACATGTCTATAATAGTAGGCTGCTTATCCCGTTGATACCTGCTGATAATACCTATACACCTGCATAAGTCCATATAGGCGTACAGCGACCCTGCGCGCTATAAACATCAGTTACGTCATGCGTTTGTGTTGCGTTTGCCTACGTCACTTTACGTTACTTTATAAGACTCAAACTTTTTGGCTGAATACAGCAATTTATTCTCATAACAAATAAGGTCTCCCACAGCCAACTAAGTGGCAGTCAGAAAATATTTCCAGATAATTCCAGAACAAATAAAGAAATATTTATCTTACTGCTGGTTAACAAACACCCACACGGACATTTCTCATTAAGCTAACGTGACGTGACTCATGAAATCAAGCTAGCAGCGTAACCGATATCGCTGCGTGCTCACAAAATTACTCTACAGCAGAGTCACGCACACATTTGCTGTGATAACTGGGGCCTTATTTAAAATACAAATGAAATTAAAGACGTTTTACCGACAAAAAACAACTTTAAAGCAGTTTACACACAGACGAACCTTTCGAACCAACAATCGCTCGCCCACTGGTGACGTGTTCCGGGGCGCACCACTCAAGTCTGCAGGGGCCTGCAAGGGGGGCTCGTGCTGACTAGCAGAACCAATACGAAACGAATAAATACATAATGAACAAAATTACAGAAACAAAATGGTAAATAACCCCATGTTTAAAGATTAGTGACCAGTAATTAAATTCTACGAACCCACAATAACGATGTGGATATATTTGACAAATATATAATAAATTATCATTTAAAATAGGGTTAGGTGGGTTTAAACTAAGTTTGGTTGCACAGCAGGTTTGCACTGACTGGCACTGACGCACATGAGTCAGTGAGGTTGTAGATGTTAAAAATGTGGCTTCCCCATTTCTTTTATAAAGTTTTACTGGGAAACACACTTTAAAACCCTGAAAATGAGTAAAAGTTGATTTTCACTCTGACATTGTTTCCAAAAGACAAATGTTAATGCCAATTGCTGAGCGGGACTGAGAGCCAAATTCAATTCTTAATCCTTAAAAATCACACGGCGGTGGCAAACAAATCCAAGCATAGCACCCCTTAAACTCTTTTATCACAGCAGTTACCCATTTTGTGGTGTTTGAAATATCACAGCTCACAGTGCTGGAGTCAATATAACTCTTATTTAAACTCACATTTTAGAGGACAGAGGTCACCAGCCTTAAACATGCTGATTCACTTCACATGGATATGATAAGTCTCCTATAGGAAAAAGAGGCCTGCGTTCATGTCACCAGTCATCCATGCAGCCATGAAACTCTCACGCCTTGGGCTCTTTTTTATTTTCAGGCTGGCCGAGAGACAAACAGGGACATAATGGTGCAGCGATGAGGCATTTATGTATTCTGCACTCCTCTCTAAGACCTGCAGAATTGATGGGAGGGCTGGCTGATTGCAGTGCAGATGATAAATGATTCTACACATGCAGATAAAATATCACCAGCCACTTGCAATGTCCAGAATATCCACAGCCACACACATGCTGCTGTGGTACTGGACTGCATACCGCTCGAGATATTAGGGCCATTTAAAAACCAATGCTCTCTGGGATTCTGGGCACCACACTGGAAAATAAAACTATTAACCTTGATTACTTTTTCCACATTAGCAGCCAAGTTAAAGCTTCCATCAGGGGCAATATCCTGATAGCCAATATTCCTTGGTGTACAGCACATGAGAGTAAATTAATTTGACTGGAGATGCAGCTGACTTGTCAAATGAAGAATGCAACATTAGGAATAATTTAATGACAAAACTATGGGATTAAGTTATTGGACCAAGAAGCTAACACATAGCCGGTCTCGTAGCAGCAGAAACATGATATGAAGGTCTCCTGGTTTGATTGAGACCATTCAGTGTCGTCATAAACGATCCATGTTTCCTCACTGTAGTGCTTCTGTTCCATACAATGCAAGCAATATACCAGAAAAATTGGTAATGAAATGAAATGTACATTTAAAGCCTGACATTGACCTTGTGCAATCAGTGCAAGGTTAACAAATCCAATCAGAAAAACACTGACTGTCTTAAACGCTGCGAAGAGGTTTGATGCGAGGATGAAAAATCCATTAATGAGCATGTTCCTCTCAACTCCGACATGAAATCACTCAGTCAAAGGAGGCTTATTTGTATTAGGAATTAGAGTTTACATGCTGCTGTTAGACTGAGATTATATGTAACCTCAACAATATGGACACTATCATGGCTAATTGGACGGACCACTCACTCATCCATTCATGTATTTTCTGTGTAGCCATTCATTGTTTTCCAAGGAGAAGCTGACTTTTGATGTAATTTGAAGGTCTTTCTGGGCTAAGTGCTCTGTGTAGCTCCGTCTCAGCATGGTGCACTTAATAACTGGAGCTCCTCACTGATACCACTGAGCGATGAGCACTTTTCACCAAAGCCCAGTATCATATAGAAACGTGCATCCTAATTGGACAAAGAGAGATTAATGCCACAAGCACTTAATAAGTGTGAGAACTGACTCTCAGCTGAATAAACTCATTTCTGAGAAGCCTAAAGTAAATCTGTGACGAGGGATATATGAACTCTTTCACTATGCTCACTGACCAGACCAATTTTCATTAATTTCACACAATAATTAATAATTAATTCTGTGATCTGTGTGCTTTGTAACGTGACAGACTCTTTCTCTCTCATCCTTCTTTCTAATGTATGAATTCACAGAAGGTGGGCCAAAGACGAGCCATGCAAAACAATTCATCTCCCAATTTTACTACATAAATACTGGACAAGATTATATCTAGCTCCAGGGAATAGTTTATGAATACGATTTCACTCTTGATTCCCTCTGTATATTGAAAATGTTGGAATTAGATTAAGTCAGAGGTACGTCTGATGTGCATCTGCAGACAGAAAGGTGGCTACAAGCCTCTCTCACTTTTAGACTCCCATTAAATGAAAAATTCATTTTCACTTCACAGTGACACCAGTTGAATCGTTGTCATGTTTCTCATTAACTCAGATGACCCACAAATAAACAATGTTGGATGATGATAGAAAACACGGCAGATGCTAATGTACACCGACTGTAAGGTCCTACTTTAAAGGGCGTGCATGTTGGGGATTGGACGGCTGAGTTTCAAACTGGCGAATGAGGGCTTGACCTGAAGACAAATGCTAAGCTAACTGCACACACACATCTTCTTTTTGACTGAAAATCACAGTAACATGAGGGAAAAGTAAAAGTAAAATAACAACTCCTTCCCAACAGAAAACAAGGATAATATCATTCTGCTTATTCCCAAACCTGGTCACCCCGTCTGCCCGCCGACATTCAGCCATGCTGTCGTCTTCCCGCTAAGATTGTGTTATTGTGTTGTATTACACAGTTCTGGGAAATGTAAAACACACAGAATCAGCTTGTTTTCCTCACAGGTTGCTTTCAGGTTACACAGAGAGCTGTAATCTCATGCATTGAACAAACAAGGTCAAAGCTGAAACTGAGCGAAGCTTCAAGTGCAAGCAGTGTGAGATATCCACGGTAGCACAGTCCTCAAAATGCCCCGAATAAAATACGTATTCATGGCAGGAACAAAGAGATGCCGCTACTTTACATGTGTAGAGTTAATGAGATGACAAGCGATGCACAAAAATACAACAGAACATGCAAGAGTGAAGACG
Organism: Chaetodon trifascialis; assembly: GCF_039877785.1. NCBI lineage: Eukaryota > Metazoa > Chordata > Actinopteri > Chaetodontiformes > Chaetodontidae > Chaetodon > Chaetodon trifascialis. Next base: position 24,589,685 of record NC_092070.1, read on the forward strand.
AGGAAGAAAAAGTGGATTTTCAGGCCAGCAGACCCAAAGAGACTCAGCACACAGCCGAAGGAGTCCACGCAAGTGATCAATACGGACTGTAAATATCTGATTAGCTTCTGGTGAAAAGTGCGTTGTGTTTCTGAGGATTCTGGTGTGTTTGTACAGAGTGTCTGAAGAAAAGACTCAGCTGCTCCAGCTCCTCTTCCTCTGCTTTACCCTTCAGGTTTACTCCCAGACCCCTCTGCTTAACCCACAGACAATGTGTTAGTGATGTGTTTAATCAAACCACCTGGATGGGTTAGAGTTGGCAGACGGCCAGACTTCACTCTCTCTCTCTCTCTCACACACACACACACACACACACACACACACACACACACACACACACACACTGACCCGTCGAGGCCCTTCTCATTAGCTCAGTCATGATGTGTGGACCCGGGCTGGCCAGCTGAGCAGGTTTCTGCAGAGACCGAGGCCTGCTGTTTGTTTGATGAATCCTTGAACTCCCCTTCCACTGCAGGAATGACAGCTCTGCGGAGTGCAACACAAAGCCGCAGGGGGGGTGGACAAAATAACAGAAACGACACATCAAAAAGATTTTCAACTTTTATCCGACTAAAGCACAGATACAAAGGCAGCGACGCAGAGGAGTCGAATATGTCACCTTTAAAAGATCTCTGCTAATCAGCACCTGTATTATGTGACTTTCAAAGCAAAATGATGCAACCAAGATCCGAAGAGCAAACAGTTGGCGCTGCACTGCAGGTGTATCAGTCAAACACAGACCTGTGCAGTCAAAGCCTTAAATTAGCATCCCACATACAGGTACTGAACCCTGAGTATCATAACAAGACAAATAACAATAAAACCTCACTCAGATGTGGTTAGACTTGGACTTCCAGAGCAGGAAAATGATCCAGGGCAAGTCAATCTGCAGTGATGGTCTCACTAAAAATCTTGTTGTTTCTGTGATACATGTACACAAGAGAGAGAAAAATGTCTAATTTATATTTAACCTACACAATTTATCACTGCAAAGAAAGCAGAGCCATGGCCAGATCGTGAACAGAATCTCTCACCCCAGCATTTAACTCTTTACATCATACTGTATGACACAAAATATTTACAACACAAAAACATGTTGACATTATATGTACAGTAGTGCACAGCTTGTGGGAAAATCAGGAGCAGGAGGAGGAGCAGGAGGAAGGTGGGCTGTTGACATGAGGTCAAAGGGTGCAGCCGATTAGGCTAATGGAAGTATGAAATGATCCAGTAAATCAGGCTGATATGGATTAAAGCAACAGTGCTCACCTTCAATAATGCCAATTCTAAAATGCAGAACTGAAGGAAAAGATCAATTTTCTAATCTACATATGACCATTTTTCAAAACTATTAGAGTATTTCTGTCATCTTCAGCAGCTCAATTTTATCACGCAGCCGTAAAATGATAAAACGAGTCATTTTTATCTTATACTTAATATGCACATTAAGAACGAGATTATATATTTCTGCAGAAACTGGCTGACATGGAAATGTAACTACATTTACATGACGTTTGCCTTCGCAGCTGCACAGATGTGAGAAACATAAATTCAGTGAATGTCTTTCTTTGGGTTTTTTCATATATGCATCACAAACATTTGTCATGATGTGACATAAAAGTTAAATAATTTTATATATTTGTGTCATGGGGATGTCCCAGCAGAAAAAGAATAACCACTGACTTAATGATGGCTGCATTCCATTTAGTATGCAAGCTCTTGTCCCATTGTTTTGTGCATGCTGTCTTACTGCCATGAGACATGAGATAATTATACCTCTAGTGCTATCACACAGGATGTCTATGAAAAAGCTGTAAAGGCAGTGAGATACAACAACACTGAGCTTTGTCCTCTTTCACTCAGGAAACGCAGCATAGAGCACATATGATTCTACGTCTGTATATCACCACTGAATCAACCTTCACAAAGGCTTTCACTCGTATTTCAAACACTGAATCATCACAGATTCTCAGGGTATCAGGTAACTTTGCATGGTAAGAAATGCTACAGCAGAAACCAACAACTGATGTATGAATTTGCATCGTATATGAAAACATCATAAAATCATTCACATGATGTCTCCTGCATCACATCTGCCAGCGTAAATGTCCTTTCATGCCATTCACAATGTGCACATGTCCTCACTGAGTGAAATGAAGCAGTTTCAGTCCATAGAGGATGGACCCATAAGCCAGGGAGACAGGCTGGGGACCGGCCCCTGGTGGTTCTAGTCTGCTGGCATTCAGCCAGTCCACCTGGCCCACCGGGTACCAGCATTGCATTGTATTTGCGGGCAGATGCCTTGGCATCTGGACTGCGGGTTAGTAAGCAACCATCAGCATGTGCTGGCGCTGAGCAAAGCGCTCTGGGCTGGCCAGAGTGCAGGGCCAGGAGCCCTCAGTGGAGCAGATTGTTGGCCATGATGGAGCCTGATTTCCATCATCCATTATCCAAGGCCTGCAGATAAGTCAGGGTCCCACAGGAGCCTTCCTCTGAACTGCACTCTCAGGAAAAGGTGGCGGGCCACATGTGAGGGTCTGTGGTGCCAGGACAGCGGGAGGATGAGACGATGCGAACAGAAACAGTGCTGCTAGCTCACCCATATATGCTGGGCTTAGATTATGTATCCCGTTGTAATTATTTTGAGGTTGTCTAGCGTGGAATTGGTTGTTGAGAGTCCAGTTTGGATTGGCAGCCGGTTTAACTGTTGTTCAGCCTGTAAATTGCATCAGATTGACAAAGAATGGCTGCTCCATTGTGTGTTTGAGCGTAAATAATGAAAAACATACAGGCAAATAAATTGAACTGCCTCACAGGACAAATTCATAAATCACGACCGAAGCAAAACTAGAAAACAAAAACAAAACAAGAAGAATACAACAGGCAACAGTGGCTTGGTCTGCGATGTCAGATGCATGTTAGAGCGCGTGTTGTTATGTTTGATTAAGCCTGCAGACACAAATATCTCCTGATGTTAAAACTGACAACAATCAGATCAAGATGGCAGATCGTGTTTTTAATACATTCATTCATGCGTTCGTTCGTTTCATCACATCACCAGACAAGAACAATGAGGGAGGACATTTCTGCCAAACACTAGGTTTTGTTGAACATTCATGTTTTTTAATCTTCTGGGGCAACAATTTATAGTGAAGTTTAGAGGAAGGTCGTGGTTATGGCAAAAACAGCGTGGCATGATGTGATATTTATGAACACTGAGCTTCATCATGACTGCAGGTCTCATCTTCTTCATCAGGAGCTGGTTCACCCTGCGATAATTGGCACACCATACTTTCTGAATTGCTTGTAAGGTTTTATATATTGTTTTAAAAGCACTCCGTAATTTTGAATTTCCATATCAGGTCTGCAGCCTCCATCACAGCCTTTAAGTCGCAGTGAATCTGTCTTTTCAGTCGCAGCTTTTAAAGCTGAATAAAGTCTGTCCTTGTTGATTATGCATTCTATTTGTTGTTTTTGCACTTTGACAAATTATGGGACAAATATGTAAAGTATTGAATCATTTCAAATGTCCCAATACTGTATATACAAATAATTTTTCCTTGATAACAAAACTGTCATCATTGACCTTTTTGCCCCAGTATTTGACACATGTACCCTTGAAAATATGATGGCACTCAAGCCCATATGGCCTTACCTCTAATCCCATGCCGGATAACAATCGCTCTTCAATCATTCACTTTCTCCAAACACATTTTGCCATCTGGCCCAGGCGTTCAAACCAGTGACCTGCTGCTCACACACACTTCCCCACACTGCAGTGGTGATAATACGTTCGCCCTCAGCTCGATCATGCAAATTAAATGGCCGTAACTCTTTCAGACTTTTTGATGTGATGGCTGAGTGGAGGGAAGATGTGATTTAAAGTGCACTCTTTTAAATGTTGCACCCTTCAAGTCTGACTCTGTGAGCTCTTCTGTCTTGTCCTGTGCACCTGTCTCACCTTGGAAAACACACCACACAACCCTCTGGCATGGTAGAAATGTCAGAATGGGAATCCTAATGAAAGTCACACGTGAACCTGCAGCATTGATGAGTATTTACTCTCCATTAAAGTGGCATGCTATTAATTAAGCCACGGTCTGATCAATTAACACAAAAGGCAGCGACTCGAGACCATGTGGAAACACAGCTGATTTTATGACCTCTTCCCTCCTCCTTATAGCCATATTCATGGCACTAATGTAATGACACGTATCTGCTCTGCAGCACACATGCGTGCATTCAAATTATATGTTTATGTCAGTGGTGTAGGACAAAATCCCTGTGTTTTCCTCGTCATAACACCTGAGACACACACGCAAAACATGTCAGATAATGAGAAGGTCACTGATGTTTATGGTGAAGACAAATTACTTGAAGAAATCCCTGAAAACTCTTTTTCTTTTCTTTATGGAAGTAGGTGCAATCACAGGCATCTTATACACACACACGACTGGCATCATCCCTCCGTCCTCCTGAGCCTCTCGTTCGTCCACAAAGCGGCTGCTAACTTGAATTCTCGGGACATCCACAGTTTGAATAAATTGCCTCACACTCCATAAATTTTCCCAGATGTTAAGAGTCACTTTGAGATTCGGGTGGAGGTTGTGGCGGGTTGGTGTGAGGCTGGAAGTGTGGATGAGAATAAGAAGAAAATTAAGTCCAACAGATAGAGAGTGCAAGAGGAAGAAGACGTAATATCTACTAAAGAGAGCCATAAACTTTACCCTCAAACTGCTCCACTGAGAACAATCAACTGTCCGAGAGCAGAAGTAAGTTCCTCCTTTTTTGAAAAACTGCAGCCAAAATGCTGAATTGGCACACAATTCTTACATATTTGACAATAATAACGGGTTTCAACTAAAACTCTTCCTTGAAGGGTGATAAGTGTAATGACAGATTTGGATATATGTGGATTTTTGGGACATTAAAACACCAAATTAAAATCCTAGGGGACAAGAGTACCTCAGGTTTAAGGCAGATCAGATGGAACCAGGGGACAATACAATAAACACATCACCTCATTTATTTTAAATGGGCCAATCGTGAAAGGTTTCAAACTGCTCTGTGCATGTTCAGTACACAATCATTTGAAGGAATTTAAAGGAAATGTAGTTCGATGTAAGCCTGCTGTTAAACAACACCAGTTGAAAAGCACATTCAGTCATAGCTCATTTTGCTAACAGACAAGCAGTAACAAAAACATAATCCCTGTTCAGGATGGATGTTCGTGAGTGTTTAAACTGAAGAAGCTTGTAGTGTATTCATAGCTAACTGTGAATAATACATTAATCCATTACAGGCTAAACTAAGCCCAGAAATCATGGAATTATACCCTCCACTAAATCGTCTAAGCCAATAATAATTCACTGGGCAGTGGAAAAGACTTCTTCTGGGTGACCCTCGGTAAATTTCAGGACAAGAGACGGGACAAGATAATACCGTCTGCCAAAAAAGCAGCTTGCATGTCACATAATGCAATGAGCTGTGTGTGAACATGACATTAATATGATCTGTAAAGAATGAAGCTGGTGCCCACAAACCTCATTGATAAACCCTGATCAACCTGAGGAAATGCACCATCATTTAGTTTAAATAGACTGTTTTAGACATTCCTGAAGTGTTTGTTTGTGGTTACCTTTGTGGCATCTGCATCAGTCTAAACACAGGATTCAGGAGGTGACAGAGGATCCACTGATTTAAGGCCAGCTCACGATGCAGTGCAAACCACTCTTCACAGCATCACAAACTCACAAAGGAAGGATGATATTACAATATTTATGCTACTGCACATTACAGCAGTGGCTGTCACACCAGTCTGAGCCAGTGTGTGGCTGTTTTGTGGAGCTCTGGAGGTTGTCTGTCGCATGGTTGCAGGTAATGCTTCTGTGCAAACACAGTGTCTGAACTATCCACCTGAAGCCAGCCTTAAAGGACAGGAAGTACCAGATATACAGACCAGAACAGCAGACGCTGTATGCCTACATCTGTCACAGCTAAGCTTTGACCAGTGGACGGTGTTGCTGATCAATAAAACCAATATTTGCCTTCTGTTATATTCTGGATATCAGCTAATCAGAGTTATCCACACTGATGTCATCTGGTATCGACCTTCAAAATCCCGTATCAGTCATGCCTCCTCTCATCATGTGCTTAATCCTCTAGCGTTGCATGTCTTTGGTTATTGCTGGTGCAAGGGCAATGGGAGTGCTTTAATCGGGTCCTCCCTTTCTCCTGCATTTCATTTCCCATGTCTATGAGAGGGACATGAAAGAAGGACAGGCCGGATCATTTTGGAGAGCTATTTCCTTTGTGGTAATGAGACCAAGCCTGCTCCAAGGTTAAGTAAAAAAATAAGAAAATTCTGTTTCCCATTTGCTCAGTCACCTTTTCTGCAGAGTTCATTTGTAATTGTTGAGATTGTATTTGTATGCACGCTAAGCACTCCTGTAAGTAATCAAGGTAAAATCAATAAAAGCTTAATGTTCCCTGAAAAAACTCCAATGTCAACATGCTTGTCCACCCCACCTCCACCCTTTTGTGCAGGGATGGCTTCACAGAATGACTTTACTGAATCTATCAATCAAGGATCTGATGCGAGAAACTTCTTCTATCTGCAAAATGAGCTTGAGGACAGTTTTGACATGAAAGGTTGTGCTACACAAACATTGTGGGTCTGATCTGCATCGTGAGTCTCAGTTCAGAAGTGAATTACAACCACTTGCTCCTACAATCACAGAGCTGGCCTGGACCGAGCCTCTTAACCCATACCTGCTGCTGTTGTGCTGTTCAGTGGCAAGTGTGTCCCTTTTTGTTGATTCTGAAAGCTTTAATTCGACCAGATATGTCTAGACTTTAAACCTCCACTGTTTCATTTGCCCAAAGGCACCCCTGCTCTCTTGTGGTAAGCTTCTAACACCAGACAGACTTCCAGTTGGGCCACATGCCTCTGTGATAGGCCCAGTCGTCTTTCTAATCAATGTAAGTGCCCTTCCTATCAGTCTAAATGCCCAAGTGCTCTTTGAGTTGGTCAACCCAAATGCCCCTCTAGTCAATCCAGATGCCCCTGCATTGGGTCAAAGTGCCCTTCTCTGACAAATGACCACCAAAATGCCCTTCTGGTCAATTCAAGTACCTGATTTCCAGACAGTCCAAAGACCTTTCTGGTTATGCCTACTGCAGTCCAAGTGCTCATCTATCTAACTGCCCCTCTGGTCTTCACTTGCCCTTCCTGTTGGTACCCTGCTTTTCAAGTAAGTGTAAATGCACTTCTGCTCAATCCAAATGATCTGTGTTTAGTCAAAGTGTCTTCCTGGTCAGGTCAAGTGCCTCATTTGTAGCTTGTCCACATGCCCCTCTGGTCATCCCTGCTGTCCTTCTAGACTGTTCAGATACCCTTGTAAACAGTCCAGGCATCCTTGTAGCTGTGTCAGACTGGTCGTTGGCCCTTCAGGTCAATTCTAAGGCCCCTTTGGTTATCTCAAGTGCCCAATTTTTGGTCCAAATGCCCAAAGAGCCCTTTGATTTGGTTTTAAAAGCACCTCTCTACTCAATCCAGACGTCTCTGTGATTGGCCAAAATTGCCCTCTGGTCAGTCCAAGTGTCCCTCTGCTCAGCCTTACTGGCTTTCTAGCTGAAGGTGTTTCAGCCTCTGAGGATGGCCCAGGTGCTCTTCTAGTCCGCTGAAGTGACCATGAGGTAGTTTTTCCTCCCTCTGTTCCCACAGACTGTGCACCACTGACACTGTGCAGATCGCAGGTGTGATTATGTGCAGCTGTTTACAGAGTTTGACACAGGCTCATGCTCGGCAAACTTTGCCCAGATAAATAAAGCGTAAAGAAAATCAACAACGGCTGTTTCTACTGATATCAATCAGCTGTTGTATATCAACATCATAAACTATTTGCAACACCTCCGAACCGTCTTCAAGGCCAGGAAACGTAGTTACAGTAGCAGGGTCATAAAGCATATCCTCAGCTCCCTCTACCTCCAGACAACGCCATCCATCAGTTTGGTTTGATCCATGAATTGTTTTCTGCTCCGTAGTTAATGAGCCTGAAGTCTGGCAACAAGGAATCGACTCATCCTCATACTCTCCTATGGATTTCACCATCACAGACATTACAGATGGTTGACTCCTGATCATTTTTGTCATTGATTTTCTTCACAAGGCCAAATGCGGCACAGCAACAACACAGGAGAAATGGCCGCATAAATCTGCAATGATACATGCAGCAAGTAGGAGGTTCGACTCAGACTGCAGCACAAAGACGAGCCATCAGGAGAGCGAGGATGTTTCAGGTGGAGCTGAAAAGGAAAGAGGACTTTACTGAAAATGACTTTTCAAGACTGGTGTTTGAGTGAAGTTTGTGATCATTTTAGTCATTTACTGAACGCTTTAACACCTGAATTGTCAGCATGTCTGCATTTTTCTTTAAGTAATTTAGGAACAAATGCTTTCACAATGAGTCACTCCCAACGCAGACAACAAAAAAGCAATAACTACAGCTCAGGAGTTGCTCTTGCATTGTGTCATAATTACAGAAAAATAGAAATACCTGTGCAATGGATGCACTGCAGTCAATTCAGTGTTTAGTTTTTGTTGAGATTGCTTCTTTTGTTGGTTATTTCATTTTTGTGGTACTCTTGTTGAGAAAATAGTTATAGGACCTGAACTCAACTCAGGGACCAAGTCTTGAACTCAAAGTCCTTTTCCTGTTTGCCCTTTTTTAGTTTTACTTTTATTCTTTGACCTCTGTTGGACTGCTGTGCAGCGCTTCAATGGACACAGTTTCTATGCATGTGGAGCCAAACTATTACTTGAGATCTAATTCACAATATGGTCAAGTGCAATATCAAAATGCAGGAGCAGCATTTTTTTTCCACAACATAGCATTATAAATGACGCATTGTGGTGCTACAGAGATGCCCTGAACCACAAATCAAATTCAAGGGACCTGCATGTTTGGTAAAGACCCCAGCAAAATATCACATCATCATTTCATATATTTTAGCAAAAATGATATGTGTGTATGCATGTTTCAGCCTTGTGTGCATATTTCTACATTCAGTGCATCTAATTTTGAAAACAATTTTCAAATAGTTAAACTATGTTTCTCCTTGTATCTTGCTGTTTTTTAAATAAAAATAATTTAATTGTGTAAAATTGAATGTGTATAATTCAAACAACAATATCAAAAGAAATTCCCATCGCACGTGTTTGCAGATCTCTAAACATTAATCTCCTCCTCTCACACATGGACGGCACGACAAGGCCAGAGGATCAGTTATCATTCTGTAAAGCACAATTCATCAGAAATGAAGTGTTTCAACGTGAGACAGCCCATGCTCACATGAGACAGCCCATGCTCACATGAGACAGCCCATGCACCAAACCAGATGAAGACAGCAGTAGGTTGTGCAGGAGGAGCGGAGTTGTGGGTTTACAGCCACTCTTCTCTGAAGTGGAAATTTCCCTGGAGGAAATCAGCGGGAAAGTAGAAACCATTTATGTGTTCAGTCCTCCCGACTGCAAAGAAATTATCCCGTACGAACCCCCACGTTTCTGGGAGCCGCGCCACCTTGACCTTCACCACGCTCTACCTGTTGTAAAGCCTCTCAATTTGCAGCCCATTTTGTGCTGGATATAAAAGTGGAGCAGCAGAGAGTAACGTGCGCTGACATATCCATGAATTCCAATGAAAAACAAACGGACACAAGCTAGAGAGCAGCGCCTGGCTTACTTTACTGCTGAACTTCAGAGGGAACAGGACATTTCTGGGTGTAATGTTCGAGGGAAAGAGTAAGTCCGCCTCTCCAACTTGCATGGCTTTCACACAAAGTCAAGGACCACACACCAACATTTAGGTCTCAAAATGCCGGAGGTTTGTTGGAGGGATGATGTTCAGATTGTTGAGGTGGAAATCTGTGCTGACCTGACATTTTGACAGCAGTTCATATTAAGTTAGCTGGCAGAGAGCAGCTGCACACACATCTAATCAGTTTGTGGGTTGCCAGATAGTGGTGACAGATGGGTTGAAATTGTGTGCAATAGTGTGTGGACAATGTGTGTAGATTGTGCTTTGTACACAGTCCAGCAACAAAGGTGATGTCAGACAAACATACAAAACTCATAGTATAATAAATATAATAATAATACTAAACATTGAGCATCGTGATAGTTTGTGGACCTTCTAACTGAGGATATCTGAACACAAAACAGCAGTTGGGACATGCACTGCAATGCATGCTGGGAGCTAACTTTGCATCAAGGCCAAACTTTTCTCAGCTTTGTGTTAACTGGTGAACGGCTTCCTCAGCAGTGTTGAGTTATTAAAGCTGTGTCGAAGCTGAACGTCTGCGTCTGACCTTTGTGAACAGAACGTGCTCTGTAAGGGATTTTTGTTCCAGGTGTGTGTTTGGATCCTTCGGACGAGAGGTGTGTGTTAAACGTTATTGTTTTTGGGAAAGACACACGTGGAGGTGATTGCTTATTCCTTTAAAAGGAGGACGATGCCACTCCTGCAGTGCTGTGACGATCACAATGCATGAACATATGACATAAAATGCTAAACTGAGAGCACAGTGAGATTTTTGGGGGGGTTTTTTGAGTGCAGTTGTCCCAGTTTACAAGATATAAGAAACAAAACGCTCCTTTGGGTCCAATTAAGGAGCACACTAATGTAAGATAATACAGTTCTTTTTTTAAATGAGAAACAGATTTTCAGATGTGTTTTGCTTTTGTTTTTACCCTTGTCCTCTCAGTAGAAAGAACCATAAAAGTACCATTAAAAAAAAAAAAGAAAGAAATTTCAAGTAATTGGCTGCAAAACTCGGTATCAGTCAGCACATCTGCAGCACAACATCTGCAGCTTCAGTAATGGGTTCGCTTAACGCTGAGCCGCAGCGATGATCTGATGGAGAGAGACACTGCGCTCACTTCCTCTCTCCGTGGTCACAGACAGAGAAGGCAAGCAGACAGTTCAATGAGCAAAACAATAAGAGCTCAAACCGGAGGCTGAAAGACCGAACGGCTCCGAAGCACAGACCAACAACCAGAGTGTTCATGGGAAACAGCGTTTAATCTCCGTCCTGTGAGGCTGACACTTTCATACATCTCACAGGATGTGTGTGCGTGTGTGTGTGTGTGTGTGTGTGTGTGTGTGTGTGTGTGTGCGTGCGTGTGTGTGTGTGTGTGTGTGTGTGTGTGTGTGTGTGTGTGTGTGTGTGTGTGCGTGCGTGTGCGTGTGTGTGTGTGTGTGTGTGTGTGTGTGTGTGTGTGCGCGTGCGTGCGTGCGTGTGTGTGCGTGCGTGTGTGTGTGTGTGTGTGTGTGTGTGTGTGTGTGTGTGTGTGTGTGTGTGTGTCAGCTGACTGTGCTCTGACACTTTGCCCTTTGCTGTAGCTTCGACCCACAGGTCTCTCACTCGACACAAATGTGCTGCCTCTCCGCTTGGCCTCTCGACTCCTCTCCACTAACTCAGTTTCTATCCATTATTTTTGTTTTTTATTTATTTTGCAGAGTTTGTGGAAACATTTCAAAGTCACCGGTGACGAGGTCAAGAGGTTTTTCACATCACATCACGTCATGTCACAGCCCATGAGTACACTGAGTTACAATAAACACTCACAACTCCACTTTTTATGGTTATAAGATGTATATATAACATATAACTGGTGTCTAAGATGTTTTACTACTAAAAAGCTTGTTAAATGAATATGTAATTAGATATCTATTAGATATATGTACATCTCTTAGTGATGTCACAGCCGTGCTCATAGGGTTCAGAGAAACTTTCCTCTTCAGCAGATGAAGGTGAAAACAGGCCTCTGGTGTCAAACGTCATTCTGCACAGTGAAGCTCAGACATTCAACTGCAGGAACAAGAAGGGAAGAAACATTTTTGACCGAAGGGACTTTAAACAAACACAGTCTGCAGTCAAAAAGGATTGGAGGTGGTTATCAAACAAGCCAGATGAGGATGAGTCATATTACATCAACATTAACATTAACATGAACATTCTTTGCTGTCTGTAACAACATAATTTCACCGGCGTGGGATCCTTAAAAGTTTTATCTTATCTTGTCTTATCTTATCTGATGAAATATTTACTTCAGTTTGCTAAATTTGTCTCAAAAATCCAGCAAACAGGACAGATGCCACTAGCTTATTATTGTATAAAAACATGTGTAAAAACTTGAATGAACATATATTAGTCGATTTTCTGTCCTTTGTTTTAGTATCTTTAAAATGTGCATGCAGCAGGCTGAGGCTGGTTCATACGAACACACACGGTGTGTTTTGTTGTGTTTGTTTACTCCACAGAGAACCTTGAACGCATGACGCCGCTCTGTTGGACCAGCATCCATTTTTAGGTGAGATGTTACTCACATGTCATTAAATTAAAGACAGTCATCTCTTAAAGTCATCAAGGACTAGAAAGATTAAAAGCTAAGCTGACCGATGAACGGTGAGATGAAGTAAAACAAACACAAGAATAAAACTTAAGAGACTTTGAAACATTCATTTCCTGAATCGATGAATCGATGATGACGTTTTGATGATCTATTTCTTAATGCACCGTTTAAATGCTAATTTAATTAATACATTTCTAACTGCGTTCAAAATGTAAATTGATGATAATGTAAAGGTCGACTGACTGTAAACTCCTCCAGTGGTACAGTCCAGATTCCAGACATGGGGGGCTGGAGGGGCTGGGAACAGGTGCAGACAGGTGGCTCTGTGTTCAGTGTGTCGCCACGTTAAATCCGGACGCTTCCTCTAATGACTCGACCGCTTGTTCCTCTGTGTTCCCTCTTTGACTCTCTGATGAAGCCGTGGTTTCTTCTGTTCACTCGCAGACGTTTTATCTGCTATTCATCAGTGTCCAAGATTCAGGAAACTTTTCTGAATGGCCGCCAGCATCGCACCATCTGTCTCCACCTGTCCGACGCTGGAGGTGCAGAGAAATTGATGCCTAGTGCTCCACCTGCAAGAAAGGCTGGAGGGGGAAAGGTGCAGACTAATAACTGCAAATTGTACGACTGCAACAGTGCAAACATGCTCTCCTCCTTCAGTTAGGCGTCAGCGGGGCTAATCAGAAATCTGTCACCTTGCTGGTTTCATGGCCCTCGAGTCAATAACTCGCAAAATTATCCTAATATGTGGAGAATAAACATGAGCGTAGAAAAGAAAGAACGTTCCTTGCTACGTATTTGAGAACAGCTGTCGTAAGCCTCAGAAGTTTGGTCCCTGCTGAGCATCTGCCTTTGCAAATTGATTACCCGGGGGGAGGCCAGACTCTGCCCCCCACCACACACACACACACACGCACACACACACACACACACACACACACACACACACACACACACACACACACACACACACACACACACACACACACACACACACACTCACACACACACAGCTGCTGCTTTCATTAGAAGTTGAATGTGAGTCTGCTTCACATGCAAAGGTCCAGCTCTGCACTGGGACCAGTGTTATCTATGGAGGACAGAGACGTGGGGACACAGTCTAATCGTTGAGGAGATTATCGGCGTCATCTGGGCCCGAGCAGGTTGTGGTTGGGAGCAGGAAAACTCAAACGTCTTGTCTTTTTCACTCCATTTCATCAGCGTTTCTGTGCAGCAGCTCCTCAGAGGTGTGTTCTTTAGTTAATGCACACAAATTAATTTTCTATTGTGTTCATGTGCAGGCTGTGAAACTGTGTTTAACCTGCAGCGCGTTTTAACTTTACGATCTGTAATTAGTGCACAAAAACGACTAATATGATCACACACATAAAATGATTTGAGAGCACAAATTAAGAAGTGTAAATCCACAGGACAAATGATTCATTTGTGAGGACAAATGAATAATTCATCTGTTTCGTCTTGTTTTTTCCTGTGACGCTTTCAGACTCTGAGAGTTTCTGCTCAAGCTGCAGCATGAAAGAGCAAACAAGCAGCTTTTATTTTAGACTTCTGTGGTTTCATGTGGCATTTCAGAAAATGTGGATGTGTTTCGTCTCTCTGGTTTGTTCCAAAGTGAGCGACGCTGAGTAGCTTTCTCCTGCAGGCGTGACTTAACACTGACAGTACTCATCATTTACTCAACAGTTCAGTGAACACTAAGCAAACCTTTGTTTTTCTGCCACACTGATCACTTGAGGAGCTGTTTAGTTTCCTGCATTCAGTCAAGGAAAAAGAAGTTCATCACCTCAGAGCAGGAAATTGGTCTCTGGTCAAAATTACGTCTTCATGGACGGAAAGAGAAGAACCTTCATATGCGTTTCCAGAGTTAATTAACTTTGAACGGAAACGAGACTTGACCTTTCTGACATTTCTGAGGCCAAACATCGATCTCAGTTATCTCTGTGACTCTGTGGTTTCCTGCATTGCTTCATTTCTGATTTCTCTGGTCCCTCTCAGTTTGATTTGGTGTGATCTCAAAGGTAATGGAAGAGGTGCCGCTGTGGCCCACTCCTGTTGTCAGCGAACATATCTAAACATCATTTTTTGGAGATGGCAGCAGAATGAGTCCACACTTCCTCTCTGTTTGGCCTCGAATGAGAAAATAAATTCAGTCTGGTTGCACATTTTGTGTAGATTAAAACAAAAAACCTGCACTGCATTTATCAGTTAGAGTCTAATTATGATGATGAATAAATATTGACAGGAGCCTGAATGATGTACATCAATGCAGTGCAGTGAGATCTGTCACTATCACATGGAAGCACTCAAACCTCACTTTAATAGCTATCTGTATTACACAAGTAAAGCAGTTAAATTACTATATTTTGTACGTGCGCACTGAAGGGAGAAGCGTAGGTTAAAGGTCAGAGGTGGAGGAGATTTAAGACGCTTCATTGAGGAAACAGAGGAACGTGGGATGATTCATGACTTCAGACACAAGGCAGCGTTCCTTGTTTACTCACATTAAAAGCTTTTCATTCAACAGGCTCATGTTGGAACTTTGAGAAGTTCTTTGTCAAGCTACCGAAACGTAGCCTGTAGATGGTGTTGGCTGTGCCTGCCTCCACCAGCTCATCCATAATTTGCATACCGAGATCAGCAAAATCCAGAAAACAAGAAACTTTTTAAATACCAAGTGTAGATGCAAAGGCACCACCATCAGATGTCCTTCACCATCCAGGCACAGGGTGCACGTTAATACCAGGTGTGAACAGCTGGCATTGGTGGAAATCAGCCCAGAAAGTTCAGTGCAAAGTGCGCAGAGAGGCGGCATGTTGACGTTTTTTATTCCATGCAGGTAAAGTTCAGCAGTGCACAGACAGCTCAGCATGAATGACAAACACAAGTTACAACCTTTAGTGAAAATATCTGAATCTTTAAATATGTAAATCTAAAGAAGTTTCAGAGGAACCTTCCAAGTCGAGAAGACCAGAAGTCAAATGTATGAAATGTATGAAAACTCAAGTGTAGAAATCTGCTCACGCCTCTCGCGCGTCTTCTTGTGTGTTTTCTTCTCATACATCTCAATCAGCCTGAAATTGTGCGCGCACGCACGCACGCACGCACGCACGCACGCACGCACGCACACACACACACACACACACACACACCAGCTTTCTGACGGGCTTCCAACACACACCTCAGCCTGGTTTACATACAAAGAGCCGATGTCTGGTTTGATTTCGAGGAGAAATGGAAGAAGTAAACTTGAAATAATGGAAAACGTGTGTGAAAAATAAGTGTAAAGACGTGTGTCAGTATGCCTCTGGGTATTCCTTTAATGGAGTCTGAAGAGGAAATGACTTCGTCCTCGTGTCACATAAAGCAGCACACTGGCTGTGTGTGCCGCATGTCATGAATCACGCCATGCAGCTGTATTTTGGTCATAAAGCAGAAATAGCTGCCTGTCCCGTAACTGAAAACTCTGTCAGGACAACATGAATTACTTGGCCGGCTGGTTTGGTTGGTTTTGATGGTCGCGAAGAGGCCGGCTCCATTTCACTCCTCAGAAAACATGGGCAGACAAATAACATAATATCGATCCGGTGTAATTCCTGGAATGAACCCGAGGTTGAAAGATTTGGAGCAAAGGTGCTGAAGCTGGAGAAAGAGGAGGAGGAGGAGGAGGAGGAGGGTGGGATGCTAGCAGGGTGAAGAAATAACATCTTTGGATGAGTGGAAAAAATAAACTAATGTCCAACAGAAATGTGGCTTTCACTCTTCTCGTGGAAAGGCCATTTTCTGCCGCTTTATGTGACGCAATAAACAGGACAGCAGCGCGGGGAAAGATGGAACGACCGTTTTATCAGCTGGAAATTAGTTTGTCTCTTTCAGCCCCAAAGACTCATATTCGTTTTATTCTTGTCATGCTGCACTTGCCAGAAGCCTCTCGTCACATTTGCCAGGATGCTCGTTGGGTCCTTTTCCTCAGATTTACGCCCTCGGTGTGCCGCCTCGCTGCTGGAGGACTCTTATTTATTTCACGACTTACCCACAGATGAAACAGTCACAGAGATGCTGCTGGATGCTGACACATTAACGTTTTCTTTTTCAATTCGCAGTAAGAATATAAAATGGGCTTCAAAACATTGACTGTCTATGTAAAAGTAGACAGAGATGAAAGATTAAGCATCCACCCTGAAACCGGCTGTGAAAGAAACAAAAGAAACAGAAACAAGACTGGGATAAAGTACTGGGAGTGAGGACCCTTGGGTCACTGTCTGTGTGATTTGCCACATGAGATCATTTCCTTTCCCTCATTTCAGCTTCTTTTTCACAAATGAACACAAGCTGCATGCATGCGAGCCGTTCATGAGCCTGCAAGAGCCCTGCTGTATCTCTGAATCTCCAATAATAGATGAGATGCTGCAAGACTTTGCAATCTGCTTGTTACTGCTGCTCGCTTTCCTGAAAAGGGAATCCTCACCAAAATCTTTATCCTTTTCCTGAGATATTGATCCATGCTGGTGTCAACTGATCCGCCTCTTTGTTCCAGACTGAAACGTCTGCATAAAGATGATCATGGTCATTTAATTGACATCATTTGTTCTGCATGTATTTAGTCAAAGTATGGGACAATGTGACGATGAGTCCTGATGGTGGTGCTAAATGAAAGTGAAAGTCATCAAAGTCATTAGGATTCATCCTCTGGTCACCATGAATGTCTGTACAAGATTTGATGGTTTTCCATGAAGAAATTCCACTTTGAAGCGAAGAATTTCCACCTGATGGCAGCACAAGAGAAGACTCGCAGAATCAGCAGAGTAAGAAGACAATATGTCCTCTTATTACTGATTCATATCGTAGGAATGATTGACAGCTTGCTGGTGAAAAGGTCACCAAAGTCAGTAGGATGCATCCTCTGGAGATAATCAATATCTCTGCCAGATTTCAAGGCGATCCATCCAATGGTTGTTGAGACGTCTCTGTGGTGGACTGACGAATGGAGACACTCCGCTAGCATGGCTGAAAAAGACACACATCGCTGTGTTTGTGTCCTCCTTGTCCAACCTTGACACTGAACCCAGCGGTGACTTCAGTCATCTCCATCGGGAATCGACCCTTCAAGGCTGCAGACCTGGAAACAGACCGATTCCTTGTTCACATGCATGGAGGACGTGTGGCAGGCGAAGCTTGACAATACGACTAATGAGATTTCATCGACGGTCATCAATCTCAGATTTAATCTAAGAGGCTGACAGCGATAAAAAACACCAACAATTATGACTGCGTCAGATACAGCGTTCAGAAGTGTACCAGCGTGTTCACGTGGGCCACATTTGCATTTATTCGAGCCTGTTTTCCACATAATCAAAGCTGTAAAGCCTCAATCACCTCCAGCACAGCGCTTAACAACAGTCAGCTGGCACACAATGAGTGGACAAACTCCCAATCTGCAGCAAAGTCACGGGGTTAACAAACAGATCCTTCATTAGAGCCAAAACAATCTTCCTCTCCCACACAATTAGTGCCAAAGCTCCCAGCGGAGGCCGACAGCTCGGAGCTGCCGTCTGTCTGCTCGCCGCTCCGTCCAGGAAGAGGAGCGTCCGTTCACAGCAGCGGCGTTCTGCTGCCTCGCCACGCCAGGCCGAGCAAGGGCCCCGGGGCCACAAGAGGGTCCCCGGACACATGAAGAAAGAAAACAATGGATTTAGTTTTCAAAGATTTCTCCATCTTCTCTGCCTTTTATTTTCCGACCACTGTCAGTTTTTTCTTGTTCTTTTCGTGCACAAAATGTGAGATTTTATATTTGTATGTAACTAATCTGCAACACGAAACACCTTTTGAGGGAAATGTGATGCCGACTGAATTACGTTCTCTATTAACATAATGAGGAAATGTTGATCCTGACGATGTGTTTCATTTGCTTTAATCCAGATTAAACAATCTTGCAGTCAGGAGTTCAGGAGCTGAACACTGAACTTTGCTGATCTCTCTTCACCCACCGGCCTCCTCCGTCATGCCCGCCTTGGACAGCAGCAGATGTGCTTGACAGAGGCCGTGTATGACAGCTGAAGGGCCCTGATTCGCCGTCACGTCCAGTTTGCTCGACTGATCTGAGCCAAGCGGCTTGTCGAGATGAGATGCTGCTTGATGGGCCGCGCTCATCCTCCGAGGCTGAGCCGAGGCGGCGTGGTCAGGGAAAATATAACGAACACCGACAGGACGAGCAGTAATGTGCTCATCCATAACATGCTGGGCAAATATCCCATAATTACTGTGTGCATTGGGGTCCAAACATACATTATCATTGATCATCAGAGCACAAAGCTACCTGCTTGAACCAACTGATGACACCAATCACAGCCTTAATGAATCCCACTTAGCACCAGCGGCTAGTTATCCCTGAGTGATTACTTTCCCAGTGAATTAGTGGCACACACCTGTCACAAGGTGCTGCAAACGCTCTGTCTGCCAACAGATCTGCATTTCCAACCAGCAGAGGAGCTGTGCACTTCCTGTTTCACTCAGAGGGTCTCTGGCTTTGCTGTGAAGGTAATTCTCCTTCATGGTGAATGTTCAAAATGCTCAGCTTGTCTTCACTCTGCTGGCTTTCAGTGCCCTTTAGGTAAAAGTAAATGGAAAAATAGTTTGCATTTTTTCTGATGACTTTGGTCACTTAGCAGAGCGACGAGCCGTTACAAGCAGCCTTAACGACTTTCCTCCTCCAGCTATTAGCGGAACAAGTCGGTGGATTTGCAGCTTGCGGTGTTTGAGTGTCAGTAAAATGATCTGGATTATGATTCTCCTCAGAGGCCGGAGAGGAGGAAACAAAAGGGTTTAGATATTTGTGGAGGGTTTCAGTGTGGAGAGATAAGAACAGAGCAACAGGGCTGATGATCAGCTCGACAGTAAAAGGTGTCCATGGTCAAACAGGGATCGTTCACATTATCACTAACCCGCAACATCATCTTCATCGCTCATGATCGTGATGTGTTCAGGTGCGCTTGGTCTCTGCAGGTTCATGAAGTGAATTCTACTTTTGGATTTGTGCAAATTTCGTCCCTAATTTGAAGCATTTTAAGTTGCCTGCACTCGTCTGTTCCCACCACAGAGAAAGAATCTGCATCCACTCTTCTTGACTTTGTTCAGATTTGTTTTGCATTCAGGCTGAACAAACCTTTGAAATGCAGCTTTAAAATGTTCCGCAGTGATTGACTGAAATACATTTTCCCACAAGGAACTGTTGCATAATGAAGGCAGTCTTTGTAACACGCAGCATGCTGACAGCGAAGGCGCTAAATCATCATTAAGTCTGCTGTAAGGTCTTTGTACCTCGACTGTGACGACCTTGCTTTGATTCTCAATTTTCTCCAAGAGCTTAATGAATGTGAGTGAAGCCAGCTGTGGAAGAGGATCCTTTACTTAAGTAAAACTATCAATACAGCAATGACAACAGTTCATATCTGAGCAGCAGCGAACGAAAAGCTAAAGGAAGCACAGTTTACATCACTCATCACTTCTCTTATTGCAAAAAGCTCATTTATTCAAACTGCTGCTGTTTTGTATCAGCAGTTCAAACCTGACAACAACATTTTCAATTTTTTGGTTAATTTCACTCGAGAGATTAAAGTCTGTTGTTTCTGTCTGAGCTGCTCGCTGCTTTGGAGGGGCGGGACTCAACACTCGTGTACCAATCAGGAGCACCGATCAGCGACCTTCAGGGCCTGTATTAAACTACAGCAGTTCACTCAGTCCTGATGAAGCAGATGAACGAGTGTTTGAGGTTAAAGATGTTAAACACTGAAGTTTTTAGGGGCTCAAAGACAAGGCCCAAAAGTTCTTCTTCTTCCACTCTACCCACAAACATCCCAAACCACCGTGGAGGTAAGAATCTCTGTTAGCGACAGATTTTCTCTTTCAGGAATGAAAATGACAGCAATGGGAAAATGTTCCCACACTTCTCCGCCAACCAGCCCACCTCTCCATGCCACTCTTCCCCTTTTAATCAGCGAGCAAAGACGGCATCCAGCACCAATTAGGAGTCAGCGGGAGCAAGAGGAGTTAAGGAAGCTCAGGTTGAATCCAGAGGACGCTCGACATGCAGCTGATCTCCACCGTTCCCACGGCCGTGAAACCACCGGTGTCTCACACATGCCAGGACGCATTAGCAGAGATTTAACTCCCCTCGAGTCCAGCCGGTCGCCCACGAGGACGGAAACAGAGCAGCCAGAGAAGGACGAGCGTAAATCTCAGGACTGTTTCAGAGGCAGGAGCAGTGTTTCAGAGGGACAAATATTGTGTTGTGTCTCAGTAAATACGGGCCATAAAAACAGACGTATCCTTTGGTCCTTGGAGAGCTTTCAGGCAAACTGGGGCTCAGATGACTGAGACAGCAAGGGCAGTTCTGTTTATCAAATGGACAAACCTGTGGATCATGACGGTGCAGCGAGCTGTTTGGACGGGATATTAAAGTGATATTTCACTTTCCACCACTTTTACCTTAAAAAAAGAAGAAGCTGTCCAGCAGCATCCCTTTGATGGAGCTCGTGTCCTCTGCTGGTTCAGGACACATTTCAGTCTCTCTCACTGATGATCAACACAAGAAAAGCTGTGACACAAACTGATTCACACAGGTTTTAAAATGTTAGTTGTGTAGAATTAGTTAAAGAGAAAAGTACATTTGTTGGGTTCAGTTTTCAAGGTTCCAGCTCGTTTCTCATTTTTAGAGCTGCTGCTTTTTGTGCAGCGATCTAAAGCCGGAAAGCTCTTAAAAGTGATTTATGCTCCGGCGTAGTCTTTCATCTGGAGCCGTGAAGCTGCTGAGAGACAGCAGCGGAGAGCTGAATCACTGCAGGACTCAGTAAACGGATGAGTAAAGTACAACTGACTGCTAAACCTCTCAGCCAAACAGCAATTATCCAATCATAATTTAGCAGCCTAAACGAAGCACTTCAGACCGTCCGGCTCTGATGTCTCCACACGTTGAAGCTGCGAACGATGGAGGCTTTTAACTTTAACAACAGTGTTTATTTACGTCCTGCGCTCCTCCTTCCTCTGTAAATCTATCATTTCTACTGTAAATCAGTGCGGACTCGCTGCACATTACTGTAACTGTCATCTTCATATATTTACCTTGTGACAGGTGGTGTACACAGGGCTGTAGTAAGAGCTGTACTCAGTGTATAAAGAATATGGAGGGTGTTGTCTGTTGTTGAACATAAGAGTTTACGTATAAAAATGGATTGAACAGTGTCAAAATCTGAGCGACACATGTGCAAAACAGACGTTTCTGCAGTTACTCAGTGATGAAGGTTTTTACCTCCTGAGCATTGAAATCGTTGGCTGACGGTAGTTTAACTCCAACACAGCGCTCAGTGGGAACAATGCTAACACTGCAGCCTCGCTCTGCTACGCATTGGGTTAGCTGCATTGTGATTGGCTGCTCCACCAGAGCATGCACCGCTGTGATTTGCTTGTTCTAATCGATGATGACAATCTGTGAAAAGTGCTGCCTAAACTCTCATGCTAACAAAAAGTTAGCACGTGTGGTGACAGTTGGCAGCCTTGTTAACATACAGTGCAGTCGTTAGCATGTCAGGCTAACTAGCTTACTACTCCAAACATGAAGGAGGAAAATGTTACTGCTAACTAAGCGATGTTAGCTTGTGGTGTTAGCATTAGCTCACCGTGTGCTAGCAAAGGCTTAGGGAAGCATCAATTATGACTAAATGAAGAGGATACAGACGTTTTCCTGCACATCACCTTGAGCAGAGGTGACGACTGAGCGAGTGGACGTGAACACGGGAGACGTGACCTCTGGGTGAATATCGGGCACTTGTCGGCACATGTGGGGTACGATGAAGCAGCGTTATTGACAACTAATTTGGGTGAGAACAAATCGGAGGCCGAGGTTGCCGTTAATGGACCAAAGTCATGGAGAGATGATGGTGATGAGGGGAGGAAGGCGGCACCTGGAGACTAATTAGAGATGACATCCAAAGCCTGCTATCAATTTGTAGCCTCCACACACGAGCTTTGGCAGGACCGACCCAGACCAAGGTCAAGGCGAGAGAAAAGAGGAAAGACAAGCTCATTAAGGTGTAGAATAGGGGGGAGGGGTAATTACTCGTCTCTTCAGCTTTATATGGGAAGTGAAATCACCTCCAACGAGGACTTTCAAGAAGTGCGAGTCGTCAGTTATCTGGTTCAAAGATTCTGTGTTTTTCTCTGTTTTATGTCATTTTAAATGAAATATCTTTGGGTTTCGGACTGCTGGTTGGGTAAACAAGACATTTAAAAATGTCACCATGGCCTCCATTTTTCAATATTTGTTGACATTTTTTAAACTTTAATGAAATTTGAAACGATTAAACAACAAAATAGTCCGCAGACCAATCAATAATAAAAATAATTTACTTTGATTTATGAACTTTGGTCCAGAGAAAGACCATTTATTTACTTTGTTTAGAGACAGGAAAGTCTCTGTGAGAATAAAATCTCCTTTACAGGAGTGTCAAGACGTAATTACAAACAAAATAATACACATTTGTTATAAATACAAGATGAAAAATATGATTTAGGACAGATGAGATTATCAAAATGTGTTAATTTACATTTAGTGAGCACGTTCATGCTCCTCAGAGGATGAACTCTTTGCATTTTGGGCCCTTCTTCAGCTCTTATCAGGAAAAATATCTCATCAATTTAATCACAGATTGGCTTTTCAGTGTAGATTCATTCTTCACGCAGGATGAATGTTTTAGATTTAGAAAGATAAAACAGTCAATAAATAACTCTTTTGGAGCTCTAATGAGACTGTTTTGGTCCCAAAAATCGCTCCGTCTAAACGTCTTATTCAAACAAGTCCTCCATCTCATCTGTGTGTTCATTTATTGACTCTAAACTGAATCTAAGTGCATTTTATGTTTGTATTTTTGTGACGTTTCTGCTGGAAATGCCAGGAAACACCCGAGGACGCACCAGATGTTTAGATGAGCAGGCGCTGAAGAAATGGACACAGACTGAAAAACAGCAGCTTTATCATTTGAAAATAAAAATAGCAAAATGCTCGCAGGTTCTGATTATCCTCAGCGGTGATGGCGGCTGCAGGAAGGAGGCGATGACCTTGAGCTTCCTCTGCTCCGCTGACTCTCACTGTGTTACATTATCATCCAGTATGAGGCAGCGGTGGAACGGCTTTCTCTGAGGGTCAAAGCTCGTGTCTGCACCCGAGAAAAAACCTGATATTTACATCAACAAACAACTGTGTTGCTGCATGTGCGCGCTGCTGTACACAATGCAGGAAGCAGCAGTGGAGGACAGAGACAGGAGGGACAGATGGCTTCAGACGAAAGAGGAGGGGGGGTACAGTATGTCATCCATTCATTTGAACTGCAGCCTGAATCCCAAATGATGCTCCTGTAAGATTTCAAAGACGGGCCAACAGATTGAACATCGAGCCTGTGAGAAAATCCAGAGTTTAATTGGGAGCGTAGACATGCAAATCCATCGCGGCATCAAAGACGCTTCAGCTACTACAAACTCGTCTGTTCAGCTGCTTTTGCTGCAAGTTGATCTAAACTTTGTGGGAAAAGTTCAATCCGGCTGTGATACTGTTCACAGAAACAATGTGAGACAGAGACACCTTTAAAAAGTTCACATTATTAAAGCCAAATAAGATCCAAACACACTGGCCCTGATTCATCTCTGTGGTGATGAAACGTTGGCTGCTTGCTGACAGACATGCAGAATCAGTCTCATCTGGATTCTGCTGTCCTTGTCAGAGCGCTGATTGAGACTCTGAATCAATAGCTGGCCTGCCAGCGGAGGCAGACAGGACCTGAGGCCATGGATTTGTAGAGGAGGAGCAGATCCGTCACCGGGGGAATGCTTGAAAGTCAAAAACTTGTATGACTGATACAGTACAGAACATCTTAATCTGCTCTGAGTAACAGCGAGACAGTGGGATAAGCTGCATGATCACACACACACACACACACACACACACACACACACACACACACACACACCAACAAAACGCAGCGACAGGAGATGAATGAATCAAAGCATGAATGAGTGAAGAGTGAAGTGAGGCTGGGAGGATGAAAACACAGGTGAAGCAGCTTTAAGGTCTCCTCGAGCCTCCACAAGCAGAACTGATCATTTTAACAGAAGATAAGCTTGTCCTGAAGGTCGAAGGTCGAGAGAAAAGCTCAACAAATACAAACTGTTCGACAGAGTTCTGTATGCAAACACCTGGACCCCGTTCACACCTGATCACACTACCTGGGTTTGGTAAATAGGAGCTGAAACTGATCTGTAAGCCACCCAGAGCCAGACCAGTCCTCGTCTCCTGACCCGGTCAGTTAGTTGTTGATTACCCAAAGAGTCACAGTCAGTAAATGCTCTAGAATTTGCTGCGGGCGGTCTTTGTTCCAGGTGAGGGGGTGTGCCTCCAGTATGAAAGGAAACGCTGGTACAGCTTCAGCTTCCTGTGGATGCAGACATCATAAATCCAGGTGCTGCAGCACATAATGTTCCTGCACAGTCAGCTGGTGTAAATGACGCTGCAGCCTCTGTCAGCGTGGGGCTCTGAGGTTTGTCAGGCGCCACGGCGGCCTCGTGTCCGGCCTGTCTGCGCTCCCACCGCGGCCGTTTCAGCATCATCACTCTGCAGGCGTTAAGCCGTTGTCAGTTCCACCATTTTGCATTCCAGCAGCAGATCCTAATAAGAAGCATGGAGGTGACTCCGCGACCCCCCCGGCCCCCGCTGTCCAACCACATCAATCCAAACTTTGTCACTTAATCCTCAGCGGACGTCGCGTCGTGATGGAAGCTCGTGCAGAGGCCGGCCGCTCAAAATGCAGCAGCACCTCTGACCTCAAGAGAGGAGAAAGACGGCGGAAAGACAGAAATCCTACGGGAAGAGACGAGAGGAACGCTTTGAGCTGTAAATAAGACAATGATGAAGTGTGATTGGCTGACAGGCGTTCAGGCTGCTCGGAAACAGCTGCTCAGTGACGATTATTAAACTTTAACACAGCAGAAGAGTCACTGGATGAATGTGAAGATGCTGCTTAGTCTAATCCCTCAGTGTGTCTGACCTCAGAGCCGGTGTGGAGCACCGAGTGAAAAATGACAAATTAAAGACGTCAGTATGCAGAATAAATCCATACCTGTGCATCATATCATTGGATTTACATCACTGATGCATTAAGCAGCATTTTATAGTCACAGCTGATGGAAGTGGAGCTAATTTGAACTGCATTTGACACCGAGGAGCAGTGTGAGGAGCATGAAAACAACAATACAGTATTTCCTACTGAAATACTAATAATGAGTAGCATTTTTAATTCAAGTAACTACAAGTACAGAGGTGCTATGAGGAACTACAAAATGCTCAAATAAAATGTGGATGGTGGAAAAAACTGATAACTAAAATCCTTTTGGTTTCTCGTTATAAACTTAAAGTACAGTCATTGCTTGTACACTAACTGAAAAAAAGATTAGCATTAAGAAGATATTTATACTGGCTGTGAGCAAATAACCACCTGTGGAGCAAATCTGGCCCTCCGAGACAGATATTTGGTTTTTATTCTACGTTTGCAGCAAATCTTTTCCATGTTTTTACATTAAATTTACTGTAGACAACAATGTCAACACACAGGTCACATAAATGAGAAAGTACGACCTACATCTCGAACAGACAGCTGGCAGTCGAACAGCTCTCACTCAAACTAATATGAAGCAGAGCGTCTTTATTTAGCGCAGAACAAAGCGTTTGCTGTGTTTTTAACTCAGCTGTTATCGCTGACATCAACCCAAAAACACCAGTTTAACTGTTTAAACTGACACACGAGTTTCAAAGGGTGAAGAAGTCGTCTGAGGGAACGGCGGGTGGTTTAAAGTGAACATTTCTCTTTGCAGAGTGAAGACACCGTCTCAGAGAGGCTGATGTCTGCGACTCCTCGCCATCAGCACTCTGAGCGGGTTTCTGCTCCGCCATCCGGCACAACACGACCTCGGCCTCGACGTAATGAGCGAAGAATACGCCGCGAATGACGATTAGCTGTCACCTCTGTCGCCCTCAGGAGGACACTTACATATTAAATAATTAACTTCGTTAACCTTCCCACAGGTTTTCTACAGGTGTGGCGCTGACTTCACCTCAGGCGTGGATGAGAATTTTAACAGGGTGATTCACTGAAGGAAAAACAGGGAGCTGGTCTATGGGTGATTAACAGGAACGACTTCTCTCATGTTAACACTAATTATTAACAACACTTCAGCCGACTGCGTCCTGATTAATGCAAGATTTATTAAAAAAAAGCTAAGCAAATGTTTTTCTGTCCACTGCCACTAAAATCTGCATGTTTATCACTGCGTTTATCGTCAGGACATACATTTTTATTAATGACTCATCGCTCATGAGCAAACTGAACCCTCCACAAGCGCAGATTCAAAGCTTTTAAAAGCAATTTACTGCAAAATAAAACAGAGCTGCTGTCTCTTCAGCTCATCTGTGAATGAATCAACTTTATTTGGAAATCATTAACACACAGTTGATCCAGTGTGGTTTAGAGCCCAGAGAGGAAAACAGGAACACGGGAGAAGAAAAGGTGACATGAAATAGAAAAATCATGTTAACATAACGCCAGAGCACCTTAATAAGCTCAACAGGACGAGTTTCAGGATGTTTCTCATGTCTACAGTTAAAGTAAGAATCCATTTTTTCTTTAATTACCTTTCGGTGTGTTTGCATTTGCATTTACAGGTTTTGAATTAACAGGAAACAAAGACCTCTCATAGTGGACACGAGGACAAACGGCGGACAGACACGAGCTTCACCTGGACAATGTCCGACTGCCATCATCGTGTCTTCACGTTTCTTAGGTAGCTGCTCAGTGTTTACTGCCCCCCAGTGGTCGAAACGTGTATCATATTGACTGCAACTCAAGATTCAACCTTCTCAGTCTCACGTCTTCGGTTCTGGATTGTGGTTTATTTACAGAATCTGAAGGTTTCCACTGAAGGATTTGGTCGCTCTGTAATGCTAACACCGTGCTAATGCTAAGAAGCAGCAGTTCTGTACCTGCAGAGGGTCATTAGAAATGATTTCATCGTTACCTGACCAGGTGATGAGATTCAGCTTTTCTAAACTCTAAACAACAAAACTCCTCAACAGCTGCAGCTTCCACATCCTCCACTGAACCTCCCAGCAGAGGCTGGAAAAGCAGGAAATTACCTCAAATCTTTCATTATTGGGACTGTGAAGGTAGGAAATGACGCGGATATTTGGCCCAGAGCTGCCAGTAAGCCAATCCTTTTTCCTTTTAATCTGACCTCCTTCAATCCAAAGATTTGCATAAAATTCTGTGTTTGCTGCTTCCGCCCGGAGATGTTATTTCTGTCACAGCGGGAAAAAGACCTGAGATGGTATTTAGACCACAGCACATTAAACCTCCACAGAGGAACCAGAGGAAGAGAATAACAATGAACCATAGCAGCTGAAGGCGACATCAGACGGTCCAGGGCGGGGGGGGGGGATTCAGCAGTGGGAATAAAACGAATTTATCAATTTGGAGAGGTTATGCCTCATTTTCTGTTTGTATATCTGCTCTCTTTAAGTCACATTGTGAGGAAAAGCGACATCCTGTCAGACAGATGAGACATTCATATGTCGTCTGAGGGACATATATTCATATGGTGAGCGGTAACACCACCTTTAACTGTCACTGAAGACACACAAACAAACAAACAAACAAACAAACAATGACTCAGTGAGTCTCAGTAATTCATGTGTTGCTCATTGAAGCTTCTATCACACAAACAGGAGGACATTTGTTGGGGACTATTTTCAGCGGCGGATGAATCTACATTTGGTGCTGTAGTGAGTGTTTGTGGCAGTCGGACCGTGTGTGTGTGTGTGTGTGTGTGTGTGTGTGTGTGTGTGTGTGTGTGTGTGTGTGTGTGTGTGTGTGTGTGTGTGTGTGTGTTCATGGTGATGAAGGAACTCAGACTGGATCCTTGAACACGTTCATAACACACAGGAAAGCGTTTGTGTGTGGACACCTTTGAAATGAAGCGCTGTGTTTGCACACAGAGCAGCAGAACTCGTTCAAAGGTTAGAAAACGCTGAAACATCCGGAGATCCTTGAGAGCACAGCTCCTGTCTCAGAAAGGCTTTCTCAGCCGACTGTTTGCGTTTGTCTGGAGGACAGAGAGGGAAAACAGCAGCAGCAGGTCTCCTGTTTGCTTTCCCTGATCCTCTAACCGCCGAGGCTGCTGGGATTTCTGGGTACATACAGGCAGACAGAGACAATGTCCACTGCAAACAGTCAGCAAACAGGAGCTGAAGGCTGCCAGGACCCCCGAGGGGGGTTCCCCTGAATTCATACTGGACTTACCTGAACTGGTGCACCTTTACTGGTGAGGCTCCACGAAGATCTGAATCATCATCATGTTCCATCAGCGTCCATAAAAAGCTGAAAAAGCTGATCATAAATGTACCTTAAAGCTGCACAAATGATGTTGTTTCATATGAACAATGCGTGAAATGACCGTATGTAACGTGTCACAAAGCATTTCAGCATCTTTGAGCTCTTCGTTGTGGTTTTATGGATCAATCTGACGGACTGACGGTTTGAGTTGGTGGAGACCAAAACAGAGTTGAAACAGGAGTCAGTTTAGTTTCAGGTGGCCGAAACAAAACTCTGTAAATGCAAATGTTGCTCTGCTGGATGCATGCAGGAAACTGTTTGGAAACACGTTCAACATATCAACTTCAGCCAGTGAAGACGAAAGCTTGAAAAAGGAAAGCGAGATTAAATGAAGTGTGGGGATTCAGTTTTCCCTCCTGACCTCCTTCGTCTTTCCCCTTAATCGTTTTCCAGGTGTCCTGACTTATTATTGATTATCTGTTGGCAGAGCAGCCAGCCAAAGTACAAAAGTACATTTGTTTTCCTTAATGATTGTTCACCTTTCGTCCATTAGTCACACAGATATAATGAACGTGCAGTAAATCACACTTTTGGCAGTAAAATGAAACATTAAATTATCCAAACTGTCCATTCAGCTCTGACTCGCGGAGCTACAGTCGCTCACAGTCTGTAAGCTGACTTCATTTTGACGTCCAGGTCAGTGGAGATCACCTCTCGTCTCTCCACAGTGGACTCTGCTCTCGTTGTGCTTCCTCAGGTTTTAGTCGTGAAACCAGAGAGAAAAATGATGTTGGAAATAGCAGAAAAATGACAGAGACATATAAACCTGTGACAGAGGTTGTATAAAAATAACTCAGAACTGATTCTTCCTGTATTTTCTCCTGTTGGTGCTGCTTCTGTCCTTCATCTTTAACCCTGTCACAGGGTAACTGTTGGTACGTCATGTTGAAGCTTCACTTTTCTTCATCCTCACACTTTCTTTACAGTTTTGAATCTCATGTTGTGCTGTGGTTGAGGTCTGTTTACGATCAGCGATCTGCTGCCTCGTCGTCTCCTCCTCCACCTGATGAGAAAAACGTTTACCTGTAATCTGAACTTCGTCTCTAAGTGTTGATCTGATACGTACAAAGCGTTTGCAGAAACGTTCAAAGCCAACGTTTAGTTCTGCTGACTGAGCTGCTCCTCAGCTCCTCATGTGCTGTTTTGGTAAAAGCCTTTAATTTCTGCTAAATGAACATTATTTAAGTACGTCTCAGTGTCCGTGTTGGCTCTGAAAACACAGTACATCACTGCACCAACTGGTTAAAGAGTGAATCTCTAGGCAGGAGCTCGGCCTCTGCAGCGCTGTGCAGGACGGAGTCGTGTGAGCGGCGAGCGTCATGAATGGCGGAGAGGCAGCGCTGTGTGTCATGGACTGAGTCTGTTAAGCAGACAGGTGTCAGGGTCTCCAGCTCCAGTAAAAGCTTTCTCAGTGAAGCGGTGAGCCGGCGGCAGACAGCAGTCAGACGCTTGTTGACCCTGCAGCTGTAATGGAGCGCTGAGCTGCCGAGACGCCGTCCTGCAGTCAAACAGTGACCACCGTGTTTTCCTTCTTTATCTGTCAGAACTCCACTCACCCCGAGAGGAAGGTCTATTCTCACACTGATATGAACACGAGGAGACGGAGAGCTGCAGCCGTTCATCTGAAGCATTTTATTACAGCTCAAATGACTCCTAAAGGTCCAGAGACAAAATGCTGAGTGGATTAGGATTAAAGCAACACGGGCTGATACTGATGCTAAAGTGAAAGTGTTTACCATTAACATGCCTCCACGGCCAACGCCAATCCTGCCAAAAGTGCAGGGATTAGTGTTTCCCTCCAAAGCAGCATTTAGACCATCATGTGATGCAGAAACTCTCAGACACAAAAGGCTTTTTTAGCTGGATGAGGAAAAAAAATATATAAATAAGGGGGTGAAATGTAAAACAAACGCTGAAATAATGAAAAGCCAGCGTCTGCTGGTTGATGCTTTCGCCTCCTGAATGCAAACAACATGCCAGTGGCTGCTTGAGCTCGTCTGCACGTTTAACGTTTGGGTTATAAATCAGGCTCTGACGCTGTTAGCAGAGGCGACGCCGGCAGAATATTCAACTGCAGCCTCTGTCAATACATCAGAGAGGAAGAGGAGGGAGTACAAACATGAAGAGGATGAGAGAGATGGAGGAGAAATCACAGATCATTCAACAGATCATACGGCCAGAAACGTCTGTGGAAACCAGAATCAGTCGTTTCCAGTCAAACTGCTTCGACCATCATCGGTTTCCTGAAGTGTTTCTGAGCTCATGTGTTCATCTTCATCCTTCATGTGTTCACAAAGTGGTGAACTCGCTCCATCCTCTGGTTCTTGTGTTCATCGGACGATTCTGCGTCTCCTTCTTTATTTCTAACAAACACTGAGGACGCAAACACACGTGACAGAGCGGGAGAAGCGTCTGCTGAGCCGCTGATGAACACTGACTGATGGGACAATGAGAAGCAGCTGTGTCAGCAGCTGGACGCGAGCAGGTAACCAGGATTGGTGGGAGGGTCCGAGGGCACCTGGTGGACAGGTGGGGAACGGCAGGTCTGCTCGAACCTCAGACACAAACTCAGACTTCACGAGTGAAAGCGAGGACAGAGATGAGGCGTGGAGAGCAGCTCTGATGGAGTCTGGGAGGAGCACTTATCAATAATTCATCGATGTTCAAGCCTCCATTAGCTCGAACACCTCCCGCTTCCTCCACAGCAGACGCTGATGGAGTCAGGGACGATCCAGAACCCTCCACAGCAAAAGTTTGAGACCCTTGTGGAAATGTCTCCCGTCACCAGGGACAGACAGCCGCCGCCTCCGTCCCGCGTGGCCTCCAGCCTGTCTGAGCAGCTCGGCCGGGGCTTGGCTACCATCCCTAAAATACTGCGACCCTAATCCCTCCCCAAGACTTCTGCTAAGCCCCGTTTGTGCTAATGAACCTCACAGTGGCGAAGCACGAGGGAGACAAAAAAAGAAAAAGAGGTCATTAAAAAAAGGGAAGCATCTGTCTGGAATTAAAAGAAAGCCATCTGTCAGTACAAGATGAGAGTACACCTGGCTGGTAATGAGCTCCAAATGTGCTGAAAACCTCAGGCAGGGAAATATTAAACATGAGCGATGGTGAGACGAACAAAGGGAGCCGGCCGATGACGAAGACTTCTGCTGCTGCTCTTTCTCTCCGATGCTCAGTGCCAGTAAACAAGCCCCCGGCGTCGCTGTCATGCAGCCATGTCTCTTTATTTGGCAGGAACAGAGAGGCCACGACACGCAGCACAGGCCTGGAATCGAACCCGCGCCGCTGCTGTCAGCCCTGATGCATGCAGCTGCACCGCGTCTTATCTTGTCGCCTCCGTGTTCGCTGCCTGAAATGAGTCCCATTAGTGAGGCGGCGACAACGTGATCGCAACCTTTCAGCCATGATGACTGCGCAGCCGACAGAGGAAACATGTGACCCGAGCGGCCTGAAACAGGAAGCTGTGTCTGATTTCCCTCCACGCCGCCTCTGTCTGTGCAGCGGCTGCAGTGTCCTGACACTTAATAAAGCGAGCTGATGGAGTCATAATCGCCTCCGCCGCCGGGCCTCACCTGTGGGGGCGAGCAGGTCTCTGCAGCACCTGAAGCAGCCGGAGTAAATAAATGGAGTAATAAAGCCGTGGAGCAGAATGGATGCGACTGCAGACAGTCCAGCCAGAGTGTTTCTGTCTCCTCCCAAGGACAAAGGGAGCAGCTCTCCACCGTCCAGCAGCTCTCCAGGTCTCACTGAGGGGACGGCAGCCAGGATTAAACCTCCTGGAGAGAAAATGGGGCCGCTGCAGCAAATTGGCAGCAATTATGCAACAGCAGGGACGACGACTGATCGAGGATGGGGTGACATGACGGCACGTGCTGGTGGAGAGAAGGAGTAAAAAAATGGAAAAGTTCACCTCTGACGTCCAAACAAATCAGATTTCATACAGCCTGATCGTCAGTTCAGCAGGTTTTTTTCATCACTATCGGACAAATTCAAATTGTGACCCGACGACCTGATTGGCTGCACACTGGAGACACAGGAAGTGAATGTGTCTCTCCCTCAGAAGGCTGTGATTGGTCGAATGTTTTCCCGCAGCACACCTTTGAAATACTCGTCTTCACACTCATCACCTGCTCAGTTCAACATGACTGCAGAGCGTGTGCCTACTGAGCAGAGTTCATACTGTATTTACAGTATGTAGACATCAGAAAATAATGCAGGACATGATGTAAAGTAGGAATTTAACGGGATAAATTATAAGAAGCAAATGTAAAATGCATCAAATACACGGAGATATTAAGGTAAGAAGGCACACGCTGCACAAACTCCCATCAGTATCATCTCATTAATGAGTTTAATTCTGCAGATAATCTGATGGAGTCGCTGCTTCAGTGAAGAAGAGAACGCAGAACATCTGCCTGATTGTGTTGTTTGATGATTTTTCAGAGATGCTGATGAAGCGAGAAGTTTAAAAATCTAAAATTTCACCTCAGGAGATCAAATATGCGCAAACAAACCAGTACCTGCTCTCTCTTCCTGCGCTGTATAAACCAGGCGGCAATTAACCACGCTGTGAATTAATTAAACTGAGCCAAGTTTGCATTTCCAATTATAGCTCTGCCCCCAAACACGCACACACCCCGCACACACACAGAAGGGCAGAGGGTGAATTAAATTACAGCCGTCTCACATTGAGATTCAGAGGGGGGGGTTTGGTCGGGTAATAAAAACAAGGATCTCGCATGTCAATAAAAAGCTAGTGAGCTGCTTCAGGGAAGATTGAGGTGAACGGAGGTGTAAAAAAAAAAAAAAGATGGCAGTTACCTGGAGAGCAGGTACAAACACTCCCGACTGCGAATTATGTAGGAGTTCGACTGAATATGAGAATGAGACACGACTGAAGTCACAGCGAGCCGCGCTGATTCGTTCATCCGCCTTCAGGAAACGCCAGTCTGGAAACAGACCAGAGCGAAATTTCACTTCAGACCTTTTACACTGTAAAGACTGAACGCCGGCGTGAAACAAGGCCACATCTAATTAAAGTCACTGAATCTTAACGAGGGCTCGTACTGGGAGCTGCTGCCGTCCGTCCTGCTGGTTATGACTCATGCATCAGTTCTTCATCACCTCAGTCACTTAAAGGTTAAAGGCTTCAGTCCTGTTTGTTTGTAAGTTTGCAGGATTTCTCAAAAACTAGTGAAACATTCTGGATGAAATGTGGACCAGCTCACAGGTTTTTGATGGTTTGAAGGTTTCTTCACATTTCATAAATGAGCTGCATGAAAAAGGACAAACAGATGCCATGACCTCCACCCCGTGTGGACCATCATCTGCCTCTCGACCGTCAGTCATGTTGCAAAGCTGCTTTTTGCTGAACTTCCAGGAACAACCTGTGACTCCACTTTAAACAAAGACATCGACTAAAATCAGATTTTGATCTTTCATTCTGTAAAACTCTGTAAATCGTTCCTGCAGGCTAAATTGGAAAGTACCCAACGTGGCCAGAAGTATGTGGACACCTCATCATTACGGCCATGTTTGACCTTTGATGTGCTGCTGCTACAGGAAGCCCTGCTGCGGGGGTTTATTCCCATTCAGCCACAAAGAGCATTAGAGAGGTCCAGCGCTGATCAGGGGGTTCAGGTCCGGCTCACAGTGGGTGCTGGGTGGGGCTGAGGTCAGACGTTCTGAGCAGACCAGTCAAGTTCTTCCACGACGAACTGGGAAAAAGCATTTCTTTATGGATCAGACTTGACTTCCCCAAACTGTGGCCACAGATCAGAAGTCCAAATGAGGATAAACGGAGCCAGACCACGAGTATTTTGAGGTATGTGAACAGGGCGTCCACATACTTCTGGCCTCATAGTGTGGCTGTGCAATGCAATTAGATATTAAAGTAGAAAGGAAATAATAATAATAATAATAATAATAATAATGATACAGGTTAAATGTCTGAGGCTGTAGTTTGTTGTTCTTATTCTCCACACAGAGGCCAGAGAGTAAATGTTCTCAATGATGAGGGCAAACACTAGAAAATTAGAGGCAGGCAGTAAGAAAACCCAGCGTCCCTGAAAGCATCGAGGTTGACGAGGTTCAGATGAACATAAAGCTTTTATTTTCTTTGTGAATCATAAAAATTCAACAGAACATCCATTAAAGCAGGAAACATCCATACAAATGAGTGAATCACAGGCTGGCCGAACGACTGTAAACAAATACCTGAAACATGGAGGAAAGATGAGAAGAGAAACAGAAATATTCAGGGAAACAGAGGAAGAAGGACGCTGAAGCTCGCTGATTGTCAGGTAAAGAAACGACCTCACGTGCAGATGCTGAGATGCCAAAAACGTCAGAGTCGAGAAATTTCGGCCAAGAAAACGACCCCATAAAAAAAAGGCACATTTCACAACTCCAAGTCCTCAGAAGACGTCTGACAGATCCAACATGGAATCGACCGCTCACACAGACACGAACACACACGAACACACACG
The DNA here is from genome assembly GCF_039877785.1 of Chaetodon trifascialis. Taxonomy (NCBI): domain Eukaryota; kingdom Metazoa; phylum Chordata; class Actinopteri; order Chaetodontiformes; family Chaetodontidae; genus Chaetodon; species Chaetodon trifascialis. Next base: position 24,625,132 of record NC_092070.1, read on the forward strand.
AACACACACTGAACCACAGGGTTAAAGCGTTTCATTCAGTGTGAAGAGAAGAAGACGAGCAGCGGGAATGTGAGCGTGGAAAGCACAAAGATGTTTAAGTGTTTCTGTGTGAAGGGACCGTTACAGCGTCCCCGTCCGTCCTCAGGTGAAGCTCGCCGCTGCAGCACTGACACACCTGACGACACCTGAAACCAGCGACGACCTCAAACCTGTGGAGCCTCTGCAGCCTTCAGCAGAGCTGCAGTGGACGAGTGGAGACCTCAGCTCAGACTGCATCGAGCAGCTGAGGAAGAGCAGCACGGCCCGACGAAGGCTTTCCGCGAGGTGAAGGAAAGATGGAGCTACGAGTCTGGATATCTCAGGACGATGTGTCACTTAAAGGTACGCTGCTTACAGTCTGGCACCTGGCCGCTACCTGTCTCTCACCTCACCTGTGGGCTGTTATTGGCTGGAGGCTGCACGCTCACGGCCCAAAGGCCGCAGCCCGAACCGTCCACAGAAAAATAAGACAACACAGGCAGAGGACAGCGTCTCTGCACATTAAAACACTGCATAATATGACACCAAAGCAGCCTTTAAGACAGCAACTCACAACATTTCAATCACCAAAATCCCAGTAGAACAAGGTGTGCAAGGAAAGACAAACACGGACAAAGTGCAGGTGAGGAAGCTGTGCAGGTGTTTCCGTCACTGAGTCAGTTATTTTCTACATCCACACACACTTTAAAGTCAGTTTAGGTTGCTTTGAGTTAGAGTGTACACGCCTGAAATCACCTCAAGGTTTTTCACCTTCGCTGCACTGCGTTTGTCCTTCCACAGGTGGACTTCCTGTTGGCGCTGAACACAACGTTCAGTTAAACTGCTGACTGCAGCTGTGCTGAAGCTGGATTTGAATCAATCAGCTCTATTCTCCTACGCTGATTAAGACCTACAGCAGTCCAGTGAAGCAACGCCGTCAACAACACTTTCTATCCAAAACATAAACAAACTAAAAACCTCCAGAGGTCTCGTTAGTTTTATTTGTCCAGATTTGGAGATATGTGTCTCTGCCTCCGTCCTAATGCAGCAGAGCTGAATAAAAACCTGTCTGTGGCTCCTCTTCCTGTGGACAATCCACAGAGTTCTACTGAAGAACTAGTCCCCCAGACGCCCACCTGTCCCCGGTGAGACCCGGACGATCCAGAGGGACATCTGCTGAGACCTGCTGTTTTATTAGAAACACTGTTTTTCACTGCTCTGTTCACTTCTCTGTACTTTAACAAGTATTTGGCTGTTAATAATGTGACAGGTGAAGGTTTAAGGTGTCAGGGCAACAATCAACGCAGGCACGACTCAGAGAGGAAGCTGCCACGTGTCAGTGAAACCAGCGTTACAGAGATACAGTACAGCAGGTAGAGCACCAAGCTCTGAGTCACATTCGGCTCGCTCCCCGTCACTTTTGGCCACTGAGGCCCCACCACATCCAGAAGCGAAGCGCCGTAGATCACTATTATCCCGTCAGGCGCCGGGCTGTGTGATGGATACAGCGTGAGGCCGACAGAGCCGTGAACGGTGCTGAGCAGTAAAAGACGGGAGACGTGTCCTGTGCGTGAACTACAGGCGCGAGCGCCCGGTGATGAACAGAGATGGAGCTCGTCCTGGAGGCCTATCTGTCAGCGGATCTGTCGCAGACCGAGCCTCATTGTTCACAAGGGGGGCGAGCAGATCGCAGGCAGCCGCCGCTGAGGAATGGATTCACGTCAGCCTCCAAAGACTGATCGTCCCCGAATCCTTCCTGTTGGTTTCTGCTCCAATTTCATTATTAAGCTGTGTAGACGCCAACAAAGCACGAGTCCGGACGTGACGGGCTCTTTCTCTTCACTACTCTGCTCTGGTTTTAATGTATTTTTATGCCGACGATCTGCCCTGAAGGTCCAGTGGATCCTGACTCCCTGCCTGCTCCGTGGTTTGAGATTTGAATGAGACAGACAAACATAAAGACGCACAGGATGGACACTTCACAGAACTCTTAAAGCATCAGTCTGCTTCAAACAAAGCGCCCGTCGGATCGATAACGTCTGACAGCCAATCCTCCTCCAGAGCTCAACAACTCCTCCGACCGACAATCCGACAGGCGAGCCAGCTTCCTGCAGTTTGAACTCGTTTGTCTGAAGCACGCTGAACCCTTAAGACATACTTTTAAAAAGTTGTTTAAGTGCAAATCCTTGTGAAACCCCAAGGTGACTGTTCATAAATGATCCTTTTCAGCTCCCTTTCATTGTCGACATGCACTGTTCCAGCTTTTCTGATGGAACGAAAACACCTGACATTTGGTCCCTTTTAACAAATTTGATAAATTACTCTTATTACATTTCATATATGCAACCAAAGTCCCATAAAAAGGCACACTGTCCAACCAGCAGCATGTAAGGCCTCGTGTGCAGGAGCAAACAGACCGGCCACACGGACGCGAGCTCTCCGATCGGCGAGCTCTCATTTCTTGGTGTCAGTCAGGATGATGTTGGCTGTGACAAACATGAGGCAGGAGGCGGCCCACACCAAAACAAACCACACCCAGAAGGCGTGGCGGAAGGGCGACTGGTGCTTGTTGATGGCATCCCTGCCCATCACCGGCTCCAGGTGGCGTCTACCGTAATACACCAGACAGGCCGGGATGATGTACTGGATCCCTGTGCCAGCGTAGGCTCCGGTGATGCCCACCAGGGACTCCAAGTTGTGGGTGCAGAAGGCCACAACGATCGGGGGCACCAGGGTAATGAGGGGAAACACGACACGGTCCACCACCCACGGGTAGGTGCCTCCGTCCCGGTGGAACAGGGTCTTCCAGTTGTTGCGAAGCGTGACGGCAATGATGGGGAAGTTGGTGCTGATGGTGAAAACCGGGAACAGGCCCAGGAAGTAGCGCAGGAACGGAATATCTAACACGTCGCAGTTGTCCGTGAAGTTCAGCGTGTACATGTCGTGCAGCAGCGAGCTGTCAAAGCAGAAGATGGCGGTGAACGAGAGGAGGGCATAGAAGCCCAGGATCAGGACGTAGTCCGCCAACACCAGGACGCCCACGCGTTTCTTGTTGGAGATGGGGGTCACCAGGGAGGGCAGGGAGTGCTGACACATGAAGGAGTAGACGCACACCCCGAACAGGTTGGGCACCCCAGAGAGGGAGGCGACGGGCGGGTGGCGCTTGTCGGTGCCTTTACTGATGCGGATCAGAGCCAAGATGATCATCATGGAGAACGCTGTAAGAAGAGAACAGAGGAGAAGGAGTTAAACTGTGACAGTGAACGTCTCACCAAGACGACAGCAGGACAGAAAGTCACCGAGTGTGAAGCCGAGGTGGTTGCACAGAGAGCTTTTGATTTCTGTCCGTTTGAGGTTTTGATGGTTTTCATACTGGAGAAGTAAATCTGCCATTTCCTGTTCATACTATATTTTAATGTGCGTTAATCCTGACATTCAGTTACATATTCTGCTCTAAAAGGAGGTTATACACCACATGTGAGTGAGGTTCATTCTCTCCGTCTTGAACTGCCCTCCAGCTGTTTGTCCCAGAAACGTCGGGCGTAAAAAACCAACCAGGGAACATCTGACGGCCGACGTGAAGTCACTGGAACCAGGTGAAGATAGAGAGGCCTCTCCATGCGTCTCCACCTCCTGCTGTTCACATCACATCCCCAATTGATTTCTGGAGGTGCCTCTCTGGAAGCCAGCGTGAGCGTGTCTAAAGGAGGCCTCCGAGTGTGGCGTGCAGGCCTGTTACAGTCACACGGCCCCGGTGAGCCGTCTCACCTCCACACACACTCAATCGGCCCGTGACACCAGGAGTTAGTCATAGCCCCGCCATGGCCAGGAGCCAGCTCTTCAACTTTCATCATCACGCTGTCCTTCAAACACAGGGTGACATTTAGGAAGCGCCGCTCGGACCATAATTTGCCACACATGTGCAGAAAATGATTCTATATAACACGCTTCCGTGCACCCTGAGAGGCCGGGCGTGATGCATAAATGAACGAGAGACTCCTGCTGCCTTTGATGGAGATACTCAAGAGGGCATTACAGCAGGTCCTGGAACAGTTTCTGTTTCCAGCACAGGTTGAACGGGGTGGAGGGGAAGTGTGCAAGGTGGGGAGTTTCATCAAGCTCTATTAATCAGCTCCCGTTCGCTCCTGCAGCGGCGCTTTAATGTATGTCAGGAGGATAAAATTCATCCCAATTATCTGGGACGGACTGTACGAAGGGAAGGAGAAACCATCAGCGACAAAGGCGTTCAGGACAGAGGTGAGCGTCTGGACAAACATTAAAGTCGATGAGAAACAAGAGCACCAGCACGACCACGACGTCAGAGGAGCCAGAGAAGAATGATTAGAAAGTGCTTTACAGAGACTGAGAGATACTGAGGTCAACCATCGACTTCATGGACATAAAATCCAGGAAAGATTTGTAAGACCTGCCATCAGATCGTTACGGGGTGGAAAAGAAAAAACATGGAAATGATAAAAACAGAGTAAAGCTGATGGAGAAGATGAGGGCACAGAGTGGAGGTCAGAGGTCAGATGGCGGCTGTGACGCTCAACCAAAAGGAGAATATCTTCCCATGTAGAAGTCATCATCACTGCTTTTCTGCAGAACATAACCTGAAAAAGAAGCTTCACCGACTACAACAGATCGTCGCTCCTCACCCCGCCTCACCCCGCCTCACCCTTTCCACACACTCAGAGTCGATGTAAACGCTCACACACATCAGCGTCGAGCGTCTGTAAATCAGTTACACAGGTGTTCGATATTTAATGCATCTTTGGCTTCCATCCATGTAATCTCTGGCTCGCTGCCGGCTGCACCCTCCTGACCTCACGCAGCGAGGTCAAACGGCTGGACGACGCCCCGACCGTCAAGGACACGGACGCACAATGCAAATAAGGACTGGTTTCATTATTGATTAATTTCCCAATTATGTCCAGGACTCATTAATTAATCAATCGATGTATGAAATGTTAGAAAACTGCCCACAATGTTGTTTTGAACAACAAAACGTAGAAGACAGCAAATTCTCACATCAGAGAAACTGAAACCAGAGCACGTTTTTAACTTAAAAATGACTAAAATGATGAATTCATTCTCAAAACAACTTCATTTTCTGTAAATCTGAGTCCATCAGGCGCGTCTCCTACACATCATGTATGCAACATGTTTTTGTTCTGACCTGCACGCGGCTGCAAACCCACCGACAGCGTTTCAGGATCACAGCGTTCTTCCTGCCTGATTTTCTTAGAGGGTGTTTTATTTTGAAAATTCACCAGATTCACAACACCGACCTGGTGTCCGGCTACCTGTCTCGCTCAGGAAACTAGACTCGGAGCGTATCCTCTGCAGAGCAGCAGGAGAGACGCCTCTGAAACCGAGGAGCTAGGCGCTCGTCGGATTGTGTGCGTTGTGTCGACGGCAGCGATCAGCTCCATCGTTCACATCGCAGACGTTATACGCTGGTGGAGTTTATGTGCAGCTGCTGTGGCTGTATGAGACGTATGAAAACCCACAGGACATCATTATTATATCTGTCTTCTCAGGCCAGACACCCGTCTCTTCCTCTCTGCATTACTCTCCCAAAAACCATCTTTAATGTGTGAAAGAGCCATCACTACAACCCATCTGTCTGCTCCCTGCGCTCCTTCTTTCTCCTTCAAACGCTCGTCTTCCTCCCACCTTGCTGTCAGTAAGGTGCGCTCTATGTGTGAACCGCCGAGCGCAGCCACCTGTCTGCCTACAGGTACACGAGGGAGGAAAAGGTGGAGGACGGCAGAAAAGGAGCTTTTCTCCTCTTTGACACCAACACATGCAGGAAGGAAACAAGCATGGGGCTTTTAATTAAGAGTGCCTCAGGGAGGTTGGCCACTAACACAATACCTAAAGCACCTTTTCGCAAGTCTAGCCAAGATTAAGATGCTGCAAGAGGTCTGGACAGCACGGCTGGTTGTACTGTAAGCTGCTAGTTAAACGTGATTGAGGGTTAACAGCTGAAAAATACTGCAAATCCCTCCAAACTGTAGAATAAAAAGCATAACGTCTCTTTTCTGTCCATTATTCATCAAGATTCCTGCTAATCAGAAGCAGAGAAGTCATTTATCTTATTTAAGACACGGGAACTAAACCCTTATTTTTCAGAGAAATTGAAAGTCAATCAGACGGTCGAGAGGAGCTGAGCGGCAGGAACAAAGGCGCCAGGATGAAGCTTTTCATAATGTGCTCATTTGTCACCGACTCTCAGCTGCATCATGCTACATGAGGTGGGCAAATCACGGCGGCCCGTGACAATTTTATCGCACTCGCTGCGGCTGAAGCTATGAATGTCAATGCTGAAGCACTGCGCGGCCATGAAATAAGAGCACATTAGCTGTGATCACCTTGACGGCTTTGAAGGACCAAAGACTGAAGTTCTTTATTTACATGGTAAATTCAGCGCGGCGGCCCCCCAGGTCTCGGGACTGATGGAGGATGGGGGCGTGAGCCGCTTTCAAACACATTATTCAGTGACTATAAGTGCACTGAAACCAGTAAGGAAACGAAATGATCAATGATCTGAACTCCTCTTCTCTTCTTACACACATTCCTACGTCGCCCACTACCATCAGCAGCTACACCCACCTTTCCAAAGACCCTCCACAAACGAGCCATTTACCTCTGCAGTTACCTGTCGGGAGGCGGTGATTACACACACTTTCCAGTGGACGCGCTGGGCCTCACCCGCGCTCGGCGGTACACATGAACTGAGCAAATGGAGCAGGTGTCAAACAGCCACACATCACGTCCACGTAACGAGCGGCCGTCCGTCTCGCAGCCTGTGATTTATATCACCTGGACGGGGACGGCAGTGACCTTGTGAGGAATGCTTCGACTTAACGGCCCTCCAGAGGAGGCTCTTACAGCTGTATTCTCTCTGGCAGCAAACAAAGCTGTTGGCGTTCAGGCGAGGCTGGCGCACACTCAATGCTCCAAGGAGTCATTGACTGTGCACGGCGAAGGATTCTTCAGCAGCTATCTCGGAGGAGATGGGACTCCTGGACTCAATTAATGAGTAGAAAATGGTGGGAGGTGAGAGGTGATCAATCTCATGTGCGGCCGAGCGCGGGAAAGCTGCAAGCTGGGGGGTCTCGCTCCTCAGAGAGAACGACTTGGACACTTAAACGCGAGCGATTCATTGATGATAGCGGGAAGGTCAAGGACTCGTCGGCTGCTTTGATGGCGGAGAGGAGTGGCAGCGTTTCAAACACTAGCACAGCGGAAGGTTCTGGTGATGCTGCACAACTGTTTTCTCTTCCTGTTTGCCAGTTCAAACATCGCCCCCTCTAGTGGTTTTAGAGCACAGCAATCGCTCCATCATTAATTAAGACAGACACTCCTTCAGCGCTCTTGGATGATCTCTGAGGCAATTAGCAGCCCTGGCCCCTCGCCCAGTTCTCACCAAGGTCTCTGGATCTCTCGCTGTGGTAGAGCTCCCTCACCTCAAACGTATCAGGATGGGAGCGAGCACGCCGCCGCCAACACCAACGCCAACGCTGTGTTTGGTGGGTGACTGGGTGATAAGTGGCTGCTCTGCCTCCTAACAAGTCGTGTGATCTCAGATAGGGCTATCAGTAAACACAGCACAGCAGTTGGCCGACTGTTTAGCACTGCGGCTCAGGTTCAGCCAAACTCCATGACACCAACAGCTTCATGGAAACATCAATCAGGCCCCTGACTGAGCCGAAGCTCGGAGAGTCTGCACCTTATCCACAGATAAGCTAATGCAACTGTCTCTGTGCAACCTGCACGACAAGGAACAATCCAGAGAAATCACACTTTAAAAGAGGAAACAGCCAATTATGACGGTATGACTTGTCCTCTGCTTCCAGCTTCTCAAACGAGAGGACTTCCTGTTTGTCTGCTGGTTGGACAAAACAAACAATCCGAAGACGTCACCTTGAGCTTTTGTCACTATTTCAGGAGCGATCGATCACTTAAAGACAAAAACAAAGATTAACAGACAACAAAAACGATCGTTAGAAGAAGCCAAAAGAGATTCTGTCCACCTGAAGGCTGAAGGTTGTCCCGCTCACGTAAAATCAAAGACGTCTCAGGACTGACGGACAAAACCGAGCCTCCGTCAGTGTGGAGAGAAGGTGAAAGGTGAGAGTCTAACATCAGTGTTTAAATACAGCATTTGAAAGGCAACAATCAGCAATCATTAATGGAGGAGGCGTCGATGGAACGCGGGAGGTTTAGCTCAGGATTAAAGCCACGTCAGAGGTTCACGGGTCGAGGATTTAAATCAATAAATAATAAGTATAAAGAAAAAGCTTCTTTTCAGCTTTGATTCCTCCTTCAAATCACTCCGCCGTGGAGTGAAGGCACCTCTGAGGTAAACAAGACCCAGAGGTCGCCGACCATAATTAAAAGCTTAGTTACTCGACCCAATTGATCATGTTCTCCAGCCGAAGCAGACGTCCACCATCGCTCGTCGGCCGGGACTCGTCTCATTAGGAAAAGAGGCATCGACACCGAGCAGAGATGAAGGACGGGGGCCGCGATCGTGCTGCTATTTATCCACGCCCCGCACACGTCTGATGCTTTGGTCCTTGGTTGACCACAGGAGCGCCGTACAAACACAGAGAGACCGATGTTTTCCAATCTGGGCTTGTTCCCTCTTAGATGTAATCTTTCTGGACCTCTGAACTGTGCTTCAGCTGCACGCTTCGTTAAGACCTGCTCATATTTCACCGCTCCCCTGTGAGCCGCACGCTCCGGACAAACCCAACTTTCCACTCAAGCATCCGCCAGAGTCCCCCTGACCTTCACAAACACCCCCCCCTTCAAACAGCAGCTGGGAACATCCCTGAGGGCACGCTCTTACCTCCACCCCCTCTGCTGCAGTGAGCTCAGCCTTCAGACGGGTGGCGAGGCGCGGATCACCGGCCGACGCCGTGACGCGTAACTCTGTTGTTTTTGTGCCGTTTACTGTATTTCACATAAACATTCAGCTGATCACACACTCACTCACTTCTTTACAAGTCCTGATGATAAAAAAAATATTTGGCCGTTAAAATTTTGTGTGTTCAAATATAATCTTAAAGACAGAGATATAAACCTTTTTGCTTTTTAGAAATTCTACACGAAAACACAAACACAGCGCCTGCAAAACTCTCCATTTTTTATTGTTTTATAAAACTGGATCAAAGACGATATAATGTGTTTTTCTATTTTACACTGATGAACAGGAAAAGATCCTTTAACGTCAAGAGGAAGTCGTCCACGCGGTCTGCTTTGACTCGGCACTGTAAGAGCACACAGCAGGAAAGCTGTATGTGCACTGTGCTTTAAGGCCTTTACACTCAGGCATTTACATCAGTATATGTTTCAGAGTACAGCACAGCAAAACACACATTTTCTGAGCTCTCTCACCACACATGAAGGCTTTTACTTTACGTCAAACTGTTCAGCAGCCTGCAGTTTGCTTCAGAAAGCAGAAGGAACATCAGGTGAAAATCTTTCCTCTCCTGTGAACGTGACAGCAGCTCTGTGGACGCACACGATCCATGTTCACTCACTCAGCTGTTAGTGTGGACACCATCCATCCGTCCCTCCGTCCATCCGTCCCTCCGTCCATCCCAGGAGAGGACTGATGTGATTGATACTGGCTCACTGCGTGGGGAGGCTGTTAACTTGTTCCCTCCTCTCATTCCACTCAATATCAGTCAGAGGAGCTCTCGACGGCTGTCGGTGTGGAAAAGGTGGTCTTCTGGAGAGCTGCTGCTGATGATGATGATGATGATCCCTCGGCTTTTAGCAGCAGGAAACGAAGAGGCTGCAACAGGTGGAGCCAGCGTTCACCTGTCCACACGCTTATCGACACAAACGATGAGGTGGGAAACTGTGTTGTTTTGTGTGTTTTCTTAATATTTACATTCAGCAAAGCTTATAAAAACATGTGAACGCCTCTCTGGTCCAATCAGTGACACACGTGTCACTGTGATTTACCCTGAACGGCTCCTTGAGTTTCACTTCAAACACTCAAACACAGAGCGGTCAGAGGGATCATCAGGTCAGCTGGTAAACAACCAATCACCAGCGTCTGAGATATTCAGAGTGACACCTTCACCATCACCATCCAGTTCCTCGAAATTCAGCCACAAAGTCAGAACTTGTGTTAAAGCACCTTCAGAATAAGAATTCAACGTGTCCTGAGTTCCAGTTGAGTTGGAGCTGGAGGCAGGGCGTGCTTAGCTTAGCTTAGCTTAGCTTAGCATAAGCAGGAGGAAACAGCTAGCCTGACGCTGCTCACAGCTCACAAATAGAATCAACACATCTAAAGCTCGACGAACAGATTAACCTCATTTATTTCATCTGTTCACTGCAGAAATGAAAAAAAAGAACTTGTAGTGTTTAAGATGCTGCATGTCCAAACAAAACGTGCGCAGATGGTCTGAGCCCAAACGCCGCCCTCTGCACCAGCTTCCATTTTAATTTAGGATCAATTAAGGCGACCAAACGACTGCAGTCAGGAGATGTGGGTTGTAAAAACAGTGTCACGCTGACCCGGGCTAATGGCTCCTGCACGGAAAACCACAGCATGTTCGAGGCGGCCCAGCAGCAGGCAGGCACGCCATCACTCATGTTTGGGCTGAAAACAAAAAAACAAAACAAAACAGGGCTCGCCGGACGAGAAGGTGACTACAGCTGAGCGGCAACGATGGTGACAAGGGCAGAGCCGAGGGCGGGAGGCCGGGCCCCGACACGCCGGCCAGCTGCTAACCCCGACACTCAACACAGCACGAGGCCTCGCAGGGCAGCACAGGTGACTGCAGGTGCATCCGGGGAGCGGTGAGTAACGGCCGGGGGGGGGGTCGCATGTCTGTTCAGTGATTCCAAACAAAATAGAGCGTGAGACCCGGGAGGCAAACAACGATAAATGTGCCGTATTTTTAAAAAACATATAGTTTGAATCTTCCTTATTTAGAGAACTGCGATCATCTCAATTCATCAGTCATGTCAAAAGCAGCATTTTTAGAGAAAACGTGAACTATAAATCTTTTCCAGCCAACTGAAGCCTGCGGGGAGAGTCTGACAGCGCAGAGGCAGGTCTGGAGGAGAGTCGACTGCCCAGCGTTTGATTTATCGGCGCAGTCTGTGATCCACGCGTATGCTGGGGACTCCTGGAAGACGCTGCAGCCACCGCTTCAGTGCTTTCCAGAGCAGAACACTTTACGTCAAACACCTTGTAGCTGTCCGAAAAAACACACACGCGGTACATATACTGCATGTGAAGAGACAGCAGCTGAAACAGCAGCAGCTCGTCCACAAACACTGCGACGACTCAGACTGACAGCAAACGTAAAGCTCACGGCTCTCTGACCAAACACTCCAAGTTATGACCTCTGATCTTAAAGGATTATTCTGATTTAATAAGCTTTTTAATCATTCAGATCCCCTATGGTTACACTGTACGCAGCTGTAGCTGAACCCTCACACCAAATGACTTTCATTATCGATGAATCTGCCCATCGTTTGTACTGTTACGTCGTTCAATCTTTAAAATGCCGAATGCTCATGTGACGCCTTCAAAATGCTTCTGTTGTCCAACCAGCAGTTCAACCCAAAGAGTCTTCATTTACTCTGAAAAATGACAAAAGAAAAGCAGCAAATCCTGACATGAAAGAAGACAAGATAACATCTGATCAAAATCTAACTTCAGTGGCTGTTGGATGTCTGGGAGCGCTTCTCGTTATGGCTCAGGAGGAAACACTGAGCGTCCGCAGCAGCCATTTTGAACCATTAGCCCGTGCTGTAAAGAGCCGCGCAACAGCAACAACACCATCACATAAGCTGACAGAGGAGGGTGAAGACTGATGAAGAGGAGCGGGAGGTGCCTCCAGACAGCGTGGGGATGCTGCCATGTTTGTGTGTTGTTCATGCGAGCCGGCGCGCGGCCGTGCGGGGGCGGCGCCATGATTCAGTGGCGCTGTGATTTTAACAGGACGTCGCCCTGTGAGTGACGGTCCAATCAAGCCTGGGACGGGCTGTCAGGCCTGTCAGGCTGAGGAATGAGAGGAGATGGGAATCACAGACACAGAGCAGGACCCAACCGTGATGGACGGACCTGAGCGCGGCAGCGGGGGGGACGAGGGAGGGGCAGAGAAAATGGAAATAAATGTCGGCAGAAAGAGAAGAAACCAGACAGAGAGAGCCGAGGACGGAGAGAGGCAGAGAGATGTCTGCAGGGTTCGCTGATTCTTACCAATCCAGCGCATGAGAGAGGTGAGGATCTGCAGGTATTTGGTCTTCTGGGCGTTGAAGAAGGTGAACGGACCCAACAGGAGAGTGAAGACGCTCTGCAGGAGGAGACAGAGAGGACGAGGTGTTGACAAACAAACAAACAAACAACTGCTTCAAATGTCTAACGATCAGAGAAAAGGACGACAGGAAACAAGCTGTCTCCTTCACTGTCCAATCAGAAGACAGTCAAACGTCACTCAGACGCGCTGCAGCCCCCCCTCTGAACTGTTTCTGTGTCAGACGTGTATTCATTAAAGGTTAAACTGACCCTCAAGCAAAAGCATTTGTTGGTTTCAGCGACTGAATGTGAGAATTTCTTTTCTTTGTTTTATATCAACGGAAACTGAGAATCTTTTGATTTTGGAACAAGTTATTTGAAGACTTCACCTGTTTTTTGCCTTTCTGGGTTCAACAGTAATGGCTGAATTGCTCCTGGCGTTCATCACTGTGGTTCTCTCCCGCATGTGTTCGCCTGACTCGTGTTAATTGCGGCCTGCAGCCGTTTCAGACTTCAGTCGTGATACTTGTCATTTGTGTCATTCTGTCCAGTGCTGTCAAAATCCCATCAGCCCTCTCACAGATCAGTGGACAGATAAGCAGGTGGACCAATCCATAGTCCACCGAAAAACTTCAAATCCTCTCAGGACACAACTCTGATTGCCTATCTGGTGCTTTTCTTTATCACCAGCTGCAATCAGAGGCTCAGCGACTGTTGCTCCTCTTCCATCAGCTCCCGTCGCTCCTCCTCCTCCTCCTCCTCCTCCTCCTCCTCCTCCTCCTCCTTCATGCCCGCAAACTTATTCCCATCATCCATTTCTTCCCTCTCTGTGCCTGCACACTTTGACTGGCATGTGATCTCTGAAGAGGAGGCACACACACACACACACACACACACACACACACACACACACACACACACACACACACACACACACACACACACACACACACACACACCTGCCAGGACACACAACCCGACGTCAGCACAGCATCAGGCGAAAGCAGAGTGGATATGAAGACTCACACTATCTTTAAATGTGGGACTTCCAGAATGACTTGTGCAGAGCGAGGAGGAACGTCTGGACGCAGCAGAAAACGACTTCAGCATGAAAACGCCGGCGGCGAAACGCTCTGGATGAAAATGTCAAACTTCCATTTGTCTTTGGTTTATGACCAAATACCTGCAAATCTAATGACATTCCCATCAGCCCCGGCTGCGCTAATTAGCAAATGTTAACACGTTAAATATAAATAGAAAAACCTTCTGAACATCATCCTCACTGTGACATTTATCATACATTTAGCATTCAGTGCTGTCGCAGTTTCTGAAGCAAACCATCACGATCCAATGGTTTAACACGTGTTCCCGCTCACGTTTACTGCAGTATGAAGATATCATAGTACACACAGGCTGTAACGAAACATGTTGTTGTACATGAAGTACTAAAGCTGGGAGCAGAGATCAATTTCAGACACTCATTCCTGCTGTAAGCTGTAAATAAGAGCTGATTTTAAGTGTCTGAAAGTGTCCGACAGAAAGACTTCACACAGCGACTCCATGGACAGCTGGGTGTGTGTGTGTGTGTGTGTGTGTGTGTGTGTGTGTGTGTGTGTGTGTGTGTGTGTGTGTGTGTGTGTGTGTGTGTGTGTGTGTGTGTGTGTGAGACGGGACAAAAACTGATCGCCTTTAATTCTGCTGAATAATGACGATGCCTGCGTGTCTATATATTAAAAGTATTACCAGCTGTCTTCTTGGCAAAGTGCAGCCGAAGCTCGAGCCACGCCAAAGCATAAATCTGCAAACAGCTACTGGAGGCGATGAGTGAAGCGTTGAAGAGAGATGAGTCTGAAGGAGGAGGAGGAATGAATGGCAGCTGGCTGACAGACAGCGGCGTTTCAGCGCTGAGCTCAGACACACTGAAGTCTGAAAACTACCTGTCACACTGAACGAAAACGGCTTATTGAGCATCTGATACTGCGTGATGACTGAATCCATCCAATGACAACAGCTAACGACCAGCGGAGAGCTTTACGGCGTTTGTCAGTCCCACCGTTTGCTTACTTCCTGTTTGTTTTGTTTGAAGAAGCTGCACTCCTTTACAGTCACACACTGACTTCTTGGTGACAGGGTGCTCATTGTCTGTCCTTCATCAGTTTCTGGATCAGTGCCTGTACCTGTAGTGCATCAGTGTTTAACAGTTTAAGTGAAACATTTGCTGCCTCAGGAGGAAACACACTTCAGCCCGCGGTCAGCGCGCCTGCTGCTGGCTAGCTTACAGCTAACATTTGTACAGTCGGCTGTTTGGGGCGAATCAACAAAATGAGCCAGAAGTCAAAATTTATTTTGGATGACACGAGGAGAAAAGTTCCTTTCTGTCTGAACGACCCTGCAGGACTTTAACCTGAAGTCCTGAGAGTCTGTTTCTGAAGCTGATCACACATCAGATCTTAGAAAGGTAAAAATCCAGCAAGGTGTGGCACAGACTGAGGGCTAACAGCGCTGAGCCTGTTTGCATGTGGCCTCACGGCTGATGAATTTCTCAGCAGCGTCTGGACACCTCGTGGATCCAGACTGCACCTCTACAGCTCACATCATCCCATAAAGCCCCAGACCACCACCAGCCCGAGGACACCACCCGCTCCACTGCATCCTAACAACGAGAGCAGCACAAGAACGTCCTGAAATAACTGCAGCCCACATTTGGACCAATTAGATCACGACAGAGACGGTAATGTGGCTCCTGGGCTTTGCATTTCTGACAACATTATGACTTTTAGGAGCGTATTCTGTTATTTTCCATTACGTCCAGCGGGAAGCGGCTCTGGTGTTCAGTCACAGAGGAGGTAGAGGAGCAGCAGCCTCAACACATCAGTCCAGCAGTCAAACTGGGTTAAATTCAACAGGTTAATGATGGCTAACACACCAGCTATCCTGGATGATCCTCGATGTTGTTTTGACCCGTTTATCCTTCAAACGCTCATTCTGACCACTTCTACAAAGCAAACATTCATTTTTCTTTGATACACAACAGCTGACACTTTGAAGTTAATGGGCTAAAACCTGTAAAGCCACAAAGACAGTCCATTAACTGGACAACGAGGACGTAAACTAAATGTCAGGACAAGTGCGTACAGACAGGCCTGGTCCTCGTCTGGTAGATCTCAAAGCTGCGCAGGAAAAAGAGGAAGCCGCAGGAAACGGCTCTTTAAGAGGGAGCGTGAGTGGGCGAGCGGCATCCGATGCCATGTGCTGTTTGGTGACTCAGACCGGAGAGCTGGCATGACCACACCACAGTGGAGAGGACGGCCAGCGGGAGATCACACTTTACCATTCCACCTTAAAAAAAGGTGCACTGTGGCCGTGAGGACGGAGCAGGAGGCACACAAGAGGAGGGTCCAGTCCCGCTTTGAGCCACGTCCAAGATTCAACAAATCCAACCGACTGTTTTCTGTGTCTGTAGATATTTAACGACCAGCTTCAATTTGAGAATCTGCAGCGTGCAGCATCATGAACATGCACGTCAGCACAGCACTGTGCTTTTGAAGGTAGACGTTAAGACGTTCCAGCACGAGCATCGAGAACCAAAGTCAGCTTCTCTGCTATAAGCAGCCTAAACAAAAACGGCTCCACTTCAATGTTTGTCCCCCACTGAGCGTTACATGAGTGCTGTTACACGAGCTGCTGTTACACGAGCTGCTGTTACACGAGCTGCTGCGACAGGCGCAGTGCGTTCTACACGTCAGACTTCCTGACGAGTGAAATGATCGAACGCATTCACACGTCTTCACACGCCAAAAACAAACGGCGCTGCAGGCAGATTCATGCAAACTACAGCAAGAGACGCTCGTTGAAAAGGTCATGAAAACAATCAGCCAGTCAACAGTCACTCAGCTCACCCTGCGCCTGGCGGCGTCGCACTTTAACAGTCATAATTACATTAACATCGCACAGCAGACGCTCGGAGTCGTACCGTGGTCTTCCTCAGCTGGGAATATGCAGCAGTGTCAGCCAGAGAGAAAAAACTGCCAGACAACAGAGGAAGAGATGAAAATAACCAGAATTTCATAACGCAGACAGATTGAATGACACTTGGTTCCAATGCATTTATTCATTTAATACTTTGTTCAGGCAATTTCATCTTCTTTTGCTCACAAGGCCGACATACAGATTTCTGTCTGCTCGCCACAGAAACTGCTTACGTTTCATGCTCACTTTAATAAATGTCTCAATAAACGAAAACAAATTCTGTCAGGAAATAAGTGGCATGAATCAATTTTGGCGAGATCCCCACCCACCGCCACCCCCGCCCCCCGCTCCCACCTCCACAGCGAGCTGATGGGTTTTTCTCCTCCGGAGCGGCACACTCATCAACTTTGAGCATTTCACTTCTGACAACAAAGACATTCTTAAAACTCGGCCATTTCTCCTCCTCCTGCAGTGTGAGACGCCGCTTTGAGCAGCAGCCGCCTGCACGGCTGCAATCACACACTTCAGTGAAACACAATAAACGGCCAGTGTGAAATGAGAAACTGCAAAGGTGACCAAGGCGGTGATGGATGCAAGCAGAGAGATCTGTCCTATCTCTGTAGACTGAGGAAGATCTGCATAAGCTGCCTCGCAGCAAAGGTCAGAGCCATTCGGTCCTCTGCAGGAAGCACGAGAGCTTCCTCACATTAACAAAAAGCTATCAGTGTGCTTTAACAGCGATGGAGGACTCAGCGAGCTGAGAGCTCAGTCCGCTTTGTGCTCTGTGGTGAATTTCAGGAGCTGCTCTTAAACTCTAAATCAGGAATCCTTAAAAGGACTTTGACAGCGTGACGCAGCACGTCAACAAAAACAACCTCAACAAGCAGCCTCTCCTCGTCCATCGTTGGACACATGGCAGACGACAGTCAGAGGTGAGGCGAGGACGCTGAGCTTTAACGGAGCAGAGAAGAAGAAGAGCCGCGAGGGGAGCTGGGATGTAAAACTGGGAGTGGGTTTCTTTATTTTATTCATAAACAGTAAAACTACAGCGAACACAAGGAAAGAAACTAACTGCAGAAGAGGTGGCTGCTTGGTGGCGGTCTATGGGAAATGTGCCACCAAGCTACTCATTAAACTAGCAGATGCAGAAGAAGAAAGCCGTGTGATTACAATGCACATAAACACGTTATTCAAAGTCTGTCCACTGATGTCCCCTCACCGGTTAGACTGCAGTCCTTCTCATCCTGTACATTTCAGGGTTTGTGGGTAAACTGAGCATTCAGTCAGTGAGCACATCAGACAGGAAACACCTTCAGTTCACTGTTAATGAGGCAGAAACGCGTCACAACTCCAATGACGACCACCTCCTGGGACCAATCACAAACATGCGTTTCATCTGTAGTCAAACGCAACTTTGGTTCTTTGTGGTGACGCTGTCGTTGTTTTGTTAGCAGGCCTCACTACAGACCGAATCATGACGAGGCTCCTCAGCTTCGAATCAAATCAGAGCCAAACTAAATCCATTTTCCACGTGGCAGCTGGACATTTTTAAAAAGTTAGCCAAACAGGCCTCCTGGAGGTCCAGACGCTCACCATCCCATTGCAACCGTTCAAGCTGAGTCCGGCGGAGGACTCCTGACGGCCGTCACTCTCAGTTTATCTCCCCTCATTCTTCACCGTCCTCTGTCGGAAAAGAAAGTCCTTTTAAAAATAACTTTCTCCAACTTTCCCCGTGCTCTGTGACGCTGCAGAGCGGGAGATTAACGGGGCTTAGATATGGTGAATGATCGCAATAATGGTGAAAACCCGCCACCAACAGGCAAACCAGGCTGTCAATCACTTTCAAAGTCCATGAAGTAAATAAAGCCGTGTTTTGGATTTGTGCGGATGAGGGAGCGCAGAGAGGATGGAAAGCCGTTTAATTGGCATTAGGTTGCGTCACTCTGAGCTTGAGGGCCAATCCGCTGGTCTCATAATCACCACGTACATTTTGAGCGTTCCTCCGGAGCCATGTGTCGCGTCGGCTCTTCATCCATCACAGTTGGGCTGCATTAGTCCACCACTGACCGCCCACCCCATTTAAGTAATTAATCAACACATTTTTCTGTTCTTTGCTGGAGGGTCAGCCAAACGGTGCGATGGCACAGATGTCCTCTATTTCTTGGACGTCACTGCGGTGGAATTTATGTCCAGCAGAGCCGTACGACGCTCTGTCCGCCGCTGCCAAGCTGTCAGGCTCCGTGCAAACCTGAAAATCACGATCCAGCTTGCTAAACGATTTTGGCTGATGTTTCATCAGACCCAAAGAGGGTTAACACTACAAGACCCAGAGGGCAAGCGGAGATCAGGCCTGGGAGGACGCCCGGCGATGAGCATCATAAGTGCCCTGGTGCCTCCATGCGGTGGTCCAGCCTGGGCCCCGATAATCCCCCTCCCACCAACAATCAAACAGAGAGAGAGGGATTACCATTCCCAATCCCCACAGTCCCAATATCCCCAGCCATTTGTGTCTGATGTTAATCTTTATTCCGAACAGATTTCAAACAGAAACTCGTGTTTCTGCAGGTCATCGTTCACTTTTCCTTCGTTAGTGGAGATCAGTGAGTTTCCGTCATCGTCGTTGTCGCAGCTCAGGAAAGAAACGGAAGGCAAAACCTTTAAGTAATTACTCTGCTGATTAAGGGAAGCAAAGGGAAGTCAGATGTGATTAAAGGGTAAAGTTCATGTTGACATATCAGCGTGTTTCCCAGGATAAACTCACTTTAACTCCGTGCTCTTCGTGTTGGACTGAGACCAGCTGCTGCTTCTCAAACCGACCAGTCAACCTGCACCCGTTCATGACTGACGGAGTCTTCTCCTCCATATTTACCGACATCTTCCAACTAAATTCAGCTGTTTTCTCCCCCTCAGACACTGCTGCAGCGATGCATGAACGCAAAGTGAATAAATCCTGTGTCATCAATCAATCATTGTCACCTGTTGAGCTGAATCAGATGCATCTCGTCATGATCGTTTTCCTTGGAGCTCAATATGCTTCATTAACACAGAGTTGTTGGGGGGCGGTTTTGACAAGCCTGCACTGTGACAAACTGGGACAAATCCTGTAAATCTCCTTCTCAGTCGTCTGTAATTAATAAGACACCTTTAGCATCACACACTGTAACCTGACTCTTCTGATAAACTGCATAACCTTCATAAAAACCAGCTGTAATTAACTACAAGATGCATTTCACAGCAGAAACAAAGATGCAGCGCAGACAACTCTGCACCAACTCAAACACACATCTGGACTCTTTCCAGCACAGCAGCTGCAGAAACGGCAATAATGCAAGACCTCTGCAACGGCACGCATCATTTCACTTTAATTAAGACCTTGAGTTGAGACCTTGAATGTGTAAAGTACAGTCAAACAATCTATTACTTTTCAACCTACAGGCTGAAACGAAGACGGGCCACAGTTAGCTTTTCTTTCATCAAATGAAGTCATCAGCAGGAAGAAAGGAAGTACTCCAAACACATTTAGATGGCTCACAGCCTGAAAGTACTGACTATCTGTGCATGTTCAGGGTATCAAAGATTATAAAAGGCAGAGTATTTAGATTTCCAGGCAGTATTTCATCTTAATGATGCCCAACAAAATGAAACGCTCCGTGACTGCACAATGCTGAGAATAACACCACTTCAGCTGCATCACACACACAATGCAGTGGGATACTGGATATTATGGGCCATTCGCTGTCGTGGTTGCGACATGTATGATGAAAGACTTGAGGGAACGTGACCGCGGTGGTATGGAATAGAAACGGCATAAAATAGGCCATAAAAGCCCAGGAGATATGTACAAACCCTTATGATAGCAATAACAAGTCAACTGATTCACTGAACACACAGGCAGCAGGAAGAGAGGGGAGTGAGACAAAGATGAACATGGCTGGGGAGGCGGTGGGGGGGGCAGAGGCAGATAATACAGAGGGGAGCAGACGATGCCTGCGAGGCAACACGACACACTTAAAACCATATCGGAGCTATACGTTTGTCAGGATGAACGAGAGTCCACCTCCACATCATCAATCAGCAGCAACGTCTCCATCGAGCAGGCGTGATTAACATAAATAAAGAAATAAACATGAGAACGGATGAAGAAAATGATCCGACCCGTCATATTTCAAGAGCCAATTAATGACGCCAATTAAGATATATGGGTCCATCTTGCTCTGGATTTCCGTCACGGGGAGAAAATGAAGTGCGGGTAGTTAACCTTGCGTGTGAATGCCAACATTAAGCAGCATCAACGGTATTATGTTTGCAAAGCGACGGCATGCTGTAATTAATAACAATTAATAATAAGACGAGTGCTCTTTGGCAAAGAGCGCAGAGCCCAGATGATCAGTCAATGAAGCGGCCATGAAAAATCCAAACACATACTGAGACAGTCATTTCAAAGGAAA
The DNA here is from genome assembly GCF_039877785.1 of Chaetodon trifascialis. NCBI lineage: Eukaryota > Metazoa > Chordata > Actinopteri > Chaetodontiformes > Chaetodontidae > Chaetodon > Chaetodon trifascialis. The sequence continues at coordinate 24,645,847 of NC_092070.1, forward strand.
ATGAAAAATATTCGCTGGTTCCTGTAATAAAAACCACCGACAGGCCAGACAGATCAGCCATTCTGCAGGTGTTCACATCAAAATGAGTCACACAGAACTCAGAACAAAGCTGATGATCTCCATCAGCTCAGGCTCTGCAGGACGACGTGCTGATGAGAGGAAAACACTTTTTTAAAAGCTCAGTTAAATGATTCATGGACGGCAGATTTGGGGTCAGTGTTAATGTGTCTGAATGTGCGTGTGCTTATTTTGTGTTTCATGAAAAAGACTGTAGAACTGAGGGCTTATCTGCAGCTGACAGAAGCGTCTCCATCTCTGTCAGCTCTGGACGCTGCCCCCGCCCCTCTGTGTCTCTGGGCTGCCATCAGGGTATATAAATTCAACATACACAAAAAAAACCCGCAGCGACACACATACAGTATACAGATGAATAAATAAGGCCGTCACTCTCTGACTGCGCTTTGCATCCAAGAAACAACTGAAGCAGATCTCAGGGAAGCAGTGAAGCGGCTGTGGACGGACTGTCAGGACAACAGGGAGACGATTCAGTCCACTGGAGGTCCTTCAGCCACTTTGTTCGAGTCTCCGTCTGACAATATTCTGTACAATAAGCCAGCGTCCACGCACACAAAACACACCGTTCTCATGCTGGTATGAAGTGAATCCAGTGTTTTGTGGTTACATTACGTGACTCAGCTGCTCTCCTGCAGAGCGTCTCCTCCTCGGGAAATGTCTTTTTAATGCTATGTTTACCTCGCTGAGACTCTGTCACACAATAACAAGTGCTGCCTTCTCGACCTGTCGACAGCTGAAAATAGGACAGCTGCTGAACGCCTCGTCCGTCCCAGCTGATGCGTGTCTCGCTGGCGCTGCTGTGCGGCCGTACATACTGTAGATGATAACAGTCCAGGCAGACGATGCCGTGCGCTGCCGGTGAGCTCTGGCCTTGAGTGTAAGAGAGTAAATATAAGTGAGTAAATGTAAGCGAGGGAGTCCAACATTTACTCACTCACAGTTACTGTTTCTCCTCACTGAAGGCAGCAGGAGGCCACGCGACGCCTCCAGCACGGCAGACGATCACACCTGGACTTGATACGAGACACTTAAAGATCAAGAAATAACATTAATATGACGATGATCAAGATCACTGTCTGGTTTGTGAGTGTGCATATCGGTTGTTATCCCCGTTTATTCACATTCTCCTGGAAAACAAACGCAATGCATTCAACCTTTAGACTGCACGTCTCCACACCCGGACACAGACGACAGCAGACGAAGCAGTGGACACAGTGTGAGAAGGAACTCTTATCTCACCAAGTTCTGACATCTACGTGAGCAGATTTGAAAAAGAAGATCTTTAGACAAACTCTGAAAGCAGCTTTCATCTCATTCGCAGGCGGTGAAAAGGAAACATCCAGCGCGTTAGCCTTTACTGTTAATTAGGTATGTGGCCCTGGAGACCGCCGCATCTCCACACGATTAAAGATAGGACTCTAATGAGGGGAAGGAAGACAAGTCAGACAAAAGCAGACGTGGAGGAGGGATAAGGCGAGGGCGGGATGCGAAGGGAGTGAATCACCAAGCGCAGGTCAGGAGGTTTGGAAAGGTGAAGACGCATCGCAGGCTGAAGCTGAGGGTGAAGCAAAGGCTGCCAGATCAGCTCTGACCGAACGCTGAAAACACGTGAAACAAAGAGGACTGCAGCACAGCCAGAGCCGCATTTACCTCGAACCCTGTTCACAAACTCAGAATCAAAGATGAGGAAAACTAGTCAGAGGACAAAAGTGTCCACGCGGCCTGTTTGAGACAGTTCGTACTGAGCTCAGCTGTATTTCAAACACACTCTGTCCCTCTGAAAGGACAGTCAACGCGAACACTGACGAGCGTCCGTTCGCCGCTCGCTTCATGACTTTGAACAAGCTGCTGCTTCAGAGACGTTCACCTAATTAAAAGTCCTAATGTGGCGCTCTGCCCCTCAAAAAAGAAACCATTACACACCTGCCCAGGTGAAAGTAACGAGCGGCGGCACAGGCTGAAGATTTATGACGGGCTGAGGACGGATCTGGGGAGGAAATGAGAAACGATAATTTGCCTGTGGTTTAATAGGACGGCGGTTATTTCACTCCGCCCATCGCCCCGAGCATTGAGAGAGGGAGACGGAGACGGGGGAGGAGGAGGAAGAGGAGGAAGAGGAGGAGGACGCTGCATTACAGTACAGGACACTCTCCTCCCAAATTAAACCGATGATGGACTTTATGGGAATAAATCAACACAGAGGACGTTTTGTGAATACACAACACGCCGAGACGTAACTGGAAAAGACAAGGATTTTATTTTCCACTTGGGGGGGGCACAGCGGGTCAGCGGACAGCACTTAAGCTGCTGCTCCCTGAGGAGCAACGACAGAGCGCCACGACCTGACTACCCAATCAGTCCACGAAGACGCTGGAGGTGGACCGTAGGAGTCCACGACCACCAGCCCGACGCGTAATGAGCTGAAGGTGACGCAGGGTCATTTCCAATGAGGCCGCGAGCTGCTGCACACGTCGTGGAAGTCATGTTAATTCAGCGAGTGAGGCGGTGACATCACTCTGCAGCGTCCCTGTGCCAGACATCAGCTTGTCTCCCCTCTGCGTCAAAGCATTAAAGGGACAAACGGAGTCCATTAACGTCGTCTTCGGCTGCGAGGAGAGCTGCTCACACGCACATGAAGACTGATGCAAGTCTGGGTTTGACTGGCGGACAGACAGACAGACAGACAGACAGACAGACAGACAGACAGACAGACAGACAGACAGGCGTTTCTGTTATTGTGTCTACTCCCACCCATATAGATGGGTGGACAAAATAACAGAAACACCTGTCAGCAGTCCAAACTAGATGTTTCTATCTAATCATAAAGCCTCAGATAAACCTGTGAACACACTCTGAGGACTCTGACCTCCATCACTTCCACTGAGCGTTCAGGCCAGTGTGAACAGGAGGAGAGATCACAGCCTCTCAGTGCTGCTGTGGGCAGCGGACTATTGATTTAAGACAAATATTGAGAAGCGAGCCGTTAAAGTTTTTGGGAGGACAGGCTCATCAGGGCCACACACACGTCATGTTTCCATCACTTTTGGGGACGCAGATATCGACTTACACTTATTTCCTGGAGACCTAAAATAACCATAACCAACACTCACCTCACCCTGACCTGGAGCCAAGTCCTCATCCCAAAACTCAACGATTTATGTCGTGGGAACTTGTATTCAGTCCCCATAAGGAAGGAGTTCATACATGTGCGCGCACACACACACATGCACACACACGCACGCCCTTGAACATGCAGGAGCAGATATCTGATAAGACTTCAGTGTGAGGAAGGCGCCTGCTAACAGAGGCGTGATGCATGAGTACACTGGTTATCTGGAACAGAGAGGAAGAGAAGGGATCCACAGGCCCATCAGTTACTGCTCCACGACCTCAGCGTCTCCTTGACGACTGCTCCTCATCCTCACTCGCTCCAGAGCCGGCGGCATCACGCATCTCCTCCCCGTCCTCACACGGCTTCCTGCTGCTGCGAGGAGTGGACTCCCCCCACGTGGATCTCAGCTCAAACACTCCTTCCTGCTGCGATAATCTCCATTAAACCATCTGCGCCGCCACCTCCCCGCAGCTCGGCCCGCCCCGGGAAAGTCGCTGCAGTCCGCCGCGCTGTGTGCCTCCTCACTGGACGTTAATTCAGCTTTCGTCTGCCTCTCTGCTGTTAGACAAACACAAGCTGCCCTCCATTAGCTAAACAACTCAAACTAGGCCTGAACGCCTCACGTGTCCCATATGTGTGATGGTGACAGGGCGGAAAACGCTGCAGTGGAACGATGGCAGGAGGCCTCCGCAGGGAGCGTCCATCAAGGTCACTGAAGCTCCTCTGGGAATAAATCTCTATTAGTCAGTTAATTAATCAATCAGATCTGTATTGAGGGAGGTGGCAGGGTGGGTCGTCTCTGGACTCTTAGGGGACAGGCAGCAACTTTGCCTGCACTTCAAATTTTCCATTTATTTCAATATACGAGACAGCGCACGGCTTAATAGAAACACGCTATAATTGCAAAATCTGCATGGAGTTAACAACGCAGCGTAAGCATAAAGTGTCTTTGAGCTCATACGCTGCATTGATTTTCCATCACTTCCCTCATACTGGGAGAACAATAAATCAGCCATTTAAATCGTACTGGCTGTCCAGCAGGGCGAGGCGCGCCGGCCGCTGCTTGGTTAGCCGCTGTGACAAAGCCCCTGCAGCGCGATTCAAAAAGAAAACTTAGCGGGGGACAATCAAGGACAGAGAAGTTTAATTGAGGTCTCGGGAATCTCTGCTGGAGCTGAACAAAAACCCAGAAAGACCCCGCTGCTGCACGGCCGCTTAATCTTTTCAATCAGAGCGGCGTAAAGGGCCAGGATCAACACCGAGAGCTCGTTATGCAACGGCCACCATCATCTCTCCTCCACACCCCCAAAGCCAACAGACACTGTGGACGTGGGGAGAAAAGCCCTCAGCCGGCAGCAAACACGGGATCAATCAGCAGCAGAGCAAATCGCGGCCCATTGATCTTCAGAGCTTTCAGAAGCTGCGATGAGGAAAATGGCCGTCGTGACCCGTCCGCCGCGATCTCGCTCACGTGCCGAGTCAATACTGATTAAGTCAAAGATGCCACCTGATGAATTATCAACCAGGCCGCTAATTAGTGCGCCTCTTTGTGAATGCGGCGCTGAGGTCTTCATGAAAATGACAGCGCCTGCTGTAATGAGGGTTTGATGTGCACTGCAGCGTCGTTCTGCGGCCTCTGAAAGATGAAGAGCGCTGAACATAACGACGCCGGACGGGTCACTGCGAAGGTCCCGCATCTTTCAGCTCATTCAGCTCTGGAAAGTACAGACAGTTTCCCTCCAGGCTGAGCGTCAGCGTCAGCGCTGACACTCAGTCGATGTGACTGACACACGATGAAGGACGAGGCCTGAGGTGGCAGGCTAAAAAGAAAATGTGCCGCCTGAAACTCAAACATGGCCTCCAAGAGTGAAAGTGAGAACCAGGTCAGGTGATCTGAGGAAAACAGCTCAGAAACACTTCAGCCTCAGACTGAATGAAGGCAGCAGCCTGAGGAAACAAGGCTGAAGACACCACAAACAGTGTCAGCGCTGAAAGATGAAAACTGGGCTGAACGTCCCTCATTATTTCCTCAGTGTACATGAGGAGCGCTGGTGGTCCGGTCCAGCCGTCCGTACGGGGACAGCTGTTCTCAAACCTAAAAATAACCCACAATCTGCTGTCCACGGCGAACAAAGCAGACCGGCGCCGCGGAGGAGACATCTGGGGAAACACGCCAAAACTGCTGAACAGATTCACCGTGAAATGTAAGAAGCTGAAGTCCAGACAGAGGGGACGGAGACCAATCAGGTCAATGACAGGACGCTCTGTCCAACCGGCCGTCCAACTGCACGAGACGGACGAGACAGATCACCAGCAACAATCCCAACGATCATTTAGTCTAAAGGCTGAATTCTCACAGTTTGAGGCTGCTTATCTGGGCTGGTGAGGCAGACTAATACAGGCTGTCAGTTCAAGATGAAGTCCAGCTGCAGGAGACGAGTCACTGAAAGCTGGACAATAATTCATCCTGCAGGTCTCCGTCCATCAGCACAGCCACTGCCTGTGTCTCACTGGCTCTCTGCAGCAGCCACCCACACAGGGATTAAAGCTCTTTACATCAACGCCGTCATCAGGCCGCTCTTTAATCCCCCGTCACTGTCTCAACTCTGAAAACATTATGGCTGCAGTAACGTCTCCAGCATCACCCCAAAGACTCCCCCCGGACGCAGCCAAGCAGCTCCGTTATCACACGCTGGAGAAGAAAGACAACACGGCTGCGTACACAGACCTGCAAAGACAGGACGAATGAAAGAGGCGAACGACAGATTTAACGATTCAGAAAAAGAAAACACTTCACTGTCACCATGTGGGCCAATAGCAACTCGTTCAGCTCTCAATGCAACGTCACAGGTTTGTATGTCATCTACACTGAATATAAAGCATAGTTATTTGGTATTTAAGTAGAATTTACATGCAGGAAAAACAAGCAGAAACCTAAAAATTATGACTATTTGTTGTAAAAAGCAAACGTGTTCAGTCGCAGAGCAGAAGGTGAAAAAGTTTCAGCTTCTCGTTTAAACGTAGAAAAAGAGAAATTTAGAGGAGCTGCAGGTAGAAGTGCATTACATCTATTTTACTGAGAATAATGTGAATTTCCATTAAAGTCTGGATGTGTGTGTCGACATTAGATTTATTTCGAAAAAGCAGGTTTTTGGATTCTGTGTTTCAGGCTGAAATAAGATGAAATCTGCTATTTTTTCCTGAAAAAAGGAGATTCTGACTTTTGCTTTTAAACCAAATGATGGGAAATACACGACTGCTTGGTTTGCTAAAGCTTTTGATTAAAGTAAATATATCTGCTCAACGATTTTAATCATTCTAAATGCTGAACTATTGGCTTTTACTGGCTACTGTTTTTAATTTTCCTTTAATTGTATTTTATTTTATTTTTTCTATTCTCTTCTAATTTCTTCCTTTCTTTCCCTCATTCTTTGAAATGTATGATTTTAATGTATTTTTATGCTTCTGTAAAGCACTTTGAATTGCCTGGTGTATGAATTATGCTATACAAATAAATTTGCCTTGCCTTGTTTCAGTGACTTTAACATTTCTGCTGATGATTATTCTAGTTATTTATGAATATTTGCTTGATGTATGTGTAATAAAAACCACGGTGAAGACGAATCCCTGCTTTGTGCTCAGTATCTGGATGGTTTGCCGTTCCCTGCTCCACCGCACCGTCTCTTCTTTTAACTCGGTTTTTCAGCAGGCAATTTTGAGCATGGCTTCACTGAGTGACCCCTCTGAAGCTCTGCACCTCTGGAAGACCCCAGTGAAAACGGTCTGTTAGAAAAACAGACGCTCGGTTCAACACGGTGGACGAAGGGCGCTTTGTCCTTCCAGCTCGGCTCGCGGTGCAACAGCGAGAATACAAAGGAGGGCAGGTGGAGCCTGGGCGGGGCGGCTGCTGAGCGCTCTGTCCACAGGGTGCAGCACAGCTGATGAGAAACAGTCAATTATTTAGACTCATCATTGGGAGGCTGGGCGGTGTCTTCAGGCCAGAGCGTCCGACCCTGTGAGGGACGTCCACAGTACAGTACTGAACAGGACCTGCTGAATGTTTCATCACGGCTCAGCGAGTCCTGATTTATTTAAGGAAAGGTCAACCAGGACACAAAGAAAGGCTTCCAGGATGGACACATGCATGAAGACCATGAATGTGACGGACATAAATCTAGAAGAAACCTCAGAAAACGTCCTGATGAGGATCAGCACGCACACACGCACACACACAGGACAGCAAAGAGGAAGCAGCTGATTAAACTAACGAGAAGCCGACTCATGACGATGACATCAGAGTTTCATCATCCCTGCAGAAAATATTAGGGCTGATCTGATCCGACCCTCATCAGGCTGACTGACGTCCACTGACCCACGTTAAGTTCAGGTCCACTCATTCAGGCCAACGCAGACGCTTCCTTAACAATGAGTGTGTTTCAGTGTGAAGGCGTGCCGACACTGATTTTCAATCGGCTGTCGTTTCCAAAGAACACGTCGATGCAGTCACGTTTCATGGCTGAGCGTTGAAACATTAACTGTTTGAAGCTTTTATTAAACTAACTTTGATTACAGACGGAAAACCATGGACGGCTGCAATCCTACAGCAGAAACACTGCGTTACAGGTGATAGACAGGCCCGAGGTGACGCTCTGTGCTGTTATGACTTTAATGTCTTGGTTTCAGACGTTCATGCCGGAGCATTACTTTCTGGTCAAACACGCTGAGCATCAGTATAGTTGGAGGACAATGTCAAACCAGTGCATCCGTACTTGTAAGTGCTCGCTGGTGAAACGACTGTGTGGTGTTATGAATCCATTTCCCGGAGCGGCCGACATGAAACAAGGAAATGAGTCTGCAGAAGTGCAAGTGCAAACAAACTGAGCAGAGATTACGAATCAGCATCATTTCAATTTGCTTACAGACAGTAAGAGGCTGATCCCCCAGGAGATAAAGGGAAGAGTTAACTTATTGGCAAATTATTTGTGTCTGCTCATTCTATTAAAATATGAGCGGGGGTGGGAGCAGAGAGAGAGGGCCGGGGCGAGGGAGGCTGGGAAATTATACAGGAGGAGATCAGCACATCTATCACTGTCGCTGAGCCAAGTTAAAGCTCGAGTGGAAATCACAGAGTTTGGCTCGCTCAAGACTTCAAGGACACACGCACACTTCCAGAGGTGGCGAGTCCGGGAAGTTTCAGCAAGGGACGAGTGGTCCCGCATCAGACCTGACAGTCCCGGACTAAGCTCCAGCTCGCAGGATGCGGGACGCTGGGACGAGGAATCACTTACCAGAAACACCCGGTAGGCGTCTTTCCTGGTGACGGGGCCCCAGCAGGGGTCTGTGTCGTTGTACTTCACGCTGCCAGCACTGCAGGAATGGTTTCCACTGCACAGGACAGACAGCAGACAGACAGACAGACAGACAGAGCTCAGTGTTTGACCCCTGACCCTGAAGCGATGCACGCTGCAGACCACCACCACCGTCTTCTACACTCACAGTCTGAACTCTCATTACTTGTCATGTAAAAGTTCCACGTTATGAAAGACATGACGGGATGATTCAGCTGAAGGAAAGCAGACGCTGCGTGTCTCATCAGTAATCACAGACTGCATCGCCGCCGCCCGACAGTCTGAGCTCCAGTAGAATCATCTGGATCCGTCCGTGCTGCAGTTTGTGCCTTCAGGCGAACTAAACTGCTTTTGAAGTCTCAGTTACATCTCACATTTATTCCTGCTGGAAGGTTAACAACGTCTGGACCACAGTGGAGGAGAGTTTAATGCGATAAGACAGCGTCAGTGTGCTGTGCCTCAGGACAGGACGAGGGAGGCTCGCTTTGTCACAACAACAATTAAAAGACGAAGAGGTCACACCGTTTTTCAACTCCAAACCACGAGATGGATTCTGATTCTGAAATGAATTTACTGCAACGGGACGTGAGGCTAACAGAAAAGGACTTCTTCAAACTTTAACAGCAGTGAGGAGTGTTTGTCGCCCCCTTCAGGCAGCGAGAGGAACTACACAAACACTGAAAACTGTCTGGCTAGGCGAGGAGCTTCGTGACGTGGGTCAAGTTTGGCTGTAACCAGAGTTTCTTTCCAATGACGACCTGCAAACGCTGGTGTTAAAATTCAGGCTTATCGCAGACAGTTTATAGGTCATTTGCAGTCACATGATGTTGGATTCAGAAGGAGGGCAGCGGTCGGGTCCTCTGAGCAACCTCAAAAGACGCAACACAGGCATTCTGAGTGTGTGTCATAGTGCTCCCTGTGCACAAAGCCACTTCCTGCCCTCCATCTGCAAACAACCTATTAAAGACCACAGATTAAAGTTTCTCTGAAACCTTTCAGAAACTGTCAGATCATCACTGTCAGAAACTCGAGCTGCCTGAGATCGTCTGACTAAAATAAGACAAAGAGGGAACGGCTATTTCTGTGGTCCAGGATCTGAAGGGCAGAGACCGGGACTGTATGAAATATCTTATTCTCGCCCAGTTTGGCCGACGGACTGGCAATAAAAACATGTCTGGAAGCAGGTGAACACCAGCGAGGTCAGCGGGCCTAAAGGCCTCTGTCACCAAAGTTTATTGTCTTAATCTGGAGATCAGAAGGTGACAGCGGGACCAAAGCGTGGGGGCAGAGGAGCCGGAGAGACGAGGACAGCTGCTCCGTCTCGCCAAGATGGAGAGTAGAAAATGTTCCAAACGTTGTTCAGGGGGAACATCCATAAAATCTATCTGTACATAATTCATGTTTCACCATAAAACAGGATGAGTGTGATAAAGGAGCGCATTGTCTCACCAGGCGACTTCCATCAGCGATATGGGCACGGCGGCCGCGTAGATGGCCAGGTCTCCGTACAGGTAGACGATGATGCAGATGTAGAACATATTCACGCCAACTGAAAGGCAAACAGAAAAGATCTCAGGGCCAAGTTTGTCTGCGGGAGGAAAACCAGCAGGAGGTGAAGAGGTGACAGGCGAACACATTTCTCATCGTCCTCAGCCGTCTTGATGGATGCGTCTCAAACCTGACCACTGCGGCGCCGTCTCTATTAAAATGCACTCTAATCCACACCTCCTCATTTCATCCCTCCATCCCGTTTCTGGGACAGCAGAGGCTCATCTTATTGGTCCAGTGAAACATATTAATAGCATTAATTAAAAAACTAATCACACACCATGAAGGAAAATGTCCTCGTCAGCCTTTCCTCTCCACGGCGGCGAGCTCAAGGCGCCCGCCTTTCTCTCCTCAGCCGCCAGGCGGCCGGCAGGCCGAACCGGCCGCCTTCACCGAGACAAGATGGAGAGCTTTAACGGGCAGACAGATCGACACAGCACCTCCCATCCATCACGCTCTTCACGTCTCAGAAGGAGGTTCAACCGTCCAACTGGACCCCTCAGCCAATTCATTACCGACCAGGAAATTAGAGCATCGAGTCCATTAAACAGGAATAAAAAGTGACACATTTACAGCTGCACAGACCTCGGCCATTCTTTTATGAATTAAAGGCTGAGGGTTCCTCAAAGCCTTCAATTAAACCAGGATAGACGGAGAAAACATGAGGAACTGGCAGCCCAATAAACAATTAACCGTAATTTTCAGCATTTTTCTTGATTTATTGGTTCATTAACCTGAAAAAACATCATATAACCTCATGTAACGTCTGCAGATCACTGGTTTTATCTGAATCCAAACACATTCAATGTACAGACAAGACAAGTCCAATCAAAAGTATCACAGAGACATTAAAGTCATTACACCAAACAGAAAGTCAAATGACAAAGATTTGACGAGCTCTGCTCAAAGGTCCGACATGCGTCAGTTGATAGAGGCATTAAGAGGCAGAGCGAGACAATCAGCGCAGAAGACGGCAGCGAAGGACGGTTTTTAAAACGCTTCATCTAATCAAAACTTTAAAAAGATGCAAGTGAAAGTACGACGTGACCAACTTCATGAACGCAGAGAGCTTCAGTTTGAAATGATCCTCCTGAACTCACACGATGAGATGTGTGTCAGATGATAAAAACACTGAATGACAATATTCTAATGAGGAAACTACCAATGACATGTTGCACTGAGACACACTGCTGCATAGAGAGGACACCGAATTTCACGAGTCTATGTATATGAACGAAATGTAAAGTACGTATATTTCACTGTTTCTAATACTCTGACTTGGATCTTCATCGATTCTGCTCTGATATAATTCAGGTGATCACAACACCAAAGACAGAGCGACCATCTAGGAGTTAGACAGACATCAGGGAACCTTTGGACGCTCAGAGGAGACCATCCTCAGCTGATGGAGTCCACCAAACGGGGAAGAAAGTGTCTTTGGGACCATCATTACAGAACCTTGGCTTTAAAGAAGAAGACGGAAACTGAAGTCTCTCTCAGTCTTTTTCTCGCCGTCTGAGGAAACAGTCCCTCTCCACGCGGCGTGATGTCTCCTGTGGCAGCGTTGGACGAGGCGTATTAGCGTCCCGGTGGCAGATAGCAGAAACAGGACAGACCGTGCTCTGCCGCCGCTGTCAGTGAGCGATAGCGAGGCGAGCGCGCAGCATGACCACAGGGATGCAGGCCTTCACGCCACTGTAACTAATTTTTGCCAATTACCCGGAGCCACAGGCAAAAATGCTGCAAAATGGGTCTTCACGTAGGAGCCCGGCCTTTCATGTAGCTGTGAAACGCATCACTATCCATCATCGCTCGGCTCCTGACTGACAGCAGCTGACAGGCTCCCTGCGAGAGGAGGCTGGTTAGTGCACAGAGTGGGACCTGATGCATGTTCAACAGCAGGGACTTAAAGCTGTACGTTACATAACAGCAGTGAGAAACACAAAAAGTCTGCTTTGACCTCTCCTGCGAAGAGTTTCACGGTCACAATTCAGTCATCAGCACGTTCAACAGCGAGGAGGAAGAAGGGATTTAACTTTGAGTTTCACCTCATTCATCGCTCTCATAATATTCCAATTCGTCCTCTTGTGGGAAAATCAGAGTGAGCTTCTGATGACGTGAGATTATGGATGCTCACAGATCAGGTCTAAATACAGAAAGCCCCACAGGCCACAACACTGCCAACAACGCGCCTCCAGAGTGAGCCAATCAGGACAGAGCAGAGGAAGAACTGACACCGAAACGTCTGCGTGACGAAGGCAACACATTTAACCTCTTTGACAGGACACAACAACAATTAATCAACAGGTAATCAATGACATCAGGGCTGCAACTGATGACCATTCCCACTATTGATTAATGTGTCAATTACTGTGTCCGTCAGTCAACGACCCAAACAGAGAATCCACACTGCAGTTATCCTCCAGCTCAGTCTGACCATCACAATCACAGCATCTGAAAACCTCCAGCCGACTCACGTTTGGCACGTTCACCTGAAAAACCACCAGAAGCAGTCTGAGCCGATTCATTTTCAGACACCTGACGACTCACTGCAGCTTTAACGGACGCCAACGCGACTGTTTTACATCCAGAACGAGGCGAGCAGCAGAAACTCTTTGCTGAAGCAAACCGATGGTGAATTTTTGACAAAAAACATCAGCTGAAAAGAAAATCGATGACAATACAATTAACAATTGTACAATTAATCTTTAAAAAAAATGAAATTACGATGTACTGTAAACTGAGCAGGACACTGGAATGATGTCCGTCAGCACCCTCTGCTGGACAAACGATGTAATGGCACATTTCCACCATCACATTCGCCAATCTGGAACTTCCTGTTATTTATCCACCAACACGCATCCTGACAGTAATAAAGCTGCTTTAAACAAAGGACGCATCAGACGGCCGTTCAGGACAGACTGACGGAACCACTAATGTCTTTTATATTTGTTTAATTTGTGTAATTTACTTATCTTTAGCCTCAATATTAGCAGTATTACATTATAACATCTTAGAAAATCTGAGCCACTTCTTCTCTCAGCTCTGCATCCAGCCTCCTCCTCAGGACTCCACCTCGAATAACGAACTGTTGGTTTGATCACAGAGCGCCATCGTCACAAACTCCCTGAATGAGAGTGCGTCTCCTCGCAGGCTGACACAGGAGGCTATCGTGGCAGTGGCTTATGGAAAATGACTGGGCGGCGAGCTGAAGCAAACACGTCCATTTATCTTCCCGGTGGCTCAGGCACTCTTCATTTCACTTCTGCTCGTGATGCTCGAGTATGACATTTAAGTAAAAGTCAGGGAAGTATTAAAGATGGATGTTTGGCTCTCGTTAAAGACGGGGGCGGGTTACAGCACAGTGAATTATCATTCGTCCCACCGTCCGGCGTATGTCAGGGGAAGGACGGCCCACGCCGAAGAGACAATCCTGCTGTTTGCATAGCCGCCATGTTCACCACCACATCGCATCACAGAGCTCAGAGAAGCTGAGACGAGGTGCTGATGCAAGGACAGCCCTCTGTGAGTCCCCCCCCCCCCGTGTGACTTTAGCCAAAGTCGTCTCCTAATCAACTTTCAAATCATCAATGTGAAGGTTATAGCACCACCTTTCCACAGCGGAGCAGATAAACCAGCCCCATCAACATTCCTGTCGGCGGCGGCGGCGGGTCGGGCTGACACCACACCCATGGCCTTATTCCAAGCCTGCTCCGCCGCCGCCGCTGCCACCACGTCAACTGCAGTCCAGGAGGAAGTCGATGCCCTCCTCGAGCGCCTCCTCAACAGCAGGAGAGACGCCTTCTAACGGCCTGCAGAGGTGCAGGGCAGCGTGCACGGCGAGCAATCACACCTGCAGGTCATCACCAATGAGGAGCGGGGACGCGGCGTTTGATCCTCGTGTGACTCGACGGACTTGTTTGCACTCTTCATGAAGAACGAGGCGGCAGTTTGTCCTCAGCTGATTTTCCTCTGCTCCGCTTTCCAAGAAAGACGAACTGCTGGTCATCAACAGCTGTCCCCTCACTCCCATAATCCCCTGCAATTTAAGTTTGTTTCCTGGGGTCGCCTTGAATTATCGCTTCTCACAAACTGCACAGCCTTTCCCTCAGAGGGAGCTGAGATCGACATTTTCAGGCATTTTGGTGAAACTGCAAACGTTCTCGGTGTAAATAAAGAGCTCCTAAAGGCCTGATTGTGTTTATTCCCACAGTTATCAGATTTATTCATCAATCTGCTGATGTTTATCTCGTCAAACGTCATAAAATCCCCCAAAATCCCGTCACAAGTTTCCAGGCTGACACATTAAAATGACTTCATCTTCTGACAAACACTCACAGATATTTAATCTATTAACACAAAAGAGGAAGAAAGCCTGAAAATACTGCTGCAGAAAAGCTGGAACTTGCTCATCTTATGTAGTCAAAGCTCTTGAGTTGCTGCTTGTGTTCAGACATTTCACAGATGTGCTAATATCTAAAGATTTAAAGGATGCCTGGCTCATAAACACAGGTGTGAGACTGGGGGACAGCAGGTAGGAGGGGACCAGTTGGTGCCTTCAGGACAGACAGAGGACTGTTTTCCGTCCCTCGTTCAGCAGGCGCTGGGACTCGTGCTCCTCTAATTCATTTCTGATTAGAGTCACCGGGCAGCTTTCCAATAGCATGTGGAGGGAGCGAAGCGGAGAGAAAGCTCATTTCCTTATTACCAATCGATACCTGCACGTGTCTCACCTGCGTGCAGAAAGGTCATCAGCACAGATTTTCTTCAGCGCCTCACCTGAAGAGGCAGGACGGCGGAGCTGAGTGACAGCAGGCTGAATGATGCCGGCGCACTGCAGCTTTAACAGCACGAGCTGCATGACGCCACGCATGAGTGCGTTCACACGTGTGGGCGCGAGCGTGAGCCGGGCGGACGTGTGTGCGCGACCCCGTGTGTGCACGTGTGTGGCGAGTGCTCCACCTAGTGTCCACATGCTGAAGGACACGACATGTCAGCAGACGATGCTGTCAGAGCTCTGACCTTTTGTTGGTCCTTTATTCCTGCGACAACGGGGACGCCGCAGACCGCCGAGTCGCTCGCAGCTGGTGAAGAAGAGCCGATCGGCGCAATGCAAGCAGACAGGCAGAGGGAGGGGGCGGGGGAGGGGGCGGAAGAGGGGGCGGGGGCCGCAGCGTGCACACGCCAGGCCAGGACGGCGCACTGATCGGTCCAAGAAATGTAAAGCCGCAAGGTTGTTCTGCGTGGCTCAAGGTGAAGGAGACGAAGGCTTCGGCTCCGAGGCCTCGCCGCCTCCCACACACAAAGATTAACAGCCCTGATGGAGTCTCAAACAGGTAATTACAACCAAAGGCAATTTATCCATTTATAATTACATCCAATTAGAGCGCCAGCAGCGCTCCTTTGTGACTGTGAGGATTGGACAGAAAAGGTGTAAAAAAATCTTTTCCAATTATCCCACACAACCTTCCCGACTCGTCCATAAATGTTACACGTGGCTAACGACGGCGGCGGCTAATTGAATAACGAGGCAATGAGACGAGAAGCTGGAGGCCAGAAGAATATTACCTTTGTTGAAGAACATGGAGGCCATCTGACCCATCTCCACCCGCTCCACGATGTCGAAGTGATCGACGTGACCTCCCGACCTCTCTGTGAAAACATGAACGCCGTCCAGTGAGTTCAGCGCACAGCGGAGCCACATCCTGCACCACCAGAGCAGCAGAGCCCGGTGGACCGAGTCCACCGAGACTGAGACCGACTGAGGGACAAAAGGTCCAGTCTGACCATACTATGACTAAAAACATCCTTTCAAATGGCTTAAAAAGTCAGTTTACTGTTCGCACTTGTTGAGATTTATTCCCTAAACTGAGATTAACAACAAGACGATGCCTCGTTTTGTCTCACCTACAGTCCAAAATCCCCAAATATTCATCTGACATCATTAAAAACAGAGAAAAGTCGAAAATGCACACATGTGAGAGACTGAAACCAGAGGAAGTCTCACGTCCTGCTTGATAAATGATTATGAAATTATCAGAAGTGTTGATGGTTGTCTGTCCCTCAGCTCGTAGACGTTCAGCACTGGTCTATTGTCTCTGTGTTGTCCACCAGTGTCCATGTTTCAGGTGTTGAAATAACATAAATATGAACCATAAAAACAATTTGCACAGGATATTTAAAAAGCAGTCAAAGGTACTTGGATAACCTTCGAAACGTCTCGTTAGTTTTGAATTAAAAGCCTCTGCAAAGGTTAACGGAGCAGTTTCCCCGTCGTCTCGTCCGTCTCAGCTTTGTGTTGAAAGCTGTGTACTCACGGACAGACAGGATGGGCTTCGTCTCCGGCTCGGATCGGCCTCGGCCCACGACGTCATCGTCCGAATACTCGGAGGTGGAGTCGCTGTCGTCGACCTGCGGAGACGATACGAGTGTGTGAAGCTCCTTTTTTTTTTTTTTCCTAATTTCTCCACATAAACAACATTCGGTTTACAAGCAATTAGCCTGACGTTTATTTGCTGTGTGTGACGCAGAGGGAGGCAACATCTGGAAATTACAAGCAACAGCTGGGAAGCACTTTGGAGAGAGGAGGGAGGACACACACACACACACACACACACACACACACACACACACACACACACACACACACACACACACACACACACACACACACACACACACACACACACACACACACACACACACACACACACACACACACAGCAGATTAATGTCAATTAGCCGTCAATGATCGTCAACTTTGAGTGTTATAATCTGAATTAATAAGTGACACGCTGGCCGGGGCTGAGGGAGGAGGAGGAGGAGGAGATGAAGAGTGACAGGAGATGATGGCTCCGTGACAAACAACAGCAAACAGAGCAAGCGCCACAATGACAGACTGACACGTGCAGCAACGGGTGAACTTCAGACGAGCGCTCAGGCCTGAAGGCGGCGATGAAGACGAAAAGTCAAAGGTGAACGAGTGAATCCTCACTGCTTCACGCAGGTGAGTCAAATTCAGCTCGCAGCTCATTAACAGCGCTTCCATCTGCAGCAGCATTCATGGTTTTAAGTGATAATCTGCATCCAGCTGCTGAGTCCTCCATCACTGTGAACTGAGGATCTTTGGTTTTGGACTGCTGTCTCAGTGACTCTCAGTCCTTATTTAGACGATTAATAATGAATCACAAGTTAATCATTTAAAAGGGTTTAAATGGAGGAGCTCCTTCCAGAACGTTCCTCTGAAACCATCTGCTAAACTGAACACAGATACACTCCAATAATGTTCAGAACGTCATTTCTAGCTCCTGTGTCATTAGAACCATAATAACACAGATCTTTACCATCATCATCATCATCACTGATGTCATAACAGACCAGTAAAATGAAGTCGCACTTCCCTTAAACTTCCAGCAGAGGGCGGACACACCTCCACAGGCGGTGCCAAACATTAAACGTCCAATCAGGACGTCCCTCTTTGATGCTCCAGTCTGAGATATTTCAGGCCGATTTGTCCCATAAAGAGTCAGAACATCTGTTCTGGAGTTTGACTGAACCAGCGTGAGATCATTTCTGCAGCAGCTGACGCAGACAGGAGGCCACGCCCTCACCTGTACTCTCCAGTTTCCACCTGATAAACCTAAATGAGACTTTCTCACCGAACACACGGACGCACGGCTGTAAAATAAGGCCTTGGGTTTCCTTAACACGCTTCACTCGAGCAGAGAGACATAAAACGCATTCAGCGGCTAACATTTCCAGATTTCCTCCTCCCTTGTTTTCCATTACGTGGGAGGAAAAGGCCGAGAGGAGCGCAGCAGCCGTGAATCACGGCCGAGCGCTCGGCCTCAGCTCGTCGTTCTGTTGTCCTCAGGCTCATAACTCCTGGACCGGAAAGCCAGCGGCGTTAAGCAAGACGACTTGTGCACCAGGGGAGAAACAAAAGGCAAAGGCTGAGCTGTTCACAGAGCACAAAGTCTTTTTCTCAGTCAGACTGAAAATGATGGAGGACCAGCTTGTTCCCCTCGTTAATGGACTACAGTCCTACACTGCCCACTTTGCCCAGATTGGGTTTCTTATAGACGAGCGGCAAGAGACACATTTCACTTGTGCTGGGATTGGACAATAAAACAGAAACAGCCTTCTAAATTAGAAGAATACGGCTTCCTATTAGGAGGAGGACCTCCTCTCCAGCTTTAAAATGAAATATTCCAAAGTTTCTTTACTTTGCTGAGCTACAGGTGATCGTTCCTCTCAGCAGAAGAGGAAGAGGAGACACAGACGAGGTCGTAAGCCTCAGCCCGGAGGACAAAGACGTCGCTGATGAGAGACTCACCTGAACACTGTCAGCTTTAAAGTGTTTCAGGTGTTTAATGATGACGCAGCAGTGACCTCAGCTCAGCTACGATCACACCTCCTGATGATTGGTTCACAAACGATTGTGTTAAATGAAGATGCTCTGCAGTGGGTGTCCTTCCCCCAAAACTGACCTGACGTTCCTTTAAGATGCATTTCAGCACGACGCCAGCTGTGAAGCCACAAGTATGAATCCAGCTTCAACTCAACTCAGACGCACAAAGCGCTGAATGATAATGATGCCGCAGAGTTCAGCGTTCTGACGACATGAATCCAGTGTTGACGAGCATCGTCCTGCAGTGAGCGCTTCACTGGCTGCTGCACGCTCCCACATCATCCAGTGTCTGTGTTTCAGGGCCAAATCTGCACCACAGCAGGATTTACAACACAATCAATGACACAAACTCTGGATTTGTGCTCGTTCTGTTCGTATCTGCCCAAACACGCACTTCGACCTGAAAGCACATCAGCCGGAGCGAAGGACTGGAAATGTCCCTGCGCAACGTTTATACCAACATTAGTTCCGCTTTTTCGCCTGCAGGGTGTAAATCGTGTTTGTCTTAATGTCTCATTAGACAAACCCCCCCTGACAGAGAGGACGCTGACTGACAGCAGAGAGACGCCGTCCAGCTGGCAGCTTCATGGCCTCACCTCCTCCTGCTCTCTCCTCTTCCAGCGCAGCTGAGCGTTGGCCGCCGCCATCGCCTCGATCACGAACGTGGTGGTCATGTAGCTGGTGAGAGGAGAAGAATGACAGGTTAGACGACCGGCAGGTTAACGAGCCACCGTTAACGAACAGCCATCGCTGAGGACGTGACCTGCGCAGAACAAACATCTTTCATTATCTACTGTTCCACACAGCATCTGTTCTTTGTGGTCCTGATCCAGGATCAGCCACCTCTCTGTCATGTCTGTCCATCTTTCATGCAACAATAAGACAATATGAACAGCTGATGGAGTTTTCAACCAACATCTGCTTTGAGTGAAGCAGTGGAGGAGGTGGAGAAGGAAACACTGCACACACTGAGCTTCAGGTGGAGCAAAACGTACCTCATGAATCCTAAAAAGGAGATGAGCGCTAAGCTGACCACCCAACCGGCCACGGCGAAGGCTTTGGGCATCGTCAGAGCTCCTGTTCCCACGATCAGATTGAACATGTACACCAGCCCCACCTGGAGAGGATGAGCAGGGTGGAGGGTAAAGACAGGTACTGGTGAGACTCTTTATGTCCTTCCACTGTCCACCACTAAAACCTTTTAGTGTGACTGCTGCTCTGATCTAATTCCTCTACCGGGAAAAATCTGGGTCGATCCCATATTAATGATTCGGCTAATGTAGTTTTTCTTAATGGGAGATCTCAGACACAACAGTATCAGGTGTCCCTCAGTGCCTGGCTGACAAACATCAGGCTTCTTGGTGGAAGAATCAGCCACTGTGAGGGGTGAAGACTGGGCTAATTGGACAGCCATTATCCCTATCAGGTAGCACAGTGCTTTAATGATTCAAAGCTTTAGCTTCCTGAGAAAAAACAAGCACTCGAGCAGCAGAACTTAATCTCTGCGGCGAAGTCGTGCTGACGTGAGCGAAGTCAGGGACTTAAACCAGTTTTCAAAGCCGAGGTCAGACCATAAAGAGGCCTGGAGGGCAAAAAGAGGAGTGTAAGCATTTTAACTTCCTCTTTGTTTTTGACTGCGCTTTCAAAAGCTCCATCTGTGCAAAGACATCAGGGAAAAAGACATTTTCTGTCATAAGTTCACTAATTATCTACATTCATATTTAAGTTTGAGCATCTGCAAGTGACCAGAAGACTACAGCCTCACATCTAAAAGGGTCTAAGGGTTTATTTGGCCGCTCAGGTGGACTTTGCCTTCAGACAGTTACCCGCTGCAGCCCCGAGCTTCTGCTACCACGAAGCCCGACGACAACCATCATTACAGAGGCAGCTGAACACGTGCCTGACCTGAAATGATCCAAAGAAACTGGAAATGAACCACAGTTTTCTGCAGGATACTCACAAACGCGGAGTAGGGTTCCCCGGTGTCTGTAATTCCACCTGCCATGGCTGGTGACACTGGTGCTCACCTGAAGGAGAAACAGCTAAAGTGACTTCTGTCTTCATTAGATTTTTTCAAATTAAAATTTACTTTAATGGCATGACAATAATTATAATAAGGATACTTTGGTAAACCCGATTGTAAAAGCTCCATAATATCTGAATAACAATCCAGTATGTAAACCTCGAGTGAAACAGAGCTGCACTCACAAATCTGCCAATTGGTATTTATTTCAACGTTGGCAAAAAAAAAAAAAAAAAAAAAAAGGGAAATGAGTTAAACACTTGATTCAAAACTTCTCAATTCGGCATACACATGATTCAATAAGCAGCACTTGTTTTAATAAAAATGTGTCTTTTAGCACAAATGTCCCAGCCCTTTCTTTCATTGAATCATGACAGCGTTTCGGGGTCGGGAGTGTGTGGCCACTTGTAGCAGCTTTCCTGGTTTATAAAGTTGTGTTAAAGTCACTGCTGATCTCAAGAAGCCGACATTTAATGGCTAGCAACGTAACTTCGGTGGAAGCAGCGCAGGTCAGAATCACTGTCACACTAAAACACACCTGGATAATCGTTTATTGTGACGTTTAATAAACACTGACTATTACAGGTGATACACTAGTTAATTATCCTGTAGCTAGCTACATGTGTGTCACTAACGAACTCAAAAGCAACACTTCTTACCTTACTTCTTCCCAGTGTTTCTTGCTAATTTAGCTGCTAGGCTAGCAGGATGCTCCAAGCTGTCAGCTGGATCAAATCCTCACTAGCTAGCTGAATAAACGCAGACCGTCGCCGCCCAGCTAACATGAGCTGTTCCGTTGTTGGAAAATTGGAGGGAAGTCAGTTTAAACCGACACCGTAAAGAAAAACACTTTCCCGTCAGCTAGCAAACATCTAACATTCAGCTAACTGAAGCAATAAACTAAGCAACCAGCTGAGCTGCTCGGGCATGAACCGAAGTCGAGCTACCGCTAACATAAAAGCACACTTCCGACGTGTACTTTCAAAGTAAAATCAACATGCGTTGAGAGCAGGGAAACTACACTAAAGCTTTTATTATGAGGGGAAATTGAGATGTCTTTAGTCATTACTGCGTTGAGCTTGATGCGCCTGTTAGCTGGTTTGCTCGGTTGGTTGTTGAGCCGGAAAACAAATCACGAGGTCCAATTAAATCAGATCGTGAATGTTTTTTTTTTATCTACTGTCCTAAAACAGGTGTCCGCACGCTGCTGACGGATTTTACCTCAATAAGCAGAGAATCACTTAATATTATACGATTTCACTGGTTGAATCAGATAATATTTAAATTATATCGTTCCGGATTAGTTTGTACCCGCCCATCCGTGCTGCTTAAGTAAGCAAAACAACAGCCACATATCCGGCATGCCCAATCATATGACACATAAACATGTCATATGACACGCACACCTGTCTGCCTGCGTGCACTCCGAGCACCATCACTCGCGCTTCAATCAGGCAGGTGATGCTTTGGAAATGTTTTAAAATGACCAGCTTTAATGAAGGACACAGTTCTGTAGAGACTGATGTGATTCACTGAAACAGGCGGGATGCGGGGCTTGAGCTCAGAGGTCCACAAACTGACTCTGATTGACCGGAAATGCTTCATCAAATAAAGCTGGCATCATGTAAGTGCTTTGTGACCAGCACAGGAGACTGAAAGGTGATGATATGTCAGTCAAAGCTGCAGGGAGTGTCCCTCCTCAGTGCTTTGTCCTCAGTGTCCCCCTCCTCTCATCAGTGATTTTTGTCCTTCTTTCCAGTATAATTACAGAATAACAAACAGAAGTATGTTTGATAATCTTTGTACAACTGCATGAAAAATATCAGAAGAACTCTGGTTCAAATCAACTTTATTTTGGTCTTGAAATCATAATTTAGCCATTTATTTCACAGCGTTCTGTGCTGTGTGTGCAGACTGAAAAGATCCATGAAAATATTCAAAGAATCATTAAAGGACAGAAAATAAAGAAAACAATCAATCAGAGATTAAAAAGACTTTTTCCTTCACTGCACGTGTTGATACAGTTACTATCCAGGTGATGTGCACTTTAGCTTGTTTTTAACTAGATGTGTTTTTAATTACTGTGCTCTTATTTATTCTGTGTATTTTGCTTGGGTTTTTACCCACTCTGTAAAGTGTCCTTGAGTGTTTTGAAAGGCGCTTCTAAATAAAATGTATGATTATTATTTATTATTATTATTAAAACCACCACAATCAGCATGCTCTGGCAGATTACACACACATCATGCAGTTCGGTTGTGACTCCACGCTTCAGCCATCCACACTGTGAAAATGACCACAGTTAAGAAATAGAAGACAAAGAACACACAGTCGATGGTTTCAGCCACTCTTCTGTAGCGTCCAGGCTTCCTCTTTTCTCTCTCTTGTTCCTCGGTTTCCTGCCGAGCTGCCTTCACTTCCTCCAGGATCAGCTTCAGCAGGTCGTGGCCGCGGGGCCCATCCAGAGGAGGGTGACCTTTCTCTGGTCTCGCCTGGCCTTTCTCTTCAGCTCCGGTGGGCTCTGTGTGGGAAGCAAGTTGTGTTCAGGGTCTGCGTGTACATCCAGGATCACTGATGCATCTGTGTCGGCATGAACTACTTAAAGTGTGTATTATCAATCTTCTTGCATGAAATGAGAATGTGGAGGAGTGTCTGGTAGTCAACACACATGAAGCTGCTGATGACTTCCACTGTGGTCAGTTAGTTGGATCTATTTCTGACAACATGTTCTATAAAAATAAAGGGGAAATGAGTTCAGTTTGCAGAAAACTCACCTTTGTGACAGTCGGCCTCCAGCTCAGTCTTCACTTGGGCATCGATGGATCTTTGAGCCTTCTGACCACAATCGTCGTCGAGGTCGGAGAGGAAGCTCACCAGAATGGCCTCCAGGAGGCTGACCCCCACCAGGATGAAGACCGTGACGCAGTAGCTGGCTGGAATAAAGGTGCAGAAACATTACTGCGAGCCCTCGGTCACAGTTTGGGCTCCGATCTGAGGTCTGGGTGGCAGCTCACCGATCAGCGGCAGCTTGTCCTCGGTGGACGGCAGCATGTCCTGGAGAATCAGCAGTAAGACGGAGATGGACAGCAGCACGGTCACTTTGAAGCTCAGCTTTTCGCCTCTGGCACCGTTGATGAAGAAAGAGGCCAAATCCAGGACCAGCAGATAGAACAGGGGCACGATTAAAATGATCACATACAGCATCGGCTTCCTGGTGATTGTGATCTGAACAGAGAAGTCACATTAATTAGAGACAAACACTGAGAGGAGGCGACTCACTTCAACACGAGTGTCTTCTCACCAAGAACGTGAGTGTCTTGTAACTTGAACCATTATAACTGATGATTTCAATGTTTTGAAGTTGCCATTCTCCCTGAGTAACCATGACCTGCTCAGACAATTGAGTGAGGTTTATGTCACTGGTGACCGTCCCAAACATTATATTTTCCTCTGCAAAGACAATAAAAAAGCATTAAATCATGACATCGAGCGGGTTCCAGAGCAGCTCTGGATGTCAGAAAATGCTGCGAGCCTGAGTTCATCAGGTGTGATTTACCTCCATTGTTCATGAGTCCAAATGTGATGTTACAGCGCTGTTCATCAAAGGGGAACAGAAAGAGCTTCAGCTGACAGGTGGAGGTCAGCCGCTGAAGTGTGTCGGTGATCACCTGACCGCTGGGAGACACGCTGGCACGCAGACCTTTATGGATGCTCCCAGTATCAGACACACTGGAGGAGCAAAGACAAGAGTATCTGCAGCAACGCACACATGGCTCATTTTGTTCTGCATCCTTTTGTAACGAGAATTTCTGCACCGTGGCATCAATAAAGTCTTATCTTATCTTATCTTATCTTATCTTATCTTATCTTATCTTACAGGGCATTTGGCCCAGGTGTAATAAATGTCATATGTGGTAAAATCCAGTAGATGGTAGTAAAGTCAGTGTACTGACTGACAGCTGTAACCATCAGACTTCATACGGACAGCAGTCGCTTCGGGGGACAATCAATTCAATTCAGTTTTATTTGTATAGCGCCAAATCACAACAGAAGTTGTCTCAGGACACTTTCCATATAGAGCTGGTACAGACCAAGCTCTTTATCTACAGAGAACCAACAACCACAAATACAAATATGTCCACACTGGTTGACATTGTGCTTGCAGATGTGTTTATTTAGCAGAGGTCTGCTCCCTCCTAATTATTAAATACGATTTTCTTCTGTGTTTACGGCTTGTTGAGCGGCCCCCCCAGACCCTCAAACTGCAGTTGTAATATAACAGTAATGCGACATACTCCTCTTGGATTTGCACATTTGGGATCCAGAGCTTCGACAGCGGAACAAACAGCAAGCTAATCCCACAGAAGTGTGACGGTTCCCAGGTTAGGAATTCATTTGTCCACCTCTGGGAAGAGAAAGGGTTGCATTTAAAGACGTCATGACGCAGACTGATGAGTGTGGAGGCCTGAAGCTGACGTAACAGACCCACTTTGAACATCTTTGGCTCCTGAACCAAACGTGATCATTTCTTACCATCTCAATCCAGATGTGACTGGTGACAGTCTGAGACTTCTCGTCCTGCAGACAAACAGCAGCACTGAGGTAAGTATTCAGAACACGTGTGTCCTCACATTCATTTAGTGGTTTCTACAAACGCAGATAGTTTGTTTTCCAGATGTTCGCCACTTTAATAAATGAAAGGTGAGCAGAATTTCATCTGTGCTGCTCGCAGCGTTGGAAACTGGTTACTGATGTGAACATTTGGCTCTGGACTAAAGAGAAAACCAGGGACAAAAGGCCTTTATTCAGACCTTTAACCAAAGTAAAAGCAATGGTTCTAAGTACCTAATAAAGTGGCAACTTAGTGGATGTTTGGCATTTAAAATCAAGTCTGTTTCAAATGAATTCAGTCGAATAAAAAGTGAAGTATTTCCCTCTGAAGTCTAATTAGTAAAATGCTCAAATCAAACACAGTAACTCAGTAAACGTCTCCACGCTGAATGAAACCAAAAGCAGCGGTGCTGCTCGATCACACACTGGATTCAGGTTTTTGTGTTTTGGGTGAACTGACCTTTATGAACCACACCTGCATGAGAGCGATGAACTGCAACAAACACTCACCACCTGCAGAATGCCGGACAGCACCATGTCCACCTGGATGACGGTGGTCGTGGTCCACTTTTTCACGGGTCGCGAGATTGTAAGAAAATCATTTGTTGTTGTCAAGTTTAAATGTTCCAGAAGACCAAAGTATGAGCAGTCTGAGGTCTGAGTGCTGGAAACAGCTGCTGAGGAGACGAGAAAACACACACCAGCAACATCCTCATCCTGAGACTCTACATCCCAGTTTCATGTTTTAATCAGAACCAGTTTAATGTGTGAACTCACCAGTTAAAGCGAGGAACGCCAGAACCCTCAGAGCTGCCATGACTGTGTGCCTTCATCCCAGCCTGAGCAAACCTTTAAAGCTGCAAAGCTGTTCTAGAAACAGAACAATGCGACAGCTGAGCGCAGCAGAGGCTTCAAAAGGTTTCATTAAAGCGTCTCTTTGCTTACGAGACATCCTATAAATCACCTGAACCTTTTCATTGTTGACCTGCAGCTGAAGCAACAAGTGGACAGGAGTGTGACGGCAGGTGGGGGAGGGAGGCCTTTCACTGCACGCCCCACTCCAGCTGATTCCTGCTTTTAATTAGAAAATGTACAAAAACGCTGCACATGAACAGAGCGTGAGACCCCAGCAGGCCGGCGTGTCCGCAGAGGGACAAACGTCGTCCTCCAGGGACTTCAGACAAAATCTGCAGCTGCACTCAGGTCCTCGTCCTAACTCGCTCTGTGTCAGCAGAGCAGCTGATGAAGATGATGATGAAAAGTCACTCAGTGGACCTTCAGATTCTTCTCAAACAGAGAAGTTCAAGTGCAAAGCGTCCATTTAATCATAGAACACGAAGACAATGATTTCAGTTCATACTGTGTTTACAGAGCAGCTGAGTCTGTCTGCCAGTGACAAACCAGTGAAAAACCAGTGACAAACCAGTGACTGAAGTGTCTCTGGGACACTGTAAGAAAATCAGAACTGGGACGATTCTTTAAAAACAGATATTTGAGTTTTTATTTTCCTCCTCGCTGCAGGAAGCGTCTGGAGGGAAACATGGTGACAGTAACAGTGTTTGAGTGACTCCTCACATGAAGAATACAACAGTTTGACACTGAAAGACTTCACTGAAATCATCGTGGAAAGATCTAAAACTCTCCTCCACTGATACAAAACAGCTCAGACACGTTTCAGAGAGATTTTCTTTCCATCTGTGACATCAAGGACTGCTTCATTTCTGGAAGTCCAGCCCACACGGACTCGTCCAGAGGTCCTCAGGGGTACACATCAGTGGGCAGGTGGAAGTCTTTGAAGGTGTAGAAGGAGATGTCTCCGTGGTCCACCACAGCAAAGACCACCGGGACGTCTCCGCTCTGGAAGGACAGCAGCTTGATGGCTCGCAGGTCGGGCACAGGACCGTCGAAACTGAGGCACAGCGGGGAGGGAGAGCAGGTGCGTCGTCAGATCAGGAACTGAACACACAAGCTAACCCTGAACAGACAAACACACACACACACACACACACACACTGCTCACCTGCACACACACATGCGGGCGTAGGGTTTCCCCGGGCTGCTCTTCTTGAAGTCAGCCACCGTGTCCGGCTGGTAAACGTTGAAACAAAGCGTCCACCCGTCCGAGCCCTGAATGCTGGACAGACAAAGCACAGCGTCCTGCTCACTCTGAATTAAAGGTCATGAACTGAGGCGGGCCGCACATTAGGTCGCGTGTTCGATGCCGGCCGTGTTTACACTGTGAGGCTCATGTTCACCTGCAGCAGGTAAGTCATGAGTATTCATGACACTATGAACAAAACCAGATGGAAGCAAAGACGCGTCATTAACTCCCATCATCCATCTGTGCCGCTCTCATTTTCTCTGTTTCACCTGCAGCAGCATCTTTTAATGGAGGGCTGTTTTCCCGCAGCTGCTGTCTGAGCTGGCATCACATGAATCAAACCTTCTTACCGACGTTCAGCGTGAGAGGACGCAGGAACACTGATACCTGTCAGCTCCCTCCAGCAGATGCGTAGGTTTAACCACACTGATTTTGTCCAGCAGCTCCTCTGGAATGAAAACCAAAAACAGCTGATGGATAATGCAGGTTAAAATCCCGAGCTGACGTTCCAGGTGAGGTGCGTGTGACCTCACCTGTGGAGATTGGCTGTCTCGGGTCGTGCAGAGGAGTGACCTTGCCTTCCCACAGGTGTGCTGGCCGGCCTTTACGCCTCGCCTCCCGCCTCGCCAGGAGCTCCCGATACTCCGGCCAGTTTCTGCACCGCTGAACCTTCAGAGGAACGCAGATGTGACCCCCCCCCCATAATAAACAACAAACACGAGGATTTCCCAGAAAACAAAGCGAAACGTTCTTCAGCTGCTACAAACCTCTCTGTCTTTGTTGATGTCCCACCGGCGCCGGCGCTTGTCCTCTTCCCTCTTCTGCTCCTTTGGGGACATCTTCACCTTCCGCAGGTTTATCCTCTGCCTCCAGGGGGCGACGTCACAGACGCCCACAGCCACAGAGCCGGGGAGCAGGGAGGGGTCTGGAGGGAGCAGGCAGCTGGAGGGGCTCTCCCTGGAGCCCAGGTCAGGGAAGGGGATGGAGCTGAAGCGCCAGCGGGAGCGACCGGAGGCGAGCTGGCCGTCTGATTGGTCCCGCGGAACATCGGTCAGCCACCACGTCCTGCCCCCGCCCTCATCTGCTGAGGCTGCAGCGGCGGTCTGGGCCCCCGAGGCCCCTGGAGACGACATCAGGTGTGACTCAGGAGGCTTCTTCTCGTCTTCCTCTGTCCTGTCAGCTGTGGATGCTTCCTGAGCTTCACTGTGAAGCGAGAACAAACACTGACGACACAAACCTCCGTTTAAAAGGGATCACCAGTGGAGCTACAGCACGACCAGCGGACTCGAACTTCTACAAAGCCAATCACTGTCACTGACCAGACAGAACAAGCTGCCTGACAGATTCTTTGAACCTTTCCTCCAAGTTTACTGACTAAACCTAAAAACTGAAGGACATGAATGGACACTGGGAGTGATTGTGCTCCGGGCCTGGTTCACCTGGATGCTGCTGTGGGGGGGCTGCTGCTGCGCTTCCTCTTCACCTGCCTCCTCGCTCTGTCACGTGACTGAGGCAGGTTCAGCTGCCTCGCGTAGGACGAAGGCTGCGAGCTGAAAGGAGCCAAACACGACACACAGCACAGGAAAGTGCTGTCAGTGAACACAGTTTGATTATTGATGATTGATTCTGGTTTTAGTTACATTTTACACACAGTCCAGAGTGTGTGTGGGGGGGGTCTTTAAATGTGGTACTGATCATGGACTGATGGATTAAATTAGTGCCTTGGACCGCCGCTCTCGCCCCTACAGCTCTGTTGTTATTCTCTTGCTTATGTTTGTGATTCAGATTCTGTTACCTGAGATCGAATCTGTGCACCACGTAGCCGAGCCGCTTCAAGTGCCCGAACACCTTTGTGATGAAAAAGAGTCGTCAGACGAGTTCAGCCGGTGGTCCTCCCTCAGCGTGTCTGGGGGTGTGCTCGTACCTGATACTGCTGCAGGCTAACTGTGCGCGAGGACAGAAATCTCTCATACCCGTCCTGGATGGACAGCGGCAGGTCCTGGTAAAACACCTGCAGGCTCCCCTGATCACACAGCACAGTGCACACAGGTGTTACAGATCACATGTCGCAGCAGAAACACAAAGCATGCTGTGTCCTGAGAGGGTGAACCACGCCCTGGTGAACAGGTGTGATCTGCCACTCACACACTCCATCAGGTACAGAGCCTCTTCGGGGAGGAGACGCTGCTTGCCGTTGGCAGAAAAGCCCATCGTCTGCCAAAACTTTCCCTGAAAAACAGCATTCAGATCTGACTGACGTGTCACAACAAGATGAGCTGATCACAGGTCAGCGATGCAGTACTCACAGCTGGAGACTGGAGCTCCACTATCTGCTCGCTTGGAATCCACGAGGCCTTCACCAGGTTTCCTCTGCGGCAAAATAAAAGCATCATCAAGCACCTTCTTCAACAGATTTCTCTCCAGCAGGCACACAGCTCTGACATATTATCGCCTCAGAGTATGTGTGTTTGCTCATCAAAACATGCTGCACACATGGGGCCACAGTCACACTCCTTTAGCTCAGGTCTGCTCTGAGGACTCAGGCTCCTGAGAAAAACATCTTCAGCTGACAGATGGCAAACTTTCTTCAGCAGTCATTAGCTCTGCAGCCTGTCTGGTCTGCTGAAAACACCGCCTGCTGCTGGAAACGTGGTTAATGAGAGCGCCCACGCTGAACCTAAATGTGCCCTAAATCCAAATCTATGAGCTGGTGAGGCGAATAACAGCTGTGAGGAGCCGCAGAGTTGGTGCTAAATCTCTGTTCACTCTCATCTCATCACCACAAGCGACCTCTTCCACATCCAATCACTGGACTCATTACACTATAAAGATATTGATTAAAGGAGCAGTAAAGATTTCCTACTCTTCAAATACTACTTTCCTTCATTATCACTATTTTGACTTTATTTAGGTGTCAAAGTTGCAGCTCCATTATATATGTTATATATGTGATATGTTCATTTATTGATGCATTCAGGGACATTCAGAAATCCAAGCTTTCAGAGTAATTTGCCAAACAGCAAACTTTTTATATTATAACCACAGTCACATTGTCTTCTCATACATCTATGTTTGCCTGCAGTAGGTCTCTGAATGCATCACTACAATGAGGAGTGATTTGACGATGGACGGATGGACAGATGGACGGATGATGGACGGATGCTACACCCACTCACAGCTTCTCCACTCTCTCCTCTGATATGAGGCCCCAGTGCTCGTTCAGGCTCTGCTCGAGCCGCCTTCTTTGCTCATCAGAGTCATTGGGAAAGAAGTCCTTCTGTCCTCTGACTGGGATCTTGTGACTCCTGGACCGCGCTGCAAACAGTTCAGATGGACTGGAATTAAAAGGAAGACAACAACGCTCAGATTCAGCCATTTGATGCTGTTATCACCACATAAAACAAGACATAGATTACAAACTGAAAGGCCTGGATGGAAAAACATGTTTTAAATTGAACTTATAGTTAATGAAAATGCGATTTTTATCACACTTTTATGAAACTTATCAAGTTATATGTAATATGTGAGCAGCAACGCTAAGGATTTTATATCCATGTTTGTTGTTTTGCTGCTTTTGGAGAAAAAAATAAAAGCACAGATCAGTTTCTGCTGATACAATAATCAAAGGGTCAAAGGCCACAGAGAGAGACCAGGTGTAGAAAACCACCAACGGTAATGCCTGATAAACTACAGTACAGCTAACTTACATTAGCGTTACTGGCAGTTAGCCTCCAAACTTTGCTAGCTAACGGTTAAATGAACCATGTGAACAGGAAGCGTTTCAGAGCTCAGACAACAGTAAACATGTGACCAAAAGCCACTAAAACTTAAATCATGTCACAGTTATTGATCCCCTGTGGCTAAATTCTTTAACAACTGCGAGTAAAAATGACGACGCACCTTAATATTTCACTGAAGAACTTGCCGTCAGTGTCCCTCTTGTTTTGGTCCGCCATGTTTGCTGCCGCAGACGCTCCGCGGTGCAGATGTCCGCTGGGTCCTACTGCCCGCCGCCACTCTTCAAATGTAGTTACAGACATGACCAGCAGGGGGAGCGCACACAGCTGTTTGGCGTTTGTTCTGCAGTAGAAAGGCATGACAAAAATGTCACATTTTAAGTTTTAAGGAAAGCAAATACAGTCATACACAATGTACTCTATCGCAACCATCTCCAAATTAAAGTAATAATGCTCGGAACAATTAGCTTATTTACGCTTCAAAATAACCTGTATTTGAAGTATAATCATATTTTTCTACCTGAAAAAGCGTGTATAAAATTAAAGAATTATAGATTTAGTCCCAGAAAAACACCGTGGTCTAATTGTGTTTATCTTTACATCTAAAGGAAACTAAGGACATTTTATGCTAAATAACAGCATACAGTACGCACTGATTAATTTAATAGCCTATAGAATATTGAATACATATTGTTTTAGCGTCATCTTGTGGACTTTTAAAAGACTTTCTCCAACAGATCAGTTGTGTGTGGAAGCTGCATTCAGTAACACCGGTGTCATTTCATTGACATCTTTGAGGTAAAGGTGAATGCAGACATGCAGAAGGACTGAATCGGCTGTTTGAAGGTACAGAAGTCAAACTCTATTTTCAGTTTTCAATCTGATAATTTACCAGACAGACTATTTGTTTTCAGTCCGTTCAAAGGCTGCATATTAACCAGCATCCTCCTTTTCTCCCTTCAGAAGTTTGCTGTCCTCAGCACGATTCAGCTGCATGCTGCTGCAACATGTCAAGTTTCTGAAATCAATTAAAAAAAATAAAAATTTTAATGCTAAAACACTGAACTACTAAAACCACTAAAAATAACATGTAGGTTTTTAGTTTTGCCTGCAAAGGCACGATCTCCCTCATCACCTAACGTGAGCTGAAGAAGAGGTCCCGTTCACTGTACCTGGACTTTACACACTTCTTGGTGTTTGCATTTGGTCCAGTTTGTCAACCCACTGGACGTCGATATGATCCAATCTTGTCTAAACAGTCATTACATAAAGATGAGTAAAGGCTGACAGATGCTGTTTCTTGCACATCAATGTGTTTAAAGAGGAGGAGTTTGGAGATTCACAGCATAAAAAGCTCCAGCTGAGGCAGTCTGTCTGCAGCAGGACCTCTGCAGTGGCACAGTATGGACACAGCTTCACTGCACTTCTATGTCTTCATTCAACTTCTCACATAACACTGTGTTGTTTCTGCAGGTTTGCTGAGACAAAATGAGACCGTCCGCCGTCCTTTCTGTCCTCGCCATCTTCGCGGCGTTGGCCGGTAACTGTAAACCTTTGCTTTGTGTGCTTTGTGAGAAATAGCTGCATTCTAATATATTCTAATATATGATGACATCCTGCTCTCTGCGGCTCTTCTTCTCCCCACCACCTGTGTCCTCTCCCTCAGGGTGCTTTGCCTTTAAGACCTTGGTGTTCCAGTCTGAGACCAGTAACAGTTATGTGGAGATGATCCCCCAGAAGCCTCTGAACCTCAGAGCTTTCACGCTGTGCATGCGAGTGGCCACAGAGCTGAGTGGCGAGCGTGAGGTCATCCTGTTCGCATACCGGACTGGAGACTACGATGAGCTGAACGTGTGGCGTGAGCTGGACGGCAGGTAGACGCTCTGAGGGCCGCCAGCGGGGCGACGCTCTGTGGGCCGCCGGCGGGGCGACACTCTGAGGGCCGCCGACGGGGCGACGCTCCGAGGGCCGCCGACGGGGCGACGCTCTGGCTCTCGCTGCTGAAAACAAAACTTTCTCAACAAGAAATACCAGTACTAATAACTACAATGTTCTGTCACTACTAATACTGCTACGACCACTACTACTACAAACAATAGACTGCCACTACTAACAATCCCACTACTATTATTGCTATTACCAACAGCAGGCTACAACTACCAGCAATACTACTACTACAACCACTAATAACAATATCTTTCATTCTACTAATACTGGTACAATTCTACTTCTACTAATGAGACTCCTTCTTCTTCTTCTGCTTCTACAGCTTAAACAAACAACACTACTACTACAAGTGCTGATACTACTACTATGAACAACAGGCTACCTCTGCTAACAGTATTACTACTACAAACAGTGTACTGCGACCGGACACCACATTTGCTTTATCTTTTCACCTTGAACTGTATGTTTGCATCGTTGTATCCTCTGAAGCTGTCTGAAGGACTCATTCTGAACGTGTGTTTTTAGGTTGGCCTTCTACCTGAGTGGGGAAGGCGTTTTCTTCCGAGTCCCTGAGCTCGGCGCCCTGCAGACCCACCTGTGTGTCACCTGGGATTCCAGATCAGGTGCGGCCGCCCTCTTCATGGACGGGAGGAAAAGCCTGACAAAGATTTACAAGAAGAATCACACCGTCCGCCCCGGAGGCAAGGTCATCCTCGGACAAGATCCGGACGTCTACCTGGGTGATTTTGACGCCAACCAGAGTTTTGTTGGCGAGATCGGTGATGTGAATCTGTGGGACTACGTCCTCTCGGACACCATGATCCAGGACATGTCCTCTGGGAAGAGAGTGCCAAGAGGAAACATTTTCGACTGGGAAACCACACAGCTTAAAATCAACGGGCAGGTGGACGTTCTTCATCAGGAGCTGTGATGCTCACCTGTCAGCCCATTTCTAAGTCTGTTTTCAGTTGAATAAAAGCTTATGGCGGCAAAACCTGTTGTTGTGGTGGAATATTTCACATGAGGACTGCATCAGTGCTCACCTAACACACACAAAGAGACCACCGAGGAGGGAAAGTGAACCCTGAGGCCAAAAATTATTCACAATTTACCACAGTGAAACCATCTCTAACAGCAATATTAAACTAATAATGTAAAGTACAATTAGCTTAATTAATTATACTTCAAAGTAACTTGTATTTGAACTGAAATCAGTGATGGATTTTGCAGCACTGTGTAGACTAGTAACAGTGTACAGAACACAAAACACGCGCAGCCTATCAGAACCGTGATGATACGTGTTGATCTAAACATCGTGTCATCTTTCATTGTTCACGCGACAACGCTGTCGATCGGGACATGCACGAAAAAGTACACATTGTTCACACATCAGCTGACAGGCACGGACGGGGTTCGAACCCGCGATCTTCGGTTTACGAGACCGACGCCTTACCACTTGGCCACCGCGCCTGGCAATGTAAACGGGGAGCAGTTTAGTGATTTAACGGGTGCTATGGTACTGCTGCTGGCCGAGTTCCCTCTGCGACCGATTCGATATGATCGCCTGTATGAGCGAACGTGCGCACCAGACTCCATTCAAAATATGTGCTGTTTTCACTCGGTTGCATATGGACTAACATTAATCATTCACGAGTTTCCCTGTCATTCGAAAGCCCCGTGAATTCTGCAAAACTCAATACAAAAACGAGAACGATTCAGTAAACTTTTGTTTGCGTTAATAACGTTATGTATTTTAGCTGCAGAATTCACGCGCACCGTGAAACGTTAGCTGCTGAAATGTGAATGAATTGAAATTAAGCGCACCTTGACACATTTCTTCTGTACCGCCGAATGTCCCAGAAAGTGGCCTCGGTGATGATAAAGTGTCCTGGGTAATGTTTTATTAACTATATTGTTGTGGGTGTTGATATCAAAAAAGGCGTTAAAAGTCGAAACGAAGTTTGGCGTACCTCTGTCGCCATACAACAGATGCAAAAAACAAAACAAAACCCGGAAGTAAGTGAAGCTGTTCTCGGAAGATGGGAAATTCATCGTTTCTCTGAAACATGCTAACGTTAGCTCCAGGTGTCATACGATGATGTGAAACTGTGAAACTCGTGCACAGATGTGGAGATTCAGCGGTACTTACTGAAAACAGAAGTAGCTCATGCTGTAAGTTACAGTGCTGGCGTGGCCGGAAGAAACAAGCCTGTGTGTTAGCTAAAGCGTTAGCTCGCTAGCAGAGGGTCTCTACTCTCATGTTATTTAAGTTTGTCTGTCTGTATGAGATACGTTATTCGTCTGCATGTTAAAATAGTGCTGCCGTTACATTATTGCTGTTACGTTACGTTATGTTAGTTTTACACATTCAAGAGCATTGTAGCAAAACGTGTTACGCATGTGAAATTGCATTAAAAAGCGTTTAAGGTTAATGAAATCGTTCTGTCAGACATGTTTACACATTAGACAAAGCATGAATTAAGACCTTTCTCACATCACTGAGAGCCATTCTTCAATTCGGCATGTCAAATGACTTCAGTATGTAAAGCTGAAACTTTATCTAAGGCCTTCTATTGATGGATATTGATCCTAATCCCTTCTGATGGAGGCTCAAGTTTGCTCAATTGGACCTAAGAAATAAACCTCTTCAGTGTGTCCCCATAGCTGAAGCTTCTATTATAAGGTTATAATTCAAAAGTGATCATTTTATAGGCCTATTGATATCCTGTCACCTCGCAGCCCACCGTTACATAAAGCAGGTAAACAAAGCATTACAGTAAGAAACGGATATAAAAGTAGAACCACATGATTCTTTCAGGGTTTCTGAAAGAATTCTGCTCGGTGCCTCGTTGAAACCTCGGCGTCTTGTGTTCTTGTTCCAGGTTTTGACGGAGGCTCTCTGATCTGCTGACCCGAGCCTCTCGGTCTGCTTCACCATGCCGCTGGTGGTGGACGCTGTGTGGGCGCTGTGGAGCATCGGAGCTGGCATCTATGACTACTTCCACACCAGCGCCATGGAGGAGAGGATCCACACGCTGGAAAACGTCCTGTCCATCCACCAGTTTGTGATCGCGGCCCTGTCGGCAGGCCTCATCCTGCTCATGACCTATATCCTATGGAGAAAACACTGAAACCCCCGTGGACCATAACCAAGATCCCACTCCATGTTGTTTTGTCTCATGTTACCCAGGGTAGTGTCCATCCTGAGTGTCAGAGAGACCATTTGGATCATGTGGCTGCTCTCACTTGAAAATCAAGCTCATTTAGTAACAAGCAGAATGTCCCAGATGAGGTCAGGAGCACTGATGGGCAACTAAACCGAGCAGCAAAGCTCCACAAGGACTCCACCAACATGGGTGTTTGAAAAGCCTTCAGGTTGTCTGTCTTATCAGCCCGTCTGTCTGTCTCTGTGCTTTAGATGCTAAACTGGCCTGAGAAATACGAAATCATAACCGCTTGTCAAGGCAACTTTGCACTTTGATTCAAAGAACCTGACCGTCAAGAAAATGATGATGTCCAGTGACTGAAGCATCATCCTGGTGCATGAAGAGGTATGACAACTTTCCCTGAAACGCCAGACGCTTTAGAATTTAAAACTGGATTTGTTACGGACGTTAGGTCTGACTGTGGAAGCCATTTTTAACCCGTTATGATCAGAACATAATTACCTCCAGATCAACTGTGTTTACATGTGTTTGTCGCAGTGCTCATTCATTTACTGACACCATCGTCTCATCGTCCCGACATAAACTTTATCGTCGTCGTGACTTTCTTATCTTTGTCATGAGGAAACAAACGGTGGCCGCCGTGTTGTCTTCTCTGTAACGTCTGCTCTGTTGTCGTCACAGATGCCTCCTTTCTGTCAGAGTTGAGAAACTCACTGTGGTTCGTCTGTCGTCTGAGTGACTGTAAATAAGCCTGTTATAAGCAGATATTGACATTTTTAAGTCATCCGAACAGCATTAAAGTTCACTAACAGGGTCAATGAGTTGTGATCTTGAGGCAGCAGGCTTAGAAACTTACTAACAATGCCAGACGTTTTAATAATTTTTCGCTTCAGTGACTTCACTGGACCTTTCTGTGGTAAATGGGTTAAACTGTGTCACCCCTGATGGGTTTTAATGGGATGGGATGCAGAGGACATGCTGTGTTCCACCCTCGTATGTTGGTGTCGGGTCACGTTGTTGCGGCAGAGCTTTGATGGGAATGTTTGGCTGTGATCAGTAAACTGGGCTGAATCCAGCTCATCAGACTGGGTTCTAACTGGCAGTCAGTTTAAGGGCTGGAAGTGTTGCACTGTTACAGTAAAGATTATAATCAAAGCAGAGATTTTAAAGACCACACATGTGAACGACCTGGAATAACAGGATAAAAAACACTGTTCGGAAGTTTAAACACTGGGAGATGAATGATACTGAATGTGGTTTCTTTACCTTTTCATGCTAAGGAGGAGGGACTGGGGGATGTAGGATGGAGGTTACTTTATTTATTGAGTGTACTCTAATGTGTTCTGGAAAGGCAGGCTGTGTCTGTTTGTATTGAATTTGTCTAAGTTTACATTTTTATAACCGTTTCCAGTCTGTCGTCCAGGTGTTTGAAAGAAAATGGTCCAATGGTTGAATCACTGTCACTACTGTACCTGCTTACTGTGCGTCACTGATGATCCACCGCCATGGCTACTGCTAAAGGGAATGTGTTGGAATAATAAATCCTAATTTAAATCCCAGCTCTGCTTTGTCACACTTGTGTTTTAATTATTAATGTTTGTCCTCTGTCAGGATTAACATGTTAAAAAGATAATAAACAATGAAAAGAACATTCTTCATGATCACAGACAGTATTTTACTGCTAAGGTCATTTTATTTACAGCAGCAGTCAAATGTTAGGACACACTAAGCTGATTAAGTGATGGTGAGCATTTTTCCATGTTCAGAGCTTTTTGAAAATAAATCTATGAGCAAACATCAGCATCTAAATCTGAAATAATGTACTCATTCATTCATTCATTCTGGTGCTTCCATCATGCAATGAAGTCTGCCACATTGCTCTGATAGTACTTTATTTTCAAGACTATTAACTAATCAATAAATGAACCAGTGGCTATGCGCACTTTGATTTTAACAGGCTGTGTTTTCAGTGATTTTAAATGTGATGATGTGTCTTCAAGGGAAAAAATCCAAAGAAAATCAGAATATACACAATTTATCCGGCTCTTATGTAAAACTTCTTCCCTAAACAACATTGTAAACAGTGA
This sequence comes from Chaetodon trifascialis, assembly GCF_039877785.1. Lineage (NCBI taxonomy): Eukaryota > Metazoa > Chordata > Actinopteri > Chaetodontiformes > Chaetodontidae > Chaetodon > Chaetodon trifascialis. The sequence goes on from NC_092070.1 coordinate 24,684,013, forward strand.
CTTCACTCGAGTTATATTAATTTAATTTTAATTAATTTCTGACCTTATTTAGACAAGGTTTACCAAACTGCACGCGGCAAATGTTCCTGTCTGCGCCTCCTGCTTCCAATTCGTACAATGAGATCAGTCAATATTTCCACCAATGAGAGCACAGGGTTTCACAAACAAGCACGATGATTGGGTAGACCTATTGGAAGGCGGGATCTTTCAACACAACTCACAGTGGAGCCGAGGTGGAACCTTCAACCTATATTTTTGTCAAGTCGATAAAATTAGGCCAAAGTAGACGATACTCGCATGACTTTTGCCTCCAAAATAAAAGCATGCGATAGGTCAGGATGCTGCTTTCAGCTAACTTGTGTTTGATTTAATAAGTATTTCCATTAAGATGTATTACTGATTACTATATTAGCATTCGCATCACACAAAAATTAAGTGAAACACACGTTTAACAATTGTATATTTTAATTAGAATTTATTTAGAAAATACTGACCGGATAGTCGTGTTGTTATTTTTTGTGGCTTTCCAGTGCCGTTAACCCGACTTTCCGACCGGCGCAAGGCGGTATATAATGCGAATATTGGTGAAATTATGGCCCGGAACCCTCTGAAAGCGTGTGTTATCTCTGTGTTTAACCAGTTGTCGTTTCGCAACAGCTTCTGAGTTTTTAATTATTGACGTCTGAATGCCGGACAATGCTAGCCAATTAGCCCGGGGTTATTGCTAGCTGGCTAAGGAAGTTAGCCATTTAGCTAGCAAGCCGCGTCAGCTTGCCGGAGGCTGATATCTTGTTTCGCGCATTTCAAGGCTCTCCGCCGACCTCTGGAACTGTTAAACCGGCTCCTGAACGAAAACATTAGATCCTGGCCTCACCAGTGTTAAATATAAAGGACTGAAACTTACATACTTTGCCTTCAAACATGAACAGACCGCACTGTCTCTCGTAACCGGCTGGTTTTCTGCAAACGCTGCTCTTTTGTTTTGACAAAGGAAGTGGACCTGAGTTTCTTTTCTTTTCTTTTCTTTTTTTTGTTTTTACACCACCTCACATCTGGTGGTGGTACAGTTTCCGTGGCCATTTTTTTGGCAATGGCTCCACAGAAGCAGAGCTCTTCAGGTGGAAGCCACCCCGTGGGTTTCGGTTCTGGAGGAAAAGCCAACGGGTCATACCAGTCTTCCTCCTCTGCGATGGCTGCAGCCAAAAAGCCCAACCTGCAACTCATCCAAGCCGACCACGAATTGTTCCTGCAGGCCTTCGAAAGTGAGTTGCTGTTGTCATCAAGCTGCATGTTAATATTGATCAGTGCTGGAGTTTCATTAAGAGTCAGAGGAGGCTGCAAAGTTGGAGGAATAAATCATTTTACAGCTGTACATCAGACCCACTCCAGACTTACTGTCATGGACGATGATTGAACACTGAACTCTTTGATTTTAGCCACAGTTCATTTACTGTTAATGAACTGCACACGTGTTTCACAGCTGTTAGACTTGATTTGCATGTTTTTGTCACATCACTTGTTGTTTGCATGTTAAAATGAAAAGGTTACTGAACGCAGACAGACCATTAATTGATTATTTATGTATCAGTTTAGTCACGTGTTAATAATCTCAATGCCACAACAAATGATTGTTTTCTTTGATCTATAAATTACACTTTATTAAGTGTGTGACATGAGATTAAAGCAACTTGATGCCTTCAGTTAAAGATAAAAAAAAATCAGGCAGATCCTCTTTATAAGATATTTGGGATTTTTCTTAATGAAGGACATGATTTAACACTGAATAATGAATGAAGTGCTGATGGTGTAACTGCATTTATTTACAGAGCCAACCCAAATCTACAGGTTCCTCCGCACCAGGAACCTGATCGCTGTGAGTGTTGCTTTTCCCTGAAAATAGTCACCTGATTAAGTTGAACACCTGAGATCAGAGGAGACGTTTTTCTACCTGCTGCCTGGTCTGACATGATTTTTCTGTCTCTCTCCTTCCAGCCTATATTCTTGCACAGGACACTCACCTACATGTCCCACAGAAACTCAAGGAATAACGTCCAAAGGTAAAGAAGATGCATTCACAGGCTGCTGTGATGCAGGAAATCAGACCTCCCTCAGAGAAACCGTTCAGATTTAGCACATCTGGCGTGTTTTGGCGTCTTACCCTTTGTGTTCTGTCTGCTTTCTGTTGAAACCTGGTGTTAAACAGCCTGTCTCTTACAAAGCAGGTCAAGTGTTATCTGCAGAGAAAGTTAAGCGACATGTCTGCCGCTGTAGGTGGGGGCTGCCTGGATCGGTTGAAGCTGAGATAGAGGGACGTTTTCAGTTGGGCTGCTTTGCATACAGACGCTGCAGACGGTGCGCATGTGGCTGCTTGTGGTTCAGTGTGCTGAAGCTGTGTCAGATACGCAGAGCAGGGTGCTCCCACGTGGGCGTTAGTGGCAAAGGTTCTGCATTTTCTTCAGTGTTAAAGAGCTCAGGCTGCATGATTGTGTTAAAAATGGCGTCAGTAACTGGTTTTTATCAGCTACTGTTCAATTAACACCAGGCAGGTGCAACCAGACTGACTGTTAATTAAGATCTGCGGCAGTTTTCTGTAGTTTTTCTTCCGCTGTTTGTGTGATGACTTCTTCAGAAATGTGTAAGAATCAACAGAAGCGTAAAGGTGTTGAATGTGCTGCCAGTAAAAGACTCAGACATGAAGTCGAGCCGGCAGGTGTTTGTTTGATGTACAAAAACAAAAGAAAGAGAGAAGAGAGACGTTCTCGCAGCGTCGGACTGAGTAACGTGTTTGTACAGCCTTCATGTAGTATTTGAAAGATCAGATCAACACGTCCAATGAAAGACATTCAGAATATTAAGTGTTTTTCTTTAGGAGACAGACTTGCTGTGTTATAAAACGGATCACGTTTAGTCCTCATGTGGACTTTCCCTCCTCAGACTGCTGCTCGTCCTCTCAGACGTACACTCGTCTCTGCTCTTTGCTCAGGACTCGGTCGGCAGCCGTTGGTTGGTTGGTTGGTTGGTGTGTTATTCCTGATTTGAAGCAGACTCAGTGAACCAGGTGACTCGTCTGCTCTCGGTTTCACTTTCTGCTGCGCTCGAGCTTCGTCACATGAAACGCTGCTTGTGATTTGAGATGAAAAAGCTCCACATGGGGTTCACAAAGTATGACTGACTGGAAAACATGAAGTAGAGCGAGTGAGAGGCAGCAGATGGATTTCATTAAGGAGGCTGAAAGCTGCTCATGTTTGATCAGAAACTAAAGATCTTCGTGCGAGCGTGTTGCAGTCTTCTCTGGTGTTTTGAGCTGATCCTCGACCTGTGCTCATCTAAGCCCTGCATGATGTTTTATGTATGTTACTATAAGCCAGTTAAAGTGAAGGGCCCCCGGCCGGCATCGTGTCCAGCAGCAGTAAAATAATGGCGTTCATGTTTGAGAGTAAGTTTCTTTGATTCAGCGCTGAGCTCGGCCTGACGGAGTAAAGGTGGTGTCTTACAGTCTGCACGGCCTCACAGGTGTTTCCAGTTACTTTGGCTCATTAGACCTCTGCTCAGGTTGAGGTCTGACACAGCTATGAATTATGTGAGCTCGCAAACTCTGCGTGAGCTCCAGACGTCCAGCGACACGCTGCCGATTCGAGCCAGGCGACGCTTTCCATTTAGCCTGAGCTCAGCGCCTGTTCACGCTGCTCAGCTCGCCCGTCTGCCGCGTAAACATCTCAGACTATCAGCTGATGGAGATTAGACATCAAACGTACAAATATTCAGCACCAGAAAACATCAGAAATGCTGCTGAGTTAATGTAGGATGAATCAGACTCAGCCTGCTGGAGGCTGTGTGTACACCACACACACACACACACACACACACACACACACACACACACACACACGATGAATATACTGTGTGTGTCAGGAAACGTTCCCTCACAGCAGCTCAGGCTGTGGTCTTTGTTTCAGAGGTGGCTGTGGATTGTGGTGGCCTTTATTTCCTCTGCTCGCATCCGTCCACCGGCTCCATGACTCCATCTTGGAGTCTTTGAAGCACTTCCTGGGTCGGCTGCCTCTGACCTCGGGTCCTCTGAGCAGTCGCTTGTGGTCGTCCCTCGGGGTCAGTGGAAGCTCGGGGTGACCGCGCTCAGTTTCGGGTCCCCAGACTCCCCCCACCACATCAGACCTGCCCCCGCTGTCGTGCCGTTCAAAGCGCCCACCTCGTCTCTGAATGTGCTTCTGCGGTGGTTAAACGACGTCTCGTTTGTCTTTGCTCTGATTTATCGACCTCTGCACATTTAAATGTGCGCAGACTTTATTAAAGCAAGATCATCCAGGATGGTCTGATGTCTTTAAAGCATCTGAAGTATCTGTGTGGCTGTCCTATGATCAGATTTATGACGTGACCTTTGAAAGCACAGTCACAGCAGATGACGGACCGAATGTCTCCAGAGGAAAAGAAGCTGATTGGTCTCTGCATAGAAACCCTCCCCCTGTGTAACGAGCTGTTCCTCTGCCTGTGTTGTCTGTCAGTGTTGGGGGGGCGGCGGCAGTGGCGTCGTTGCTAACTTCTGCTGTTTGTCTGCGTGTACAGGAAGAGCTCCAAGGTGGACAATCTCTTGTTCAAAGTGGAAAAGATGCGAGGCGAGCAGGAGACTCACAGGTAGACACAAAGACTCTTTAAGATGTCCTCTCCTCCCTGTGCGTGAAAGCGCTTCACGGCGTTGATGCAAACATGTTTAGGATCTAACGGTGCTTCTTTTCCACAGCTTGGCCTCCAATCTGCAGCTCACCTTCACCGGCTTCTTTCATAAAGCTGGTAAGTTTGTCCCTCTCAGCCGCCGTCCTTCAGCTTTTTCATGTACACGTCCTTCCGCTGATGCCAGAAGTCTTTTGTCCTGTTGCTGTTGTGGTGTCCTCAGGGAAGCCGTCTCAGGACAGCGAGAATGAGCAGAACTCTGTGTCTCTGGAGGTGCTGCTGGTCAAAGTGTGTCACAAGAAGAGGAAGGTGTGTGTCTTCATCATGTGCTTTCTCATCGCTGCTGGTGTGAACACTTATGATGACTTAGATCTTTTAAAACAGAGACACTCTCTGCTTTTCTGCATCTGAAACGTCTCTCATCCTGTCCAGGACGTGAGCTGTCCGGTGAAGCAGGTCCCCACAGGGAAGAAGCAGGTTCCTCTGAACCCAGAAACGGGCGCCGGAGTCCAGGCCAAGCCGGGCTGCGTCCCCTCCCTGCTGGTCCCCAGCAGCGAGTTTGAGCCCAGCAACTCTCACATGGTCAAGTCTTACTCGCTGCTCTTCAGAGTATCGAGGCCCGGATGCCCCCGAAAGCAGATCAACGGCCTGGCCAACGGCGACAACCACCACAGCAGAGGTGAGCAGAGACCTCCGGAAACAAAGCCGGGGATTCAGATTAACACGACTGATGTTAAATCAGTCCACCATGAGCAGCCATCACACGGCTTCATGTCGACATGTGTCTGTTTCAGATTTTACAGAGGAAATGGTCAACAGGAAGAGGCGGGGCTCCTCTCTCAGGGAGGAGGGAGAGACCACGTTTGTGGCTCAGATGACCGTCTTTGATAAAAACAGGTGAAGCTCACAGTCGGACACACAAACCGTGGCAGGACAACGTGTTGTGATGATCTGTGTGCAGAATCAGCCAATGAGAGACGTGTTGTTGTGTGCAGACGTCTGCAGTTGTTAGACGGAGAGTACGAGGTGTCTATGCAAGAGATGGAGGAGTGTCCCGTCAGCAAGAAGAGGGCCACCTGGGAGACCATCCTGGACGGAAAGGTTGTTAAACTGCTGTAATGTGAATACACACACACACGCACACGCACGCACGCACGCACGCACGCACACACCTGCTTTATGTGAGGGTGGTGAAAAGTCTTTTGGCTGTGGGACAGCAGATGGAAAATATCATCTAGTTATTGATCATATTGATAAAAAGTGAGCTTTCTGCTCTTTTTGTAGTGTTTGCCTCCCTTTGAGAGCTTCTCTCAGGGTCCCACCCTGCAGTTCACCCTGCGCTGGACCACCGACTCCTCTGATCGCTCCACCGCCCCTGTGGCCAAACCTCTGGCCACCCGCAACTCTGAGACCAACCAGGACCCCCGACCCAGCACCCTGAGAGCCCCACATGCTCTGGGTGAGCAGCACAGGCAGTTCTGAGAGCTCACTTTGACTATTGAGGAGGTGAGACTGGTTTGGCTTCAATGAGTGATGGCGTGTTTCTCCTCTGTGCTGCAGCTCTGAAAGAGTCCATAAACGCTGACGTGCAAACCAGAAGAGAGCAGATCTCAGCTGAGCCCCGACAGAAGCTACGCATCTTCTACCAGGTGAGTCTCACCTGACGATTCGAGGACGTGAAGAAGACACGCAGCTCTTTGAGGGAGCTGGTTTGAAGCCTGGACAGGCAGGAGGTCATGTTAGACCTAAGAACGTGCAGAGCTCTCTGTTAGCTTGTTCTGTTAGCATGATTCATTTTCATCTGTGTGTCTGTCTCACGCTTGTGTCTGTCTTCCGTCCAGTTCCAGTACAACAACAACACGCGGCAGCAGACGGAGGCCAGAGACGACCTCCACTGTCCCTGGTGCACCCTGAACTGCAGGAAGCTCTACAGTCTGCTCAAACACCTCAAGCTGTCTCACTCCCGCTTCGTCTTCAACTACGTGGTGAGACGGCTGTGTGTAAAAGATTAGAACAAACAGAAGAGACAATCGGAGGCTGCTGGTTTTAGAAGTCTGAGTTCGTCTGTGTTTATCTGTCAGATGTCGTTTCTGTCCGTTTGATGTGACGCCCTGATCCTTTTCAGCCCCATCCCAAAGGAGCAAAGATCGAGGTCTCCATCAACGACAGCTACGATGGCTCGTATGCAGGGAACCCGCAGGACATCCACAGCCAGCCGGGCTTCGCCTTCAGCAGGAACGGCCCCGTCAAGAGGACCGCCGTCACCCACGTCCTCACCTGCAGGTGCTGCTGATGTCCGACAGACATGTTCTTTATTCAGCGTTCAGACGTTCTACACGTCATGTCCTCCAACACGAGTATTTGTCGTCCCTCTTTCTGTCCAGACCTAAGAGGACGAAGGCGAGTCTGTCAGAGTTTCTGGAGTCAGAGGACGGCGATCGGGAGCAGCAGAGGACTCACATCAGCGGACACAACCGCCTTTACTTCCACAGCGACAGCTGCGTGCCGCTCCGGCCTCAGGAAATGGAAGTGGACAGCGAGGACGAGAGGGACCCGGACTGGCTCAAAGAGAAGACGGCCAAGGTTAGTCTGCAGCTGAACGAGCCAATGAGGTTTAATCATGAAGGCCGCGTGTTGTTCGTCAGGTCAAAGTAACCATGATGAGGTCACGGTGATGTCATCAGGGTTGTCGATCAGTGCTGATCGTGTTCATGCAGCTGATGACTCCAGCAGCAGATTCTGTGTTTTTGTTGCTTAAGTTTGCTTCAGAAACTTGAACTGTGCGTCAGAGGTCGCTTTAAAGTCTGCTCCGCTCCACTGCAGCAAATCGAGGAGTTCACCGACGTCAACGAGGGCGAGAAGGAGATCATGAAGCTGTGGAACCTGCACGTCATGAAGCACGGGTGTGTATGAAGGACGGCTCAGTTCTCGTCTGTTGACTTCACATTATTCAGTAAACACAGACTGACGTGAGTCAATTCACAGAGTCCATCGTCCGCTTGCTCGAGTAGATCTGCAGGTGGTCAGAAATCTAAACTTTATTAAACACAGCAGCACGTTGTTTCTGAGAGAAGGAAAATTAAACTTCCAGAATAATTTCACCGCTTTTCTAAACTGTCCTGAAGTGTGTTTCTGTTTGTTTGTCGACAGACTTGCTTACGAGACAAACAGCCAATCACGCGAGGACGCACATTAAGAGTAATGTTAACGTTACATCCAGCATTGTCCGGCACGAACACGCCGGCCTGCAGACGTGTGCAGACATTTTTCCTTCTCATTGGCTCTGATGAATTGGTCGACCTCTAAATCAAACATGTCTGACACACCGTTAGCAGCTGCAGAGATTATTACACACTCCGTGACGTGTCCTGTCTCTCACACACGATGTCTCATGTAGAAGCTGACTCATGCTTTTGAAAAACCGTCTTGTATTCATCACAAATTGTCTTATTCTGTCCGTCCAGCTTCATCGCGGACAACCAGATGAACGAGGCCTGCCTGTTGTTCGCCGAGCACAACGGCGCCCACATCGTCAAACACAACCTGTTCCGCAACTTCCTGCTGCACCTGGTCAGCATGCACGACTTCAACCTGGTCAGCACGCTGACCATCGACCGGGCCATGGCCCGACTGCGCCTCATGCAGGGCCAGGCCCGCCAGAGGGACAGAGACCGGGAAGAGGACGAGGACGAGGAGGAGGAGGACTGGGAGACGGCCGTGGAGTCCCAGCCTGAGCCGGATCCAGATCCGGATCCCGATCCGTCGGAGTATAAACCCTGTAACGATGAGACCGGCAGCGGCTTCCTGGAGAACAGAGGCCAGCGGCAGGAGGCGGGCGGAGGAGCCGTGACTGACAGGTCGAGCAGCGAGCAGCAAGTCTGCGGCGCTGCGTCTGTTTCGGACTGACTGTCCATCAGAGAGACTCAGAGAGGCCGGAAGACGAGGCCTCGGACCAGAATCTACACAAGACGACAGGTGTCAACACACACACACACACGGGTTACTGCAGGGATGCTGCGTTCAAGAGCACGTTACACCAGAAACACAGTTTGTTCATCACACGTTTACTGGAAGAGACGCTGCAGAGGCTTTTCTTCATGACTGGCTGGAAAAGAGAGAGTTTGAGGTGAAGAATCGTTTGTTTGTTTGTTTGTTTTTGTCATGTGACCTGACAGATACTGTGGGCGTATCCAGGTTTAGCTGTCAATCAGTGACCTGCACTCAGATCCCACATCACTTCACAGCCAGCAGGTTTACAGATGACATTACAGAGAGAATAAAGCTGGTGTCGCTCTGCTTTTCTTATTGTCTGCAAACCTGACAAGACTAAAACCAACGTGTTCCTCACTTCCTGTCTGTGGCTCTCAGCTCCAAGCCCATTGGTTCCCACTGAAGCTGTTAATCTTTAAAAACATGAGTTTATCTTTTGCTGAAGCAGCTGCTCAGACAGGAGGAAACAGGAAGTGCGTTGACTGCGGTGGATGAATCCACGTGTGCTGCTGCAGTGAGTGGCTCAGTGTGTGTTTTTAATGGTTTTTGGATGAAGGTGGAGCTGCACAGCACAGAGGGAGGAGGCGTTTCAGGCTTGACAATAAGAAAAATGGAGTTTCTCACCAGTTTTCTTCTCACTGGGTGTCACAGATTTGGGAAGTTTGAAATCTGTTTTCATGTTTTTGTGCAGACGTTAACCAAGAAGTTTTGAAGAAACACGTCACATTTGGCTGCTTGACTCGTCTCTTTGTCTCCTTTCTGTCTGAGCTCGACGTCTCGGACCTGCAGACTCTGATCCTGAGCTGCTCGCTCACGTTCAGTTTGTGCTTCGTCGTCCAGAACAAACTGGGCTCGTTTCCTTTGTCTTCCTCGCTGTGAAGGACCAATCGGCGAGCTTCCAGCCGCTCTCTGCTCCACCAAAGGCTTTGTTTACACACATGTTGGTGTTACTGTCATGGATCAGGTGATCAGACCGTGGTTTGTGTTCAGGATCTGCTCTGATGAGGTCTGCAGGCTCATATTTATTCTCTTCAAACACAAACCTGCTCAGACTGATCAGATCCTGGATCAGACTCCGGTTTGAGGGCTCGTCTGGTCTCTGTTTACACACAAAGAGGAATCAGGAGGATTCACCTGGGACACTAGTGTGCCTACACACACACTCACACACACTTCCAGAGCAGTTTCTACTGCTGGTGCTACGTCCTTTTATCCCTCACAAACACTCGCTGGTCATTTAAAGCGTCTCGGCTCCTTCCTTCACTGCCAGCCGCACAAACTCGACGTCCTGGTGCTTTTTAAACCGACCTTTCCTCCGCTGACCGTTACCTGCTTCATGCTCCGCCTCTTTGAGCTCCACGCTGACGGGCTGATTGTGTTTGTTGGTGCAGGCGTGTGTCCTGGAGGTCGGCGTGTGCGTGCCAGCTGGTGGTTGAGGATCGTCTCTGAGGCTGAAGGTGGGTCGTGATGTGGAGGGAAGGTGCAGGTTCAGTCCTCACAGAGCTTTGACTGCAGCTGCTTTCGCTTCACATCATGATGAACTGAATCCTTCTGGATTCGCTCTCACATCAGGCCTCTGGGAGCTGGTGATCTGCTTAGTTTATCATCTGATTGATCGATTGACAAAATAAGAATGGATGAAAACGAGTAGACGGGTCCATTGATCAGCCTGAACTCAGGTCTTGTTGGCCGTATTGTGATTTCGATCATGTTTTGATTGGCTGTTCAGACTCAGCTGATGCTGAAGTTTGATGGGAGTAGTTGATTTGTTTGTCGCCCTGCCTTTAAAAGCTTTACATGAGTCAGAAGTGTGACGGTGGCAGATCCAGCTGGCACAGACGTGGTTTGGTGTGGACGTTCAGAGCCGTCACAGCGGGTTTTTCTTCTTCTTTTATTCGTTCATGAGACCAGCAGCATTTTGCACACGATGGGAGGAGCCATGTCAAGAAAACAAGACTTTTCTTCAAGCGTTTATGTAAAACCAGCTTGACGTTGTGAACTTTTAAGTTGAGTCAAAGTGTTTTTTTATTAAAAAAACAATTTTGTACTATCACAGATCATGTGGTCCATTTCTTTCACAAACATGAGGTTTTATCACAGGTACACAGAGAAAATATCACAGCTTCATCCTAAAGTTTGTTTAATGTCTAAACTGGACGTGCCGTTATTCTGTCTGCCTTCAGCCTGCTGACTGTATAACAATCATAACAATGTGTTCATCACCCTCCAGTGGTCAGGACATGTAACTACACATCTATGTGACTAAGATAAGACTTTATTGATCTTACACTGGGGAAATTCAGTTCTGTTTTGATATAGAAATATTTCTTTTTAACTTTAAGTAATCAATTATTCTTTTGAAATTGATTACTTTTGAAATACTTCATAAAAAAATCAACGTTTGGCAAAGAAAAAAATACCCATCGTCAAGGCAATGCAAACAGAACATCCCAGCACTTCAAATCCAATGACTGAACTGCAGTTAAACGGAAACTGTGTTGATCTCTTGTGGCCACAGTTGGAGCCCAACTCCTCCTTCGTCAGTAGGAAAATACAGATATTACTGAAGTATCTGTATTTCAGCTAATTCTTCACCTGCAGTGTGAATACCGTTAGCTTAACTATCAGTGCTACAAAAGAAATGTTAGCTAACATCACCTTTGCCTATTTCTGACAAATTAGATCTTCATCTCGGTCGAGGTGTGTCCAGATTTTAGAATATTTAATATTAATACCGTTAAGATTACGTAGTATTCCTGCTGTACACTTGTGGTTTGTGACCGTATTTTGAAAATATTCACCTCCGTACAGGAAGTCAAGCTAGCCAGGATGCTAAGAACAGTTAGCATTAGTCTGTGTTCAGTTAGACTTACGGCCCTCCAGTGGTTACAGAGAGGAACTGCAGACCACATTAAATACATTAAAATAGCATCAGCACAACAGTGAAGCTCACAGACACAAACTGAAGACAAAAACAGATTTCAAATTAATATCAAATATTCTTCCCTTAAATAAATCTGCATGCATATAAATACTTGAAGTCTGTCTGCAGTGAAACATCTCATGTCAAAAACGTGGCAGAAGAGTGATCAGTTTACATCATTTGACCTTTATTGAACAAAATAAGAAGGACAACAGCAGTGAGAACAGATGCAATGAAAACATTTGACCAGCAGGTGTCACAGTTTCTGCTGTCAAATGCTTTGAAGCACAGTTTGCTTCACTGTTTCCCTCCTTCAGGCAGGAAGAAGATACTCAGGTTGTGTTCACTGGTTTCAGGAAATCTGTACCATCGACTGGACCCATACAGGGTCCCATTGTCCTCCAAAGACAAAACATTGACCTCAGATCAGTTGGAAAACAAGGAAACGTCTCTGAAGAAGGAGGTGAAGAAGACACGTTGTGGTTGGTTGAAAAGGAGCTGGACCCAAAAAAGGTTTCTACAGTGTCTCTGAAAACTGAATGATCGTGAATGATGCTGCTTGGCTTCTACAGCCGCAGCATCATCATCATCATCATCATCATCATCATCATCATCATCAACCTTCACTCCACCAGACAGACTGACAAACGCAAACTGACAGCAGCCAAATACATTCATGGAAACACTGAAAACAAAGCGAACATCAAACATTTCTGAGCTGCAGCTCTCGATGGAAACGGACGCTAATTCGACTTGTCGACTATTCTGATGATCGATTAATCAGTTAAGATGTGAGGATCTGTTGTTTTCCTCTGTCTTATATCAGGTTTAATAAAACAGCTTTGTGTTTTTGACAAAACGAGACGACTTCACCGAAATTTTCACCAGTTTCCGACTTTTACAATGAAAATAATCTTTAGTCGCCGTCTTGATGTCGACGTTTTGAAACGCTGAGGTTAAAATAATCTGCAGGACATTGAAGGAAACAAGCCTTCGTCGTTTTCAGGTCAAAGAACCAGAGAGGAAGAGGATCCTCAGATTGATCCCTCTCTTACGAACCGCAGTAACGAGTCAGACGGCGTGAAATGGACTGAACGAGGCAGATCGTCCTCCCGCCAAAACAACACGTTTCCTAAATACTGTTCGGATTGTCGGTGCAGAAAAGCTAAAACGATTCAAAGTAACAGTTTGATTATTTTAAAGTGACAGTTCAGCCAGAAACACAGCGCACGTCTTCAGCCTGAAGCATCGGCGAGGAATCAAAAACTCAAACATTTCAGACGATTCAACAGTTTTACGTTCGTCTCGTGAAGGTGCTCAGCTTCCTGCGTCATTAGCTTTGGACTGAAAGCGTCGCTCCTCTCAGACGAGGACGACACACGATATCAACATTAGATCAAAGTTATAGGATTAAAATAGGAAACTTAGAGTCACGACAGCAAGAAAACGACAAACTCAAATCTAAAGACAAAAACTGTTAGAATTCAACATAAATAAGAAGTCGAGCCTCTTGGCTAACTTCATCAACAGCTTCTGATTGGCTCAGAGGTCAGACAGAGTGACATCACCAGGAAAAATACAAGAAACTAAAGAGCAACTTTCCTCTGAAAAGTGTTTGAAACACAATTTGATCTTTGAAGCATCTCCGTGTTGCGTTCAGGGACGCCAGCTGAAACTGAAAACATCTTTCTGGATACTGAAAATCAAACTGAGGCCGCTTCATGTTTTTGGTGAACTGTCCCTTTAAATAAAGAAAAATACAAGATGAGGAGCGACTTTCACAGTGACGGTTTTTGTTATGATAAAAAAAAGTGAAGAAGACGGAAAAGATGGACCGCTAAAAGTCTTCCTCGCAGTGAAGGAGAGGCTAAATAAAAAAAACAAGCCGTAAACATGGCCGCCCGTGACAGGAGGCCCGAGATTCAAAGGAAAGGCCGAGAAGCTGCGATGAACACAAATGTCAGTCCTCCGCTGTGGCTCCCTGAGGACCGAGGAAGACCTGGACCCCGCTGGTCTGTGAGGCTGCTGGGTCACATGACAGGGTTTACAGAGTCTGGAGCATCAGGATCAACCGCATTTCCTCCCAGCCGCCACGTTCAGGTGCACACCAGAAACAGAATCCTGCAGAGAGCTGCAGTTCCCGACTGACCTTAAACGCACCACAGACACACAGCAGCTGATCAGCAGAGGACAAACTGATCAATGCAGCAGACGTTAATCCTCATGATCACTTCTCTGCAGAAGTTTTCCCTCTGGAACTGCAGCGTGGAGGCGTCTGCACGTCTGGAAAGCTCTGTGACAGAATTCCAGGTTTTCCAGACGGCACAGGTGAATATTGTGGAAAACGTCGGCGGTTGAGGAAATTCTGGGAGGAAATGAGCGATTTTTCCTTCTATTCCAGACTTGTCACCCTGTCAGACCTGAGAGGAAAATCTACAAGAAAACAGTTTAAACGGAGACGGCAGCAGATTCAAGGACCCGTCCTCCGGCGAGCCTTTAAAACACGAGCACCTTCCAGCCGGAGTGGACGAACGAGCAGCCGAAGAAGAGGCAGTCCACTGCCTGGTCCACCAGCCAATCAAACACCACCTCCCGGTTCCCAGAGCCGATGGTCACCCTCAGCTTGAAGTTGCCTCCCTCGCTCAGGTTGTTGTTGCTGATGGGGAACAGGTTCACCACCTCCATGTCAAAGGTCACGGCGGAGCCCACGGTGATGGCAGGCAGCTGATTGGTCATCTCTTTCCCGTTGACGAACACGGCACCTGAACATGGACACACAACCACCGCGTCATTTCACACCGCGACGACTCGCAGGAACGAAAGGCGAGCTCTCTGCAGCCTCAGTCCTACAAAATAAAAGTCCTACCACTGGTGGAGATGCAGACAGCCTGGTCCCTCTGAAGAGACTCTGTCCCCCTCTGGCTGTCCACACACACACCCAGACTGTCCCTCCGATCCATCTGACTGGCTGCAGAGATCCTGCACACACAAAGTAAGACATTGTTAGAGGACGCTGAGTTTTGAAATCCTTTATGTAAAGAATGAGTGTGTGTGTGTGTGTGTGTGTGTGTGTGTGTGTGTGTGTGTGTGTGTGTGTGTGTGTGTGTGTGTGTGTGTGTGTGTGTGTGTGTGTGTGTGTGTGTGTGTGTGTGTGTGTGTGTGTGTGTGTGTGTGTGTGTGTGTACTTGAAGGTCAGCGTCTGGCCACAGAAGTATGTGGGTGCGTTGGAGTAAAGGACGGAGCAGCGCGACTGGGAGGAGTCGTTCCGCAGAGCGATGTTTCTCCTGCTGCTCAGGATGTAGCCCTCAGTGCCCGGACACCACTCTGCACGACGCACGACACACACACACACACACACACACACACACACACACACACACACACACACACACACACACACACACACAGTTTTAGAGAGTTGTCTTGAGTCCGGGTGTCCACCGGTAGAGACAGTGGGGGCTGTCCTGAAGTGTCTCTGCTCTCTGCTGCTGCAGCCGTCCGTAGGCTTCACCTACCGTGCGGGGCGAGGGTGGTGTACCCGGTCTGCGGGACGCTCCAGGGGCTCCACTCGGTGCGGCCCTCCCCGCGGGCGCAGACCCTGAACAGATAGTCAGTGTGAGGGTCCAGGTGGAGAACCAGGAACTCGCAGTCCCGGCCGATGTAGGCGTCCTCATACTGGCTCCCCCCGCTGCCAGACCGCCGGTACTGCACCCGATAATCTGCTGCTGCAAAGTCCTCGTCCACCTGACGCAGACACACACACACACAAGGAATATTTACAGCTGCATGGTGTGTGTGTGTGTGTGTGTGTGTGTGTGTGTGTGTGTGTTTCGTCCATCCCCCCCACCCCCCCCGCTGACCTTACACCAGCGGACCAGGATGCTGCCTGGTCTCTCCTGCAGCTCTTCGATCTGGACGGGTGGGTGGGAGGACACAGAGCCGTGGCGGGACACCCGGTCCCTCAGCAGACCCAGCAGGGCGTCGTCCAGCTGGGCCGAGACACTTGGCACGTCCACCAACGCCGGCACCTCCGGCAGGCTGGAAGACACGCGGACAAGCGTCAGTGTTGACATGAAAGGCTGTGAACCGGAAGACTCTACATGAACAACAAGTTGGCGTCCACAGCATCTCTGTCCTACCTGTCCAGCTGGATGTGCATGGCCTTCTTGGTGAAACTGCCCAGTTTGTCCTCCTTTTCCCCGAGACCACAACGCAGAGCTGCTTCCCCTGGACAGACACAGACGAGGCTGCGTTCAGGACATGTGTGACGCTCTGATCTGATCGTTATGAGGACGTCGTGTTTCAGGGACTCACCCTCCCGCAGCAGCTCGTCAGCCTGGCCCACGCCATGCTCGATGAGGCTCTGGCAGTCGTCCAGCGGTTTGACGCTGTCCGCCTCGATGACGTCCACCTCGGCCAGCAGGGACGCCAGCCGCTCCGTCAGCAGCCGACTTGCCGCCGCCTGCAGCTCGGCGAAGTGCCACCGGAGGGCCTCACGGGCCTGACCGGAGCTGCCCCGGATCTGAGCGACACAGGAAGGCAAGAGGACAACAAGAGGTAAGAGACACGTGGACATGATGTCATCACAGCTTATATTTGTTTCAGCATTTTGAGAACGATAAAAGAATTTCTTCAGGCGAAAATGTGTCTGTGACGTGTCCTGAGATTCAAGTCGCACAGCAGGAGCTTCTTTAGTTTATTCTCATCAACAAATCGCATCAAAAAGTCCAAAAGACAGAGACTTCCTGTCTGTGGCTCTCAGCTCCGAGCTCATTGGCTCCTACTGAAGGTGTAAATCTTTAAAAAGACAAATTTCATGTTTTAGTAATTTCCTCAAACAGCTGCTCACAGTAGCTTCTGTCAAACAGACGAGACTATTTTCAGCAGCGGAGGAATCCACATTTGGTCTTCCTCCTCCTCCTCCTCCTCCTCCTCCTCCTCACGTACACACAGTCTACCCTCAGTGTCAAAAAGCTCGGCGGGAAGCTGGTTTGTCCTCAGCCGTAGAGGTTTTGTTTCAATTCCTCTTTGCAGAACACACTTTTTTACACACATACACGTGCACGCACATGCACACGCACACACCGGCCAAAGCGTTCACAATGAGTGTACAGAGAGTGATGGAGAGACAGCAGGAAGCGGAGGGTTGATTGACAGCTGCTGCACTGATAAAGCAGAGACACGATGACTGAGAATGGAAACACACACACACACACACACACACACACACACACTGGGTGTGTGCCAGAAAACACACTGAGCTCTGTGTGTGTGTGTGTGTGGAGCACATGCAGGACGTTTTCCACCGGAGGCGACGCATCACTTCCTGGCGACTATCAGCACGACGCAGACGACCTGCGATCAATATTTTAGGGTCTGCAGGGCGGAGCTGATCTGACGTCAGCCAAACACAGACAGACAAAGACTTTTCCCAAATGTTTGGACGAAGATGCTGCAGTGATAGCATTGTCTACACACACACACACACACACACACACACACACACACACACACACACACACACACACACACACACACACACACACACACACACACACACACACACACACACACACGTTCTGCTGTCTCCTTTCTTACTCCCAGTGTGTGTGCGTGTGTGTGCGTGTGTGTGTGTGTGTGTGTGTGTGTGTGTGTCATGCTTCCTGGATTCCTTGAAGCTGCTGGTGAGTCGTCCACACTGTGGGAAACAGACTCCACCACACACTCCATCTGAGAGAATGTACGATGGAACAGCTGGGACTGGGCGGGGGGGGTCTCAGACACACAGACACAAAGAATTTATGGTGTGTGTGTGTGTGTGTGTGTGTGTGTGTGTGTGTGTGTGTGTGTGTGTGTGTGTGTGTGTGTGTGTGTGTGTGTGTGTGTGTGTGTGATGAAAAGAATGTAATCTCTACACAAAGTTAAAACACAGTCCATGTTGGAGCTCAAGTCCAATGAGATTCTAATATTTTAGGCAAATATTTATTCATTTGTAAAAATACTGAAGTCAGAATGCACAAAAAGGACGTTAAAAGATGAAGATTTGTGGTTTAACGGAGGTCATCCTGCTCGTCAATGTCCATAAAAACACAAACTGTCGTGTTTACGCTTCAGTTACAGTTAAACAAACGAGGTTCGTGATGATCAGGTGCTGACAGGTGGATTTTATTCCCCTCACAGACACTCGTGCTAGCTGTTTCCCCCTGTTTCTAGTCTTTATGCTAAGCTAAGCTGCTGTGTAGAGTTAGCTTACGGATCATTGATCCTCTGATTGGCTTTCGTCTCGTCAGTTTCAGCCTCAAACGTTCAGCTCAATGTCCAGAAAACAAACCAATTAATGTGCTTGTTTATTAGCTAACAGATCGTAACAGTGCGACATTTAGGGCGTGGGTGGATTAGCATTCTAACGTTAGCAGTTAGCATCGCTTCCATTCAGCAGTTGTCGACATATTTCGCTCTGGATCAAAGTGTCTGATCGGCTCTGAACTGATCAGTGTTTGAAGAGGCCAGCCTCCTGTTTTGGGACCAGAGTCTCTTCCGTCCTCTCTCCTCCGTGTCGACAGGAAACAGCAGCATTGTTTACTGCGAGCAGCTGGAGGCTAAACGCAGAGGAAGGAAGAGACAGCAGAGAGAGGGAGACTCAAACCTCCGGGGACGCCGTCGCTCCGGAGCGAGCACGCTCCTCACTTCCCCCGTCCTCCAGCTTATGAGTGTGACTGTAAAAGCAGCCAATCAGCGGCGCTGTCGGGCCTGTGAGGTGTGAACTTGTACCTGTTTGCGGGCCTGGTTGAGGCCATGCAGGCGCTGCTGGAGCTCGCTGCGGTAGTTCTGGGCAGCCTCGATGCTTTCTTTGGCCTCCTGCAGCAACACGTCCACCTCTGCAGACATCCTCCCGCCTCCTGACAGGGACAAGGACCGTCATCAGTGTTTACACACAAACAGCATCACACACACACGCTCAGCATAACCTCAGCAATGGAGCCACAAAGCTGCAGTTCCTCGAACGGCCACTCGAGGCTCCAAAGGCGAGTCAGTCCCCATAGACCTCCACATTAAACTTTACAGCAGATTAAACACAAGAGATCAATATTCAGATTCTTCAGCTCAGATTGGATTCAGCTGTCTTCAGTGTTTAATAATCTGTGTAATTAACATCTGTGTGATACTTCCTGTCAGCAGAACGAGTGGTTTCATGATGAACTGATGATGAACAGCGGTTGAATTCAGAGGATCAGTGAATAACAGTAACTCTGTGAGTACAGGATGTAGTACTCAGCATCCTCTACTACAGAAACTACCAGCTACCACAGAGCCTGCAGGGCGGCTGGCAGAGGATGTGCAGCAACAAGAAAACCACTTCCTCCCGCCACCGTCGACCATCCAGCATGAACCTGAGCAGCCTGTCGGCAGCAGCAGTACAGTACGCTGCAGTGTGAGATCAGAGCGACCTTTCAACTCAACAAACCTTTTCCTTATGAAAACACCTGGACTTCAACGCGACGCTGCCTCCCTGATCCTGTCTGCAGACGTGAAGTCGGTTTATTGAGCTCTGACCTTCACATCTGTTATCAAAGATCGCTCACGTGGCGCTGCTGCTCGGTGAATTTGGTTATTTTGGCTGCGTGTTAATGTTAAAGTGAGAACAAAGAAACATCAACACGTCGAGTTCATCGAGTCTTAGAACAACAGCTGAACGTCAGCGTAGTACTGATAAGTACTTAGAGTGGAATCAGAGTACTTTTAACTGATGAAACACTTCCTGCTGCGCCTCTGAACGTTAGCTGTGAAGCATCGGTCTGACAGACGGCGCTGCTGAGCGCAAACCTTCATTAAAGCAGAGCACAAACACACAAACACGCTGTTTTAAAGCTCTGACTGAAATATCCAGTAAAACACTGAGACAGACGTCAGACACAGCGGACACCATGAAGACTTTCACTCCTCTGTCCTACACGTCTTCCTGTCAGAGCGTCAGACAGATTATTACGATCAATTCATCTGTTGACTGTTTATTTATTTATCGTCAAGTCTGTCGTGATTTAATAGAAATAATAAACCTTTAATATCAATTCCAGCCATTCGGGACGGTTAAACCGTCACATCTGAGGAGCTGGAACAAGCAAAAGCTTTTAACTTGTGTCTGACGTACGATTAATCGCGCAAAATGAATTTTCTGATCGACTAATCAATTCATGCTGACATCATCGCTGATCGTTTCCACAGATAAACAGACGCCTGTTGATTTCTTAGTGAGTCAGACTGTGGATTTGTCAGTTGATGCAGTTTCTTTAATCTTCATGTAAACGCAGTGCGGCGCCTTCCTCTCCTTTAACGCCCAGCGCACCGCCCGGCTTCAGCCATCATACCTGCTGGGCTGCAGGTGCATCACCTTCGCTCACACGAGGCCAGTCTGCAGCTGAAAGCGGTGACGCGACCTGGCGCTGTCACTGCGGTCGGCCTCACTTCCTGTACAGCGTGTAAAGAGGAAGTCGCCGTCAGGCCTCGTGCTGCTGCCATGTACAGTGAGCACAGTATCACCACGAGGCCCCTGGGGGCCCCTCACCCCTTCAGTCCATCCAGAGTTCATCAAGACACAAACAGCTTCCACCGACCTCGACCTCCATCCATAACAAACAAACCGATCACAAGATAAGACCCCCCCACCCCCCATCACTGCAGCGGTCCTCAGAGGATCTATTTCAGTGAGCGTTTATTTACATAACGACTATAAATACACAAATCACAACCGTCTGCAAACACCAGGCCTGTAGAAACATTATTATTATTATCAAGGCAACATTATTTTGCAATCTTTCTGTATATAATGATGATTTTATTCTGTGTCCCTTTTAATTCTCTATTTGTTCTAGTTTTATCTTATCTTATCTCATCTTATCTTAAATGAGCCTGTGACTTAAGTTCGGTCTTCACAGGAACGTCTTGTTGGCTCTGCTGTCCGGCCGCAGGTGAACCTGCTGATTAATTACCTGCTTAATTAAAAGTTGCTGTCATCTGACTCTTCGCTACAGTAGCTGATTACATTTCAACAGATTGCATCACTCTGTGAGACGTTCACTGTCCCTCGAGCTTTGACGTGTGAAGCACAGATCTGAGCTCGTTACAGTAAACCTTCCTTTTTTCATTCAATGTCGTAGGAGGACATTCATGTCCGTCTCTGACTGCCGTCCATCTCTGTGTCCACAGCAGAGACACTGAAGGATGCTTTAAGTTTAGCTTAGCACAAAGACTGGAAGCAGGGGGGAACTGCTAGCGTAGCTCCATCAGAAGTGAAAAAGGCTGCACTTTGAGGCCTCTCCACGCTGAACAGCGAACTGCTCACAGCGCTGAAACCATCAGCTGGTTAATCATTCAGTCAATGAGGAAAAGAACTGATTGATGCTAAAAAGCATTTACTGAGCAATAAATTAAAGAACAAACGTGCTGGTCCAGCTTCTCCAACGTGAGGACTTCCTCTGGTTTAGATCACTGAACCATCTTTGAGTTTTTAAATGTTAAAGGCTGATTGAATTAATTATGCTGTTTGAGTGAGTGTAAGGCTGCAACTAATGCCGAGGTGACATCCTCAACAGTCCAAACCCCAAAGATAATTCATTTACTATCAGAAAGGGTGAAGAAAAGCAGCAAATCCTCACGTCAGAGAGGCAGACAGCAGCTGCGTTGGACTGAACACTAATCGATCGTCAGGTTATCTGCAGATTCACTGAATCATCAGAATTTGTAGTTTAATAAAAGTCTTGAATGGATCCAAACTGACGGTCACGTGACGTCTCTAATCAGATTCCACAGAGGACAAACGAAGCTCCGGCATCGTGTACACATGCCTGTTAACGTGGATGAGCTCGACTCGTCCTCTGCTCACAGACTGTCCACAGCCACCCACAGCACACTCTTCTTCTTCCTCATCCTCTAAAAAGCGTGCTGGCCCTCTCTCGGCCTCTATAATCCTGTGGTTTATAATCCCTCTCTCTCCAAAAACTACTAAGGACTGCAAGTGAAAGCCGGACCCTCAGCCGAGCAAACGTCAATCAGAATATTTCTCGTCTGTCTGAGCGAACGTCTCCGTCCTCCTCAGCTGTCTTCTTTACTTCTTGTGTGCAGGCAGGAAGTAATCAGCAGCGTGCTTTTCAGAGTATTTAGGTCAGCCTGTGTGGACCCATGTCCTCCTGTCCCGCTTTCAGACGTCTGTCACAAACATGTGCTGAGACAAACTTGAGTCCTGCCTGAGGACAAAAGCCTTAAAGACACTTTGATTGAGGTTCAGTCTCTCAGTCCAGCAGAGGAGACGAGCGGCTGACAGGCTGAAATAAGTTTGTCTTGGACTGTTTTAATATTCGTGTTTTAATACTCATCTGAGAGTAAACTGGCAGTTTATGAGGTACTGCTTCTGAAGCACTCAGTACTCTTTAAGTTGTAATAACACACATTTGTCTTGAAGCACATGGATGCTTCACAGTCTTCTGGCCTAATTTTCCACGTTTCATGTCGCAGTAAATGTCAGCAGCAGAGACTTTGAAGAGGCTGCAAGCTGCACATGCTGTGACTAACAGGAAAGTTATGACAGGCACTCCAGAGCAAACCCACATTATCATTATTATTAGAGCAGACCACTGACGAGACGAGACGAGACACCAGGAGACATCAGACATGTCTGAACTGGCTCACAGCAACTTCCGTATTTTTCTGTTGTTTTCATCAGGCTACACCTCCGCCCGCCGGGATGTCAAAGCCATAATTACACCATTAAAAATGCAGGATTTCTCATATTCTTGCGCAGGAAAATCACGAAGCGGCAGGTCGGTGGATTTAGTGCTGACAGTCTTAATTTATCTGATGTGTGGAGAGGATTACTGCAGAACTCCGTTAAGAAATCTCGTAATTTTAAGTTGGCGCTTCAGTCAGTAAACACAGACACATCACAACAATCTAAACAAGTGTTTTTCTGAATAAATAATCCATTTTAGTAAATTCGGCGTGGACACTGTTCATCAAACACCATCTTTATTCATAAAACGGCAGTTTTACTAGGTGGTTTGCGCTGCTCTTCACGGTGGAGTTGAGCTGAAGATGATGACAGTAACAGACGAACCAGCAAAGCAGTTTCCGTGTCAGACGTTAAATGAGAGCGAAAGAGGGCTGCGGGGATGGCGGAGGGTTGATGGAGGTGATTCAGAAAAGATACGAGCTACCGAAGCCACAGTTTGCCGCGTAGCGGGACGACATTACCGCATTTGAGAGAAATGTGTCGTTACGCTCTCTCACAAACAAGACGGGGAAAGTTGGGGCCAAAAGACAATGAAACCCGGATCACGCTTGGAAGAGCAAACACAACACTCCCATTAACGAAATAAACCCACGGCCAATCGGTCAAACTAACGGCCTGCCTTCTGCTGTGCAGTTAAGTTTCCAAACGTACCTGTTTTAGTTCTTTCTGGAGGCCATTTCGTCCCGAAAGTTGTGAATCAGTTCGCAGCCGCCGCCACACCACCGCGAGATATGCCAAAGTTTCACTCAAGTCCAAAAATGACACTTCCGAGGTTTTAAGGGGCAACAGCCAATCACAGGCGAGATCATCCCGACAGACAAGATAATGAGCCAATTGGAGTGAGATATACTCCGTTCTCCCCTCCCCCACCAACCGACCCCTCAGATCACAGCGGAGCTGATAAAAATGAGTTCATGCGCGTCTGATTCTGGACTGGACTGAGGTACATGTACACATCTGAAGTTTTACTGTATGTTACTACAGTACTGTAGTATTTTATATGCAGAGCCTCATAATGGGGTTATCAAAATATATATAGTTTATGTGACTTTGTGATGTCAAATACAGAACATATTGAAAACAGCCCATCACAGACATGAGCTTTTATTAATGTTTATTACAATACATATCAGATCCCCTAAAACAAACCTGAGCCCGTGGAGTGACGAGAAATTATTCAGCAGTCTCACACTTTAATATAGCATTAGGTAAAATAGATAAAAGAAGTCTAATCCAATCAAAGTCCAGTGACCTGTCAGTCTGTCAGGTGTGCGCGCCCCTCTGCAGCTTCATCTCGGATTGTGGATTATCTGCTTCAGATCAAAATAGCCGTGAAGAACACATCACTGCATTAATCTATGGGTCTGACAGAGGATGTGGACTGAAGCGGCCCTCTAGTGGCTGTAGTGGGAACAGCACGTGTGTGGATTTGGCTTCACTCCTGTAAAGAAGCTGATGTGTATAAAAACATAATTTTAATAATATGTAGATTGGTTTATTTTGTAAAGCAGGGAAACAAATTCTTAAAGATCCATGTCTGATGGGTCGGACGTCGTTTCTTATCTCAAAGATCTTTGATATTTTCTCATATTGACTATAATTTATTGTCGTTTTCTATCATCACTGATCAAAACAAAACGCCACAGTGTTGCTACAGAACGTCGTTTCTCGTCCTCTGCGTACCAGATGCTGTCCCTCCTGCGTCCCCGGGCTGCAGGACCAGCACCCTGGACAGTGATCATGACGCACTTATGCAATAAAACGTCCACCTGTAGAGCAAAGGACGCCTCAGATCCACTGATCGTCTTAAACCTTTATCTCGACTGCATTGTTTAATATCTGTAAACCGTCCAGTTCCTCCTGTGATGCAGGAGCCTCCAGACACACGTCTTAAAATACAGCTTCCAGTAGTTTGAAATCAGTCAGTGTTCCTGTTTCCACAGCTCTGTTAGATGAAGTTTGTCACTCGGCGCGTTGGAAACGGCAGAAATCATTCAGCTCTGTGTATCTGTGGTGGTGTGAACAGCACAGGTGCGATGCTGCAGGTGTGAACGGTGACTGATGGTCACGGGGGAGCAGTGACTGCGCTCCTCGTGGATTTGGACACCACTGATGTGACAGCGCGCGGACTGGCTGGACGCACGTCGGGACTGAGCTCTGCGCCGCAAACTGCTGCTGCTGATGTCAGTTACGCAGTTAGACGGGGACCGTCTGAGCCGCCCGGGACAATCCCCCTCAGATTAGCGCTTGGATTTGTTGGAGAGACTCACCGGGAGCGACACGCCGAGTCAGAGCAGACAGAATGATCTAGATTTGTATTGATGTTCCACTGGAGCCTTTTCCACAAGCTTCCCCGTCTCTTCTGCTGTGTGTAATGATCGGATGCATTTTACGCACAAATCCAGGACGCGAGACCTCAGAGGAGCCCTCTCCAAGTGACCAGAGTGGAGCCATGTTCGGTTTTACGCAGAGCGCGAATATGCAGACAGGAGTGTTTGAGAAACTTTCTGGTGGAGTCTACATTTCTTAGTGCTCTGAGCTCTGATAATGTGTGATATTCCTGCTGCCGGTGGAAACGTCTAATCCCTCCCTGATTACCGCGCACAGATGGATTGCGTCCTGTCTGCCAGCCGACTGATATCAGGGCCTAGTCGAATTAAATTTAACCGCTATGCTCGCGCCCTGATTGCTGAATTGAGGCCATTTAAGGCAGTCGGCATCACTTTGTAAGCGCCAACGGGACCCCAGCTTCTCCTCCTGGTGCCAAAATGAGGAGAGCTGTACTGAAAGAAGCCGCCAAACGATTCCCCTGGCTGGCCAATGTCACTTTGTACGGGTGCTTATTCGCCGGCGGTGACCTTGTCCATCAGCTCATTGCTCAGAAGGAGCGCTTGGACTGGAGACACACGCGCAACGTGGCCATTGTGGCAATCAGTTTCCACGGAAACTTCAATTACTTCTGGCTACGAGCCCTGGAGAGGCGGTTCCCGGGAAAGTCCGCCGGGATGGTGTTTCGGAAACTCCTGCTGGACCAAAGCTTTGCGTCGCCTTTGGCCACCAGTGTCTTCTATACGGGTAAGATGGCCTGGTTTCACCTCAGCACGCGCACACCTGTATTTAGCAGGTAGAGGGAAGGGACACATTGGTCTGTTTGGGTAGAGACGCTGTGCACTTTAATATGAAAACCATCCATCGAATATCATCTGATGCCCAAACATCCAAATATCTAAATCTAAATTAATAATGTCTCCCACGTCACCAAACCGTCAATCCCAAATATGTCCATTCAGTTAGAAATCAGTTAAGTGTTCAGAGTCCTTGCTCTTTTTACAACTGTAACAACATAAAACACCTCTGGACGGTGAGGAGACATCACACGCGTTTTGTGCGTAATGGCGCACAGATGGTTATCAGCCCAAACTCTGCGCAAACGTCTCCTCTGTCCTGCAGGGGTGAGCTTCCTGGAGGGGAAGGAGGATATCTTTGAAGACTGGAGAGAGAAGTTCTTCAACACCTGGAAGGTAAGGAAGGACCTCGGCAGCATCTAGGAAGGAAAGTCACCTTCCCTCACACCGCAGCGAGCTCACAGCCAGATTAACCCAGATTGTGACACTGCTGCTTTTGCGCAGTGGGCTCGACGCCCGGGAGCAAGCAGGGTAATTCAATGGCGTCAGCGAGTTTCAGGACGGTTAGGAGCTGAAGTCCTGCCAAAAGTAAATCACAGTGTCACGCTGCTGTATTTGCGGCAGAACTCTTCATGATCCTGGTGCATGTGCAGACATTTTCCAATGAGGAGCACTTCAAGGATGGGAAGGCAGAGTGTTTGTGTGCCGGAGTGAAGAATGAAGCAGTCCACATTCACTCATTACTTACCATACTGCTATTTCAGGATAGCCTGCTTATATTTGCACATTTCCATTTTCTGCTTTTCATCATACTTTCACTGTTTGTGTTATCAGTCATTTACTAGATTATGATTTTATTTACTTCATCTATGATGAGTTCATGAAAGAAGTGCAGTGTTACCTCTGCCACCTTGAAAGTGCTGCTAATACATGAAGCATCAGTAATAATACTTCTGTTTACTGCACTTTGATACTTTAACTACATGTCATATTACAGACCTTTACTTAAGGACGGCTTTGAAAGCAGGACTTTTACTTATAATGAAGTATTATTAAACGGTGGTACTTTTACTTAAGTATAGGATCTGAATGTTTGTTCCACCACTGCAGATCCGCACACATAATTTCATATAATTAAACGTCATTTTCTTGATACCGTGCAGCAGCCTGTCTTTTTGCCCGTCATGAGGGATGAACATGAGCTGAAATGATTCTCCAGGACGCTGACAGTCACTGATGCACATGAACATGATTTTATTACTCAATCATCTTAAAAATACCTTTAAATCTAAAGTTAATCAAAGAGGATGGTGGAAGTGTCATCAAGCAGTCATGGTAGCAGTGTGTTGTTCCTCTCAAAGCATCCAATCAAAACTCAACATATTTCCTCTTTCCACTTTCAGACTGGGCTCATGTACTGGCCATTCATGCAGGTAAACATGAAAACGTGTTTGTTGTTTCTAGATTTAAACAGGAAGACATCAGTTAGAGGAGATTAACTGAAATCAAAGACTTTGACTGAAATGTGTCATGCTGATCTTCAGTGCTGGTACATTTCAAAACATGTAGTATTCCTCTTTTCTCACCAGTTTAACTTGACAATAATTCAGACATCTTTAGAATTCTGTCCTCCTCTGACCGTTTTCACGTCCTGTTCTCATCTCGCTGCCTCTCCACAGTTTATGAACTTCGTCCTGATGCCGCTGTACATGCGAACTGCCTTCATGGGCTGCTGCGCCTTCCTCTGGGCCACCTTCCTGTGCTTCTCTCGGCAGAGCGGCGACGGCACCGCTGCCGTGGCTCTGGCCTTCGTCATGGACCCCCGAAAGACCCTGGAGGAGATGCGTGAGGCGCGACTGGCCCGGAAAAAGCAAAAGATCCAGAGGGAAAACTGAAGGTAGCAGGAGGAGGAGGATGCTGTCCTTCAGGCCTTTGAGCTGCGGTTGTAGGACTGAGAGGTTTCCAATTCTGCTGCACCCACAAACTGAGATCTGAGGAGCAGGTTACCAGCTGTCACTGAGTTCACTATGTCACATACGCACACAGCAGCTGCCATGGAGCCTGAAGGCTGCAGTGATAATACCATTAACATTATTTGATATTTTCTTCTTGTGCTGAAAATGCTATTATAACATTTGACCAGATTCAGAGCAAACAAAGCCAAACAGCACAGCTGATAAATGCTGATGTAATAATGTCATATGACATATTTGTCATAAGGAGTAATGCCAGCCCAGTTGTCTGATGTGCTATCTGTGGCAGAGGTCTGCAGAGATGACCCTGACGATGCGTTTGAGTGAGCTCTGTTTGGGCTTGGAGACCTCAGAGTTTCTTGTTTACAGGTGCAGTGATGAACAAACGATGCTCTTGCCTCTAAACCAGAAAGGTTTCCATTGAAATGAGACCGGACCCTCGGCTTTCTTACTGTGAAGAGCAGTTCTGATGTGGTGGTGGTTGTGCTGGTGGCACTGGTTTGACGTGAACCCACAGTGCAGTGAAGCTCCTGAGATTAGATTTAAGGGCTCCATGTTTCTGCTTCACACTGTGCCTTCTCTCTGCGAGCAGTCAGTGCTGAGCGCAGGTCTGCAGGCTCGCAGCGTTTGACTGACTGCCGACAGTCGTTAGTAATAATCAATACAATGAGGTATGTAAATATTTTAATGTGTGTTTCTGCGTTCATGCTGGGATGCACTGATGGATCAGGCTGATCACATGAGGCTGCCCAATCACAATCTGCCCGTTAAGCTGTGGAGACGTCCTGATGGTGGCGCTAGAGGAAGTGATACCTGTTCATGGCTGACAGTGTGGTTCAGGGAGGAACGTGAACATGAAGGTGGTGCTAGGTGAAAGCTAAGGGGAGATTATTTATAAACATCCTAACAATCAGGAATATTCACAGCAGTTTCATTTTCAGTGTTTTCCTCATCATCAACAAATCCATGAAAAGACCAAAACAACGTGCTCGTCTGTCTCCCAACAGAGTTGATCCACTCTGTGACCGTCAGCTGCAGCTTCCTACAACACTTACATCTGTCAAAACTGCTGATCAATTCATAGTTTTACTTTCAAAGAAATTCTAAGTGATTTCCTAACAAGGCTGCCATTGTCGTGTGGCTGGCTCACTATATCTTTAGCAGCATATCTGCGTAGTTTTAGCAACATATCTGCGTAGCCATGGGAAAGATTCCCTTTTTTGTCTGAGCAAAATTGATTATTATTGATTACTAAAGACAATTTCAACAAATATAACCAAAAGTGCTTCAGAAATGCATTAAATATTTAATGAATCTTACATTAATGAGATACATCAGACTCACAGTTGTGGTTAGTGGGTCTTTTTGGGGGATTTGTTGATTATAAGAAAAACATAAAATATCACCAGACCAATCCGGTACGAGAACCATGAATCCCTCCATCGGCTGAATCGGTGTTTTATAGATTTAAGACAAAGCAGTGATGGAGCGTAGCCCCTCCAGTCAAAAGGCCTCAGGATGTGTTATTTCCAGATGCATCAGTGCATCCTGCTTGTGTTGTGTCCTAGTTTGACCTGTGAAGCTACAGTATCTTAATCCTGTCCTCTTACTTGAAACATCACATAGGTTGCCATCAGCCCAGATACCTTATCATGTAACACACCACCTACCTAAGTCAGACCCACCAATCACTCTCCTTTAGATTTTAATCATCTTTTAGTGAAGCTGAACGATTTGTGACTTTTATTGTTATTTATCCAAAAGACATTGAAGAGAGCTGAAGATGACTTCCTTGCTGAATGTACAGTACACATATGACACCAGAAGTGACAGACTCTGGCTGCATTGGATGGAATATTATTCTTTAATTTTCACGTAGTGAGGACCGAGTCTGTACACACGTTTAGAGGTTTGGATACGACCCCTCTGTAGATAAGCTTTAAGTAAATAAAAACATAGACGTTCTGTTTTTCCATGTATGAAACCAAAATAAAACTCAGAGAATGTTCAGTATTCTTCAGAACTGTGTGTGAGAGTCATATATTGTTATTGTCATGACAAACTGTGAGAACTGTTTTAATTAATAATTAAGACTGATGGGAACGATGACACAAGTGAAATCAGGCCAGTGAAAGACTAAAAATCATGTTTATGTACAGCGTTGTGTTGAGCTACATGCTAATGTCAGCATGTTAGCATGTTCACCGTGGTCATCACCTTATTTTAGCGAGCTAGCATGCTAACATTTGCTAATTTGCACTAAAGCCAAAATACAGCTGAAGCTGGATCTCAGCAGTTCTGCAGGTATTTAATCACAAAGGATTTGGACAAATTAGTGATCTTTCCGGGCTATCTGTTCAGTGGTTGTTAAGATATTTCATGCAAAATCACAAACCTCATGGTGGCGCTAGAGGAAAAGTCAGAAGGATTCAGTGTTTGGTGAACATGAACGTTTATACAAAACAAAAAGCCTTTCACGATGAGACGCTGTGTAGAAGTACAGGGTAGATTTAGAAACTGTAGTTCTCCACAAAATAGTCCAAACACTCCCCCTAAAATGACTAACTGTAGTTTGTTTGTGACGTGTTTTCAGCAAAGATCCATCATGTTAACGAGTGAGTCTTTTTACTCTGGACAGAGCCAGGTTAAGTCCCTCCTGATTCATGCTCTGCAGTTAACACACAGGCATGAGATTCACATCAATCTTGTCATCTGACTCTTTCTATTCAACTATTCCTTTAACCAAATCCCCTCTTTGGTCACAGAAGGCCACAGGCGGATGTTTGTAATCGCTGTCAGTGTGGACTCTGTAAAACATGCAGCCCAGATATGAAGCAAGGAGAGAGAGGATTGGAGTGTTTAACAGTTTTATGCTCGAGTGATGGTGCGTGTGGATTAACCGGGATCAGATAGGCCTGGTTAATCCCTCTGAAAAGGACAGAGTTGACCCAGTGTGACCTCTGACCCCAGCAACACAAAGTTAAATTCCCCAATCAGAGTCAAGGATGCTGTCAGGTGCCGTGCTCGCGCTGTGTCTAACACGCCCCGCTTCAGAAACTAAACCAGCATGCACTGCGACACTGCAGATGCAGAGCAGGAAGCAGGGCGTGACGGTGGCAGAGGACTTACAATGCAACACGTGTGCCCATACCCACGTCTAATATTAATAAATAAATGAATTACAAAGGAAGAGAGACAAAATACTGCAGATGAGCTCATGTCATAATACTGACTGTTTCCTCTCTCCTGGTCCATCCTCCATCTGAATAAAACCCTGATGTTTTATGTTGTGTTAATGTAAAACATTGCACTGTAGGAACTTCCCTTGGTTGTTTATGGATTTAACATTTAAATGCAACTGCAGTCTAAATTTCTGTTATGTTTTGTTTTTTTACATCACTAAGATTTGAAGTTTATGTTCTTTCTATTCTTAATTTTGATTACGTTTTAAATGATTTTAATCAGTAAATCCTAATTTTCAGTTACCCTGCCATTTTGACTCACTGTCTCACTTTATTTTGGTTGTATTAAGTCAATCATTACCTAACGGGCTTCCCACAGGGTGCGTTCAATGTATTCAGGTTAAAATAAGGTCAAACGTGTTAAATGGGACACTTCAGTCAGGTAGGTGTAAAAAATTAAAGTCAGTGAACTTCACACCAACCCCTCATATCTCACCTTGGTGTTAAATGATGTATGATGTTTCCGACAGCACTGGAAGGCAGCACCGGCCGCTGGTAATCCATCAAAACGTCCAGACCGCATCTAGCCTACCCCTCTTACACTGACACCACTCCTTTGATTGGACAACAATCCTGATCCCGCCTATCACAATTTGATTGACAGACACTTGACTAATGGTAACAGGCAGCGAGGCTGTCATCGAACTTGTGATTGGTGAATTGGTCGGGACAATATGAATGGCAACATGTATTGTTCGACGTCTTTCCCAAGACGGTGGCAACTTTGTGGTTTCCAACTCCGGGAGAGTCCTTTATTAGTTTTCTTTCGTCGTTTCGCTGAAAATCTCACCGACAAACTTCGTCGGTAGAAAAAACAGCACATGAAGAGGAGTCAGAGGAGGAAGAAATTGGTTATCATTGCGTCGAACGAAGCTAACTGTTGAGCGTAAGTTATAGTGCTAGCTGTGTTCTGTTGATCCCAGCTGGGATTTAAATGGTTAACGCTAAACTCCGTTAGCTGAACTAGCTAGCTGAACTTATTTGCATATACGAGCTAAGAACATTCTTTCTGATGCTGTGTTGGGCTGCTTTTGTAATGAACAGTTAGAGCTAATATTCTGAAATGTTACTAATGATAAACAACACGAGGGTGTAAATTACCCGTTATATTCTAGATAACGTTTGGTTTTGGTTCCCGTTTTTAGTTCAGCTTGTTGTAACCAGACTCCATTAAAAAGCTGCTTACTTTTGTATTTTAGCAGAGATTTGAGTTACATTGTGGTGACATTTACTTACACTAAAGATTATTTATGAATCGGTAGAATCTAGTCTTTAATTCGTCATACAGTCATTATTAAAATAAGTGTATTATGGGGCTGTAGGTTGAAACTCATTCGGCCGATGTTCCCGTTATCTTTCAAAGCTACGCGCACCGTTAACACCATGGACGGCGATGACGACCAGAATCTAGAAGCTGAGATTTTATCTGAATCTTTGTGCTTGAGGGTTCATTCAGCTGCCGAATTAACACAAAAATCCAGATGAATCGCCTGAAATCACGTCCTGTATTAACTTTTGATTTTCTATTAAGTGGTGTAACTTTGATGATCATTTGTCTGATTTCTAAACGGGATTTCTGCCCGCCGGAATCAGTCTAATCGCCTTGTTTGCACTGAAGCGCAGACCGGTGCTGGTGTGAGGACACTCGGCTCTCCATCAGGGCTGGGCTGGAGATGGGGGATCCGGAGCCTCCAGAGTTTGGGTCCCTGGAGGAAGAGCTGGAGTACTGGAAAGAACAGGCTGCCAGGCACCAACAGAGGTGTGTCCCCCTCCTAATGTTGTTTTTGACAGAGCAGAGCTTATCCTCACCTCTGCTTCCTGCAGTTCACTTAAAGATGTGAAAATGTGCTGCAACAGTTTAACTGTGTACACGTAATAAAGCTGGGCCGTATATTTGCACTGGATCATGATATGAAAATACAGTTCTCACTGAGCCAGTGTTATCTCGCCCTGGTCTTAAAGGATGATCCCAGTGTTTTTACATCTTTTATCTGACACCGATGACCATTTTTTCCTGAAGTTTTGAAATATAATATATATTTATCTTTGTATATAAGTTCATATTTTGTTCATAGAAGTTCATAACTTGCAGCAACAACATACTAACTTGTGTTCACAGCAGAAAAAAGCTGATCTTTCAGGACTTCTGGAGCTCCGTAATAATTTCTGAGAAAATAATTGACACCTTTTCACGTCCCTCTTGTTGAGTTTTAAGAAATGCGAGTCTGCAGACACTCCTGCAAGACAAACTGTTGTGAACCTCAAGTTGTTTTCCTTTTAAACATATTTCTGTGATGCTTAGACTCGTGTTTAATCCATAATGCCCAGAGCTTTTTGTGTTTGGGTGGGAACAGTCGGGTTCTGTTGTTTGTCTAAACAGGCAAACCTTCCTCTTCATCTTGGTCTGATTATTTTGCTCCAAACATGAGTGTGATTATTGATTACTCGCCATATTAAACCTGGAAATCCAATCTAATACGTCCAGTTGAATATGATTTACTGCGATAATGTCCAAAGGTAACAAACACGTGGCTTATGTTCTGCTCGTGTGTGTGCAGTGCAGAGGAAGCCCAGGAGGAGCTGCAGGAGTTCCAGCAGATGAGTCGGGACTACGAGGTGGAGCTGGAGACGGAGCTGAAGCAGTGCGAGGCTCGAAACCGCGAGCTTCTCGCCGCCAACAACCGCCTGCGGATGGAAGTGGAAAACTACAAGGTACAGAGATACTGACGAATCCTGACTTCAAGGTGTTGAAACCCAAAACGCACCACTGGAGGCCATTCAGAAACAATATGCAGAAAAGTTTCCCCTCTCAAAGACAACATGCGAGGTGAACTGAAGCTGTGGATGTTTGGGAGATGAAGCAGTTCAGCCCCAGTGCTGCTCACAGATGTAATATGTCCTGCTGACCCGACCAAAGGCTTTGAGAAACGTCATTGTCCCAACACGTAAAGCTGCTTTATCAGGGATACCCATGTTATTTTAATAACCTCTACTAACTGACCCGTTTAAGGCTGTTTGACTGGGGATTTCCATATTCATCAGCTGATAGTAAGTCCAGTTTTATGGCTTGTTGCTGAATAGGCTTCACTGGTGCTCCTGTCTGAACGCGCACACACACACACACACACACACACACACTCTCACAGAGGCCTGATTCAGGGCAGGATGAAGCAGCTGATGACTCTCGCTCGCTCTGTGTCTGGAGGGGATAGTTCTTCCCATAAGACCGTCGCAGTCATGTCACAGTGCTCTCCATCCCCTTTTCTCCCTTTTTAAGAGATGTGTTGGTTTATCGTCGTGCTGAGATCACAAGAGGACGGACACAGGCGACAAACAGAGAGCCGGCTTAAAGGACACGTCGTACTTTCAGCCTTCACGCCTTGTTTGTGTTCCCGGGTTCACGGCTTTGTGAGCTCATCGTACGATGTGTGCTGGCGCTTGTTTTTCCACAAACCATCGTGACGTGGTTTTGTTCTTGTGTTGATCGTGCTGCTCCTCGATTCATCGTTAAGAGTCTTGTTACAAGAAAACAAAGACTTTTTGTGCAGGAGTCTGTTGGTCAGAGGTGAAGTTTATGGAGGCTTGTGTTAGCATGAACAGACCATAATGAGTCAGATGTTGGCTGCTGCTTGGAAACAACCTTATATAAAGACGTTTGTCCTTCAGCTGTCAGCTCATTGTCTCTGTCTCATCTCCTCTGAGGACGCCATCTCTATAATCGTAGCTAACCGCTGTAGCTAACCGCCATCACTAATTAGGAACCAGCAGCTCCAAGACATCCAACGCAACATTAGAAAACAAGTGAAAGGCGGCTCAGGATTAGGAATGAGCTCTGAAACTTTTCCCAGATCTCAAAACACAATGCAGAGATTCAGTGATAACGGCTGCTGCTCACAGACCAATCCAAACATCGGTGCATTGTGGTCAACACGCACAAGGGTTTGAGTTCCTTCTCGGGTCGCTCCCTGAAAGAACACACACCGACACCAACGACAAATACGTGGTTTGTTCAACAGGAGCTGGTGGATTTCTCACAGTAACAGATGTATGTTGTAGGACAGATTTGAGGTGTTTATGTAGGTTTTAGTGTGGTTTAAGTCTCAGTGGGAAGAATCACTCAATTAAACTCAGTTTGGGTGCATGTTCACAGTAGATGAAAACATGGTGCTGTGCTGAGAAGCAAAGGTTTCTGCTCCCTCTGAAAACAGTAAAAAAAAGCTTTATCTCTGACGGCACGTATGACCAGTATGCAGAGACTTCCTGGAATTTAGCTGAAGCATGCTGAAGCTTGACACAGTGTGGTGTTGTGTGTTACCTGCTGTCCTCCTCCCATCAGCCCTGAGCCTCACGAAGCCTCCTGGAAGCTCAGCACAGAAACACACGTTTCAGACTAATAATGTGCAGAAATGTCCAGCGTTCAACGTGTGAGGATGACAGATCCACGCAGGGTCTGTTCATGGAGCCTCTGAGGAGAGATTCATGTGTTCATTGTGTTCATGTTTGATATTCTGTCAGTGCTACGAAGCTAAACGTATAAAACACATCAAAGGAGCTTTTTAGACTGTATTCAATGTTAGCTTTCATTAACTGAAGTTCCCCTCCAGCCTTCATAATCCTTTTTCTATGTTCTGTCTGTCGTTTCGTCTCTTCCTGACTCTGGTCGGCGTCCCGCCAGGAGAAGTACGAGACGCAGCACTCAGAGGCCTACCGGCAGATCTCCAGCCTGGAGGGAGACCTGGCCGAGACCACAGCCATCAGAGACCAGCTTCACAAGTACATCAGAGAGCTGGAGCAGGCCAACGACGACCTGGAGAGGACCAAGAGGTCAGAGCAGTCACAGCGGGGGGGCGGGGGGGGGCTGGAAGGCCACTCAGAGGAGGACATGATGTTTGTGCCATCAACAAGAAATGTGCTTTGTCTCTGCTGTGAGAGTGTCTGATTATCTGAGTCTGAGCTCGCTGCTTTTCAGTTTCACAGTATAAATAAGAAGCAGACAGCGTCTCTGTCTGCCTTCCTCAGCTACTCGCCGCTCATGAGAGGCTCTGACAGGTCTCACCGTGTGTTTCAGGGTGACCATCATGTCGCTGGAGGACTTCGAGCAGAGGATGAACCAGGTCATAGAGAGGAACGCCTTCCTGGAGAGCGAGCTGGACGAGAAGGAGAATCTGCTGGAGTCCGTCCAGAGGCTGAAGGACGAGGCCAGAGGTGGAGTTTGAACTGTCCTGTCCTGTTAGAGGACGCTTTGTTTAAGATGGGAGGTCTCTCTGTAACTGCCTGTGTTGTTTGTGTGTGAGACAGACCTGAGACAGGAGCTTGCAGTGCAGCAGAAGCAGCAGGTTCAGGACAGGAAGCCATCGCTCAGCAGCGCAGCCAAAGAGCCTTCCTCCTCCTCCGCCTCCTCCTCCTCTTCCTCTGTGGCCGGTTTGCCCACCCCGCCCCTCACCCCCCCAGACAAAAGAACAGAGGACAAAAGCACGTCTTCCTCCTCCAGCCAGCCGGCCCCCTCTGCTGCCACGCCGTCCAGACCTCCAGCCTCAGCAGAGTCCTTCGCCACGCCGCCGCCCTCCGTCAGCAGAGGTCGGTTCACGCGTGGAGCTCGTGATGATAGATGACAGATGACCTGCTCCTCTGCTGTCATTGGTTACTCACAGCACTGAAGCTGCACGAGCAGCAGAGAGTGAGTTCTGCCTGTAAGGCAACATGCCACCGGCTGGCTGATGTTTGCCTGCAGGCAGGACTCAGGGCTGAAAAGTGTTTTTTTCCACCAAACAATCTCTAGTTTCAGCTTCTGAAATGTGAGGATTTGTCATTTTCCTCTTGTACATCAGCACTGATCAGACGTTTGTCTCTCAGGTGAAGGCCTCTCAGGTACTCCTCTCACCACGTCGGCGAGGATCTCGGCTCTGAACATCGTCGGGGAGCTGCTGAGAAAAGTCGGGGTAAGAGCTTCAGTTGTGGTTTCAGAGGCAGCAGAGGGAGCTCAGTGTTTGAGTCACGCTGTGTGTTTACCAGCTGCTGACTCAGCGTCATGTGACGCTGCAGGCGGCACTGGGTTTACTCTCACATCCACTCAGATGACTGCAGGCTTCACCACCGATGATCCCAACATCTGCACATCACGCACTTTCCCATTGGCCGACATGATGCTCCTCAGTGCGTCATGTTTTTAACCAGATCTGTTCACTTTCACGTGTCTCAGCTCTGACAGCCTGACGCTTCGACACCACTGTCCCTGAAGTGCAGATGTTCAGAGGATGAATTGTAATGACTTTGTTGGTTTAGCGCCACCATGAGGTTGAGATTTGTCGGGAAAAGTCTCAGGAACTGTTGGATGTCAGATGTCAGTTTGGTGCATTTGAGGTCTTTGTGACCTTTGGTGATCAGCTGTTACTTTGTGTTTCTTTACATCATTTGATTGAAAACGATGAAGCTCAACCACGTTAGCCGTAGCTAACCGCCGTAGCTAACTGCAGTCAGTCAGTCAGTTATTAGCCTGTGAAGGAACCAACGCCTTCAAGACATCCAACGCAACATTAGGAAACAAGTGAAAGGCAGCACGAATAAGAAATGAGCACTGAAACTTTTCCCAAATCTATAAACACAATGCAAAGATTCAGTGATAGTGGCTCTGCTCACTGACCAAATACAACCATCGGTGCAAAGTGTTTGAGTTCCTTCTCGGTCGCTCCCTCAAAGAATACACGCCGACGCCAACGATAAATACGCTCGAGGACTCTCGAGATCACATGTTGTTTGTGACCTGTGATTCTTTGCATCGTTTGATTGAAACCAGTTTCATTCACACTTAAAGTGATTCTGCCTGAAAATAAAGACTTCACATGGTGAGAACCTCCTCGTGACGCTGCTTTTACTGTGACCTTGAAGCATCAGGTGACGCTGATGTTGTTGTAGCACCAACATGAAGCTGAATGTTTGAACTGTTTGCCGCTCTGCTCGTAGAACCTGGAGTCCAAGCTGGCGTCGTGTCGGGAGTACGTCCACGAGCAGACGGCGAACCGCAGAGGCCACGCCGGCGGACAGGGGGCGGCGTCGGGCCAGACCAGCTCGTCAGAGACCCATCCTGCCAACGGCCTCTACAACAAGGGGTGAGATGCTCTGACCTTCAACGAGTTCCACAGGTTATACATCCAGAGTGACGACGTGGTCATGTTAGAAGGAACAGTGAAGCTTTAAATGATCAGTGTGGTGTTGTATCTCCACCCAAACATCATCACATCAGGATCTGATCAGTGTCTCTGCAGGTTTAAAATATGTCTGACATGTCATGAAGAGTCACTGAGGAGTCAGCTGATGGTGAGGAAACGTCTGTCTGACGGAGCTCATCCTGTTTTTCAGGCTGGTGAAGAGGATAGACTTCGGAGCAGGACCCAAGCTGCTGCTGTGAAAGTGACAACGTCCTCCACCTCCACCTCCACCTCCACCCTGGATCCTTCTCCAAGCTGCTCGCCCCCCCCGCCTGAACCCCCCAAACCTTTATCGGTACCATGTGCTGCACATACAGACTCTCACTGGGAGCTGCAGGCGTGAAGTGGATGGACCCTCTGTGGCTCGGCTCGGCTCGGCTCGGCTCGGCTGTTGGTTTGTTTCTTAGAGGAACTTCTTTTAGGCACTCGCACTTAGCTTGAACTGATCTACTGGACTCGTGCTGCACGTCACCTCCTCGCCTCCTGTGTGTTTGTTTGTCTTTTTCTCAGAAGGCGTGTCCAAACTGAACATGGAGTGAACTAAAGAGACAGACGGAGTCAGTCCTCGAGATGCAGGACAGGCTGAACTGCAGCAGAGGATGAACAGAGTCAATCTGTGATGTTTCATGGATGCGTTTTACATTTAGCTTTTTATCGATCCGTCCAACATGCTTGAAGTGACTCGGTGTGAGTGGGGTCAGTCAGTGTGGAGGAACATCAGGGACGTCTGTGCAGCAAAGTGCAGATTCACTTCATGTTCGGTCCGAACGCACCTGGAGAGCGTGGGAGTGCTGAACACTGGAAGCACTGTCCTCGACACGTCAGGCTGTTTGTCTTTAATGCCTCTTCTGAGCTGTGAGTCAGTTCTGTCTGTTGACCTCGTAAAGCTCAGCGTCCTTCTGTTTGACTCTGCTCAGTTTGTAATCTGTCTGAACAACGAAGTGCCACTAACCCCAGAGAGCACACACGAGCACACACACACACACACACACACACACACACACACACACACACACACACACACACACTCTGCAAGCCTTCAGGTTTGGATGAACTGTTTTTAGTTGTGGAGACATGCTCACGTGTGCTTTCAGAGGAGACGTTTCTAAAGTCCGTCTGTGTTTCTGCTGCTCTCGTTGATGAATTCATGTTTTTGTCTAAATGATGAATCAGATGTTTGAGATCGCCGTCTGTGCAGCTTTCAGCCTCGTTTAGCTCCTGGTTTTGGTCTTTGAGGTTTGAGTCACTGTTACCTTTCTGTGAGTGAGGACGTGTCTTTTCTGTCCCTGGTTCTGCTCTGTCACCACTAACCCCACCTCACCTTTGCTCACCTCGTGACCTGTCCTTTAGCGCCACCCTCAGGACAAACCTCACACCTCCGGCTCTGCTGTTAAAGACTGAGAGGAGAAAACCGTCCATTCTGTCCAACGCTTTGAGACGCGATGTGTTGCACCTCGTCTCCGCAGAGGAGGCGCCGCTCTTTAAAACGAATCCCTCCGCAGAGCTCGACTTCTGTCTTTGCAGGAGTGACGCAGGAAACGTCTCCTGTTAGGAGACGTGAACACTTCAGTGAAGGCGTCCTGTGTTTTATTTTAAAAAGAAGGAGTGTGGACGGCTCGACTTTAACCTCTGCTGTCGGCTCGCTGACGTAACCTGAGTCTGCAGCAGGGTGACTTCAGGGCGAGCAGCAGCAGACTGGACCTAAAGGTCAAAGGTCGGCGTGGGCGTGATGGCGCGCTGTGTTTTTCTGCCTTATGTGACTCTGTGAGTACCTCCACGCTCAGACCGGCTCTGCTCTGTGTTCACCTTCAGTGCTGCTCAAGTTTCTGAAAACGCAATAAAACTTGAAATGTGACAATAAAAAAGTCTCGATTTTATTTCCTGGAGAAGAAGTGAGAGGACGCGTCAGAGAGGGTTTGTAGGTTTATTAGCTGGTTCACACAGAGTGAGTCTGAGGGTTAAAACACGCTTTCCAACAGCTCGGTTACACTTTTACATTCAGTTTCAGTCCAAACGAACAGATTCTCTCTAAAATCTTCTAAAAACCCCAAAGAGGAAGTGCATACGAGGAAGAACGAGTTTCATGAGCAAAGCAACTGATTTTCCACAAAATAAACCCAGAGGCTCATTTGACAAAACGTCCTGCTGCTCTGAGGACATGTCCAGAGTCCTAAACCTCCTCGACCTGCTTCAACAAACATCTAATCTGCTGCTCCTGAAGACGCAGCTGACAGGAAGCAGAAGTGAGGTGTTTGCTCCGTTTTTAACAACATAATTCAAATTAAAATCACAATATGTCAATATTAAGGCTGGTGTTTCTTTCCAATTTCCAAAAATTCTCCATTTTCATGCAAAAGAAGGAGCAAAGCCGTCACGTCTGTCCACTGGAAACAGGTTAAAGTCTTTTTAACGTCCAACAGATTTATCTTCTTTGAGCAGCTTCCAGGTTTGTCAAAGATCACTGAGGGATTATTTCCTGGAAAAATAAACTTATCTGGGAATTATTCAAGCTACCTGGAATATAAATAAATCTAAATATATTAAATTCACTTAATGATATGTTCTATGAGTCCACAAACATTGAAAATAAAGGTTTCTTCTTCCCCTCGTGAAGAACTTACTGTCTGATTCCAGACGCTGCGTTTTATTTTGGAAATCTTTTTGTTTCTTTGTCACTTTGTAAACTTGATTTTTTGAGGCATTGAATTCTGTTGCTTTCATTCCTCCTTTTTTGTGCTCGTTGCATCATAATTCTCTCCTTAAATAATGAGATTTCTTCCCAAATAAAGCTGAACATCTGGAATCGGACCCGCGTCACGTTCAGGTGTCAGGACGCAATCATGAACAGATTTTCTGAAAGATTCAAGGTCAAGAGTTAAACAACAGACGTGTTTCTTTAGAGTTTGATTCTGCGTGACACGCACGTGACTTTCATGTTTTTTTAATGAATGAATGGATGATGTTTGAGCAGAGGAAGAGAAAACGAAGGTGAGCCTGACTTCACAGAGCTTTAAGAGGAAAGAAGGAAAGTTTGGTTTGTTAGTGATGAATCTGATGTTTTTTTTAGGAGAACTGGCCTGAAGCTGACGACAGAAGCTAAAACTCCACTGAAGCTAAACTTCAGGCTAAAAGCTGAGCAGCGAGTGTTCGAGGAGCGTTTCCTCACTTTGTTTGTGAAGGAAATTTCATTTCAGGAACTTTTACATTACTGAAAGCAAACTGGACGTAATGCGTCTCTACTCGTCGGGGGAGTGGGCGTTGACCTCCATGCGGGGCTCCAGGGGGGAGGCGCAGGCAGCAGGAGACGGGGAGCGAGGCTCCTCCTCCTGCAGCTCCACCGAGTTCTCTTTGATGGTGCTCCTCCGGCTGATGCTCCCGCCCAGCCCCAGGCTCCTGATGCTGCCGCCGCCGCCGCCGCTCCGGGGGCTGGGGCTGCCGAACGACGCCTCCCCGCCGCCGCCGCGCCTGAGAACACCCGACACATCAGGAGGAAGGGAAAGAGGAGGAAGAGGAGGGTGAGAAGGAGAGAGGAAGAAGAGAGCAGCGAGAACTTGTTGCAAAGCGAGGTTTTTTTGTTTTTTTTTAAAAGTCCCTGAAATCTGGCAGCAGGCGAAAACTGGAGGGATTAAGATGGCGATGAGAGAGATGAAGAGAAAAGCCTGATGAGGAAGAGGAGGATACTTCCAGGAGGACAGATCAGCAGTGTCTGAGGACAGGTGTGAGACAGGACATGGAAGGAGGAAGAGGAAATGGAAAATCACAAATGATCTCAGACCTTTGAATCAAGTTTTCATCTTTACAGCTGCAGAGAATCTGACTTCAGATCAGGATCAATGACGAGGACGATTGACGAGTCTGATCAGAAGTCCAGGAGCTAAAGGCCTCCTCAGCTCTGTCTGGATCACAGCCCGCAGGCGTCTTCACACGTGTTTCACAGGTTTTATCAGTGATTCACTCTTCAAAACGTTTCCTGTCCAGCTTCAACTCAGGATTACTTTCAGAATCATGTGATTAATTTCATTAAACTTTGGATTTTTCTGCTAAAAATAAAAAAAATAAACCGTGAAAAAACGTCCAGAACGAGAAGCAGTCGGACGTCTTCAGGTTGTTTGTTTTGGTCCAATAATATTTTTTTAATTAACTGTTGAATAAAAACTAATAAAAGCAGAGAAAAGCTGGAGCCAGAGACGGTGAGAAAATGGAATTATTGCTTAAAAATAAGTCAGTTATTGATTGTCAGATGTTATTTCTGATGAACTTTCTACAGATTGAGTCATTAATTGACTAACTGATCAGCAGTGGCAGCTTTGTTTTTGGCTGTGAGATGATATTAATGTTCAGAAATGAATGTACGTTGAAGCGCTGCTTTCTGCCTGAATGAAGCTCGTCTTCAGAGACTGATCACTGATTGGTTGAGTTTCCCAGCGTGTCACAGCTTCGTACCTCAGTTTGCTCCGCAGTGAAGACACCTCCCTGTTCAGAGTGTCGTTGGCCTCGCTCGCCTCCTCCAGCTCCCTCTGCAGTTTCCTGCGGGCCGCGGCCACGCGCTGAGCCTCCTCCTCCGCCTCCTCCAGCTGATGCTTCAGCTGCTTCACCCGCACGTTGCTCTTCTCCGCCTGCGGAGCAGAAAGTTTACAGGCCGTGAGCGACGGCGGGAAAGCGCTGCCTTTGTTTTGCTGACGTCGTTCTCAGAGCGACCTGGTCTTTGTACTGCTGCGCCTGCTTCCTCTCGTCCTCCATCTGGATGGTCAGATCCTTCAGCTTCTTCTCTTTCTGGCGCAGGTTCTTGGCGTTGGCCTGACGCTCTCTGCACAGCACAATCAACACGACGTCACTGAAAGCTTTTACGTCATTTACCTCTTAGAGCTGAACTCCGTTTCCCATCATGCACCTTTACCTGCTCTCAATCTCCAGCTGCTCCTCAGCCTCTCTCAGCTTGGCCTCCAGGGCGGCGATGGAGGATTTGAGCTTGGAGCGGCCCTGGCCCTCGGTCTCCTGCAGTTTGGCCTTCAGCTCTCGGTTTTGTCTCTCCAGCTGCTGCCTGGATCCCTCCTTGCTCTGAGAGGAGGACCGCTCTGCTGCCAGCTCTGCGCCCAGCTGGTCCACCTACACAGCCAGGACGGGACAAAGCAGAGCGGTAAAAGAAGGGAGCGCGCAAGCTAGCTGGTACGCAGGGTCTTGACCCCCTCCTCTCTGGTCCACCCTGAACCCACCAGCTGCTGGCTCTTCCTCAGCCGGTCATTGAGACTCTCCACGTTGGCCTGCTCCTCCTCCAGCTCCTCCTCCAGCTGGCTGATCTTAGAGTCCAGGCGACGCTTTTCATCAGACAGCAGTGATCTGGACCGAGGACGAGGAGGATGGAGAGATGAGATGAAGGAAGAGAAGGTTGAAAAGGGAGTTCAGTTCATCTTAAATTTGCAAATATCTCAACAATGTCTGGCTGAACCTCCATGAGTTCATTGAATATTTTTGGTGCCCAGATGATCATTCCTGACTTTTCTTCTCATGTCAACCATCAGGTCAAATCTCAGCCTCGACCCACAGGTTCTTTGGTTCACGTGTCCTCTGTCTCTACATTAACACTCACTTTCCGGAGGAGTTACTGGCCAGTTCTTCAGCCAGCTCGTCTCTTTCTGTCTCCGCCTGCTTACGAGCTTTCTCAGCTGCTGCCAACATCTGGACGCAAAGACAGACAGAAGGAAAGAGAGTCAAACAGTAAATGACGTAGCTTCAGGA
The DNA here is from genome assembly GCF_039877785.1 of Chaetodon trifascialis. Taxonomy (NCBI): domain Eukaryota; kingdom Metazoa; phylum Chordata; class Actinopteri; order Chaetodontiformes; family Chaetodontidae; genus Chaetodon; species Chaetodon trifascialis. The sequence continues at coordinate 24,727,676 of NC_092070.1, forward strand.
GCTAAAGGAACTGAGCTCGGCCGCTGATGAAAGACGCTCTGAGCTCCTCGCTCGCCTCACCTCGTGCAGCTGGGCGATGTCGGCCTCCATGGCCTTGCCTCTGCGCTCCGACTCCCTGGCCGAGGCCAGCACCTCCTTCTGGTTTGCACGCGAGTCCTCCAGCTCCCTCTGGAGGTCCTTCACCTGGCCCTGTGAGGAGAGCGGAGCAGAGAGCAGATCAATCTGACTGCTACAGTTGGCTAACGTAACGTGAGTAACGGCTCGAACGACAAAAAAAGACTTTGGCGTGTTTTAAGATGCAAACACGTTCATTGTTCTGGAGCTTCGATTTCCTCTCAGCTGAAGGAAACTGACTGAAGAACAAAGCTGCACTGATGTGCGTCCTGACCTGGATCTTGCGGAGCTGCTTGACCGCTTCGTCGCGCCCCCTGCTGGTGGCCTCCAGCTGGTCCTCCATGTCCTTCAGCTCCCCCTCCAGCTTCTTCTTGCTGCCTGAGGCTTGACCCCGCTGCTTCTTCTCCTCCTCCAGCTCCGCCTCCAGCTCACGCACCTGATGGAGAGACAGCAGAGGACGGGTAATCACTTCATAAAAACATCCCGTCTTTCTGCTCTTTGTTTTGCTGTGATTCAGTCTCATAATGTGGCACCACAAACGTATTACATCAGACTCCACCTCCTGCAGCCTGATCAGGTCTAATACTACGCAGAGCAGCAGGAGGTTGTTCTCCACCTGTTTGAGGAGCTGCTTCCTCTTCTCCTCGCCCATCTCATCGCGGGCGTGCAGCTCCCTCTCATGCTGAGCCTTCATGGCTTGACTGTTGACCTCTAGACGCAGCTTGGCGTCCTCGGCGACCTGCAGCTCATCCTCCAGCTCCTCCATCTGCGTCCTCATCTCCTCCACGATGGCCTCCAGGCCACGCTTGGCCTTCTCCAGGTCGTGGACCTGACAGAGGAGGGAGAGAGAGCAGAGATGATGGCAGCATCCTTTATAAAACAAAAGCATTGAGGTTCAGACGTTCAGACATTTCTGCTTACGCTCTTTCCCACGTCGTCCTTGGAGCTGATGAGGTCCTCCATCTCAGCTCGTAGGATCTTATTGGTCTTCTCCGCCTCCTCCAGAGCGTTCTGGTGGTCCTCCAGCGCTCTGGTCAGAGCTAACACCCGCGTCTCCTTCTCCCTCACTTCCGCTTCCGCTCGATCCCGCTCCTCGGCACACTTACTGGACACGGCACGCTCCTCCGCCAGCATCTGACCAACAGGAGAAAGGAGGTGGATGGAAAATGAACAGACGGTTCAGGAGATCTGATCTTCAAGGATGTTTGGAGCATTTTAGACGTTTGAACGAAACTAAAGCTGTCAGAAAAATGTTTGAAGTAAAAATAGTAGAGAAAGCCATGAAAAGTAAAGTACAAGTACCTCATCTTTGTACTTAAAACAGTACTTAGCACTGGTTAATGGATCCCTTCTTAATGGGCGTTCAGTGTAAACGAACCAGATCCTGATTCAAGTCCTTCGTCTGTGCAAATTCTATCTGAGGCTAAAATGAAGCTTCTTCCTCTCAACTTGACAAAACAAACCTGATCAAACTTCTTCTGCTTCTTCTCCAGGTTGGAGACGAGCTGCCGCTGGCTGTCCAGGTCCATGAGGACGTCCTCCAGCTCCTGCTGCAGTCTGCTGCGGCTCTTCTCCAGCTTGTCGTAGGCGGACGCCTTCTCCTCGTACTCGCTGTTGGCGGCCTCCAGGTCGCGCTGCAGACGCTTCTTCCCCTCCTCCAGCAGCTCGACCGTCCCCAGTGTCTCGTCCAGCTTCTTCTTGTAGTCGGACAGCTGACAGAGGGGGAAAGTTGAGGATTGAGTTTAGGATTATCATGTTTCTGTATTAGATTTAAAGAACAGTCGTCTACTTCTAGTTTCTAACTTATGTCCTCTCTGACTGTCACATGACTGACCTGCATGTTGAGGCTGGACACCTGCCTCTCCACGCCCCGTTTGGCTTCGGTCTCCTCCTCCAGCTGCTCCATCAGGCTGTTCCTGTCCTCCTCCATCTGACGCAGACGTCCGGACAGATTCAGCTTCTGACGCGTCTCCTCTGACAGCAGCTCCTGGAGGAGAAAGACAAGATGATGAAAGTGTCCCCACTGCTTTGATCCGGACTGAGACATCTCAATAAATGAGTCAATTGTTCATGGTCACCAGAAGATGGACCTTAATAACTTTGGTGATCCTCTGACGCTTCCTCTAGCGCCACCTACTGATCAATATCTACTTCACTGGAATGGCACAGTTCATGGTTTCCAGAAGATGCATCCTCACCCTAACTTTGGTGATTCACAGACTTTTCCTTTAGCTTCAGACAGCTGCATTTAACTACATCTCTACAAACAGGTGTTTATGGGTGGTGTCCCTCACCTGGGCGTCGTGGAGCTGGGAGGACAGAGTGGAAACGTCTTTACTCAGCTTGATGTTCTTCCCCTCTGCTTCGTTCAACATGCTGGTCACACTGTCCAGCTCCACCTGACACAAAAGGACAAAGATTCAACTCAACAACATGTCAGATTCAACACGGGTGACGGCCAGCTGTCCCTGGATTCGTTATCCGTTCATTTTCTGTCCACTCACCGTCATCTTGGAGACTCGCTCGCCGAGCTCGGTCCTCTGCCGCTCGCTCTCGTTGAAGCGTGAGTGCATCTCATTCAGCTGACCCTCCACCTTCTTCTTCTTGTGCTCCACATCCTGTTTGGCGCTGGCGAGGGATCGCAGGTCGGCGCTCAGATCCGCGGACTCCTTCTCCAGAGCCTGTTTGGCTTTCTCCAGACCAGCTCTCACCTGATGATGTTTTTTAAACATAAACATAAACATTTTAACTGCTGTGAGCGTCACAAGCTAAAGTCCAGTCTAATGTTTTGGGTTGGAGGCAGAAATCTCAAAAACCATCTCAGATCCTAGACCAGAATCAGAATCTAGACTGAACTGCACATCAGTTGTTGTAATGTGATGTCATCTGCTGAACAATACCCTCTTGGCCTGTTCAAGCTGCTCGGAGAGCTCCTCCACAGCTTGGCTGTGTTTCTGTCTCAGGTCCTGGACTTGGGCCTCGTGGCTCCGTCCCTCCTCCTCCATGGCTTTCTTCAGCATGGCCACCTCCTGCTCACGCTTCGCTCTGTCCATCACATGCACACAAGACATCATCACAACACAGCCAACAGCAACGCAGCTCAGATGTCTGGCTTACAAAAGTCCAATTTTATGCAGATGATGCTGTTGTTTACTTTACACCATGTCAGAAAGGCTTTGTGCCATTTACAGTCCACGTTTAGACTAAACGATGTGAGATTTGTTCTGAATGCAGAAGAAAAACAAATGTTTACAAATTCAAACAAAAAATCAGACCTTCCTAGAGAGCAGAGTTTGAGCCACTTTCCCTGTACATCTTCTGTATTATGCTGAGGAAAAAGCCAAAGCTAAACTTCGACTTTTATTTCAGTAATGGAAAACTTCAGTCAGCTCTAAAGCAATAATCAGAACGTGTGGATCAATCAGTGGTCATATATGCAGGATCCAGTGGATCAGTTACAGACCGTAGCTCTTGCTGGGCGGCGGTCGTGTCCAGACTGTCCTCCAGCTCGGTGCGAAGAGCATTCAGCTCCTCTCCAAGATCCCGTCGAGCTGCCTCCACCTTCGCCCTGGCCGCCCTCTCTCCCTCCAAGTCCTCCTGCAGCTCTGACATTAGAACCTCCAGCTCCCGAACCCGCTTCACCGCCGACCCACGCTGATTGCTCTCCTCGTCCAAGCTGTGGACACGGACACACTTGAAGACTTAGTCGGAGGCCTTGCTGTGAATATTCATGGTCCTCAGAGGTTAAACCTCATTGGTTCAGGTGATCCTGTAGCCTTTTCAGTAATGCAACCCTTACAACCGAATGCCTCCCCTTGGACACAAGACAATACATGATGTAACAGGGAGCCATGAAGTTTACTGAGCCCACTTATGGTGCCCCTTCATGACCTTCCCTCTAGCGCCACCCTCAGGGTAAACCTAGACGGTCACGATGATGATTACAGCGTCTGCTGTGTAGCGCCTCTTACCGGGCCTGCGTGGCCTGGAGCTCCTCTTCCTTGGCGGCTAGCTGCCCCTGGATCTCGGCTCGTTGGGCCTGCAGGTCGGCGTGCTGCTCCTGGAGGTCACCCAGCTCTGCCTCCACCTTCCTCTTGGCCTTCTCCATGTCCTGACGACCCTTCTCCTCCTTCTTCATACGCACTGCACTCACAGGAGGAGGACAGGGAATGATGAAGGCTCATTTTCAGGTGTGATGAGGAAAACAAATTAATGTTCCTGCAAAGAAAATCACTGAGCACCTTCACAACCCAATGCATCAAAGAACTTAAAGAAACCTGTGCGTGAACTATTATCTGCAGTCTTCTATATATACTGTACAAACACAAGTGAGTAGAACTGAAAGCAGGCCAGTGAAGGTATTTAGAGTATTTGGGTCGTGCTGACTGACCCTCCAGGTCAGAGATCATGGACTCGTGCTTGCTCTTGAGTTTGGTCAGATTCTTGGACTTCTCCTCCTCCTCTGCCAGGTTAGAGCTCAGGTCAGCCATCCTCTCTTCCAGAAGTTTCCTCTCCTGCAAACAGAGACGGCGTGAGAACGGTGTGTCCTGTGCATCAAACACCACAAAGCAGAACCACGTCAGACCTTCTGCAGCTTGTTATTCTGGTCCTCCATGAGCAGAACGTCCTCCTCCAGTTTCTTGACTTTTCCCTCCACAGCCACTTTATCCAGCTGCAGCTTCTGCTGAGCATCTTCTGCCTGCGCTATGTGGGCCTCCATAAGCTGCAGAAAAGCATCGTGGGTAATGAAATACAGGTTGAAAATAAAGGAGAGCAAATTACACAAAGCTGAAATTTTGAAAAGTCAGAAAACGCTGGTGGAAAAATTAACTTACAGCTGAGGTACAAGAGAAGCATGTGACAAAACACAGAGCGAGTGAAACTGATGGACATACGATGAATCGACAAAACTGTTGTTGTAAATATAATAATAACTCTGTATCATTACTATTACTGATAATGATATCGCAGTGTGGCCACCTGCAGCTGCTGCTCCATGTCCTTCTTCTCCTGCTGCAGGGAAAGGCTGCGATCCTCCTCCTCCTCCAGCCGGGCCTCCATCTCGTGCAGGACCTCCTCCAGCTCCTGCTTCTTGGCCTCCAGTCGCACCCTCATCTCCTCGGCCTCTGCGTACAGCTCCGTCTCCGCCTGGAGCTTCACCTCCAGCTGGCTGCGCTCCTCCATCAGCTACAGACACAGGCTTCTGTCATTTCTGTCATTTTAAGATGAAGAGATAAAGAGCTCCAGGTGTCTCACCTGGCTGTGTTTCTGGGAGATGTCCTTCAGTTCTGCCTCGGCCTTGGCTGCCACCTCTCTCACTGACTTCAGCTCTTCCTCTTTCTGGCCCATTTCTTCTTCTTGTCTGGTGACCTGCAGCAGGGGCTTCACCTGAGACGTAGACACGTCAGGTCATAGTTATTAACAGGAACTGAAAAGACTGCAGCCCCAGAAACACCTAGTCAGGCTCAGCTCTGCAGGTCAGGGCTTTAGCATTAAGCCTGAATCATAGCTATTGTTAGCATGCTAAAGTTACACTAGCAGCAAGTTATCAGCTAGTTAATGCTAACGTCCTGACGTTAAGCTGGCAGAACACACACTCATGTTCACTGTGTAATGAGTCGGTGTGAAAACTCATGCACGTCTCTCTGGTGACTTTGGATAATCTCTTTCAAAGGTTGTGTGTGTGTGTGTGTGTGTGTAACCTTGGTGAAGAGCCTCCACCACTGCCAGTTCTTGAGTTTGAGGTAACAGGCGCAGTTCCTCTGGATGATCTTCATGGCGCTCAGCTGCTGCTGGCGTTTACTGAACGCCCTGAAAACACACACAAAGAGATATTAGAAAGCCTGTGAGTGTGTGTGCGTGTGTGTGTGTGCGTGTGTGTGTGTGTGCGTGTGTGCGTGTGCATGCGTGCGTGTGTGTAAATGATGCAGCAGGTGATTTTGAGCGCTCGGCCTCCAAACTTCTGCATTTGTCTGACTGTGTCTCTTACTTGCGGGCCAGGAAGCCTCTTGCTTGTCCCTGGAAGGCGATGATGATGACGGTCAGTTTGAGGTCTCTCTCCTCCTCCAGCTGGGCCAGAACTCCCGTCCTGAAGAACATCTTACTCTGACCAATACGGTACAGGTTAGTGTCCAGATCCAGGTGCTTTACCTGGAGGAGGCGAGACGGAGAGTGGAGACCATTTAGAGGACCAATAGAAACCTCTGCTTCTTCGTCTGACTGATATCAGAAAACGCTCAGATCCCTCCAGCTCACCATCAGACAGCACGCCTGCTTCCCATCCATGAAGCCCTTTGGGATGGCGTTGGCAGCCAGAATCTCATATCTACAAACAGGAAAACACACTTTGCATCAAACTATCAGTCACTGATAAACAAACGCTGGTGTCGTTACAAAGAGGTCTGAATATGATTCATTTACGGTAAAAAATATATATATAAATACAAACCTTTCCCAGGTATGAGTGAGCCAATGCTTTTATTTCAAAATGAACCTAAATGTGAGATGAGGTTTGGATAAATCCACACCTGAAATAATGAAATGTGGCCCTCCAGTGGTCACTGTGAGGAACTACAGCACTACGTTTAAATTAATAGACTTTAAAACAGTTAAAATCAGGATGATGTCACTGTGTAATATCCATGTTTCTGATACCTCTGAAGATGAAGAGACATGTCCTCACCTCTGCCTGAACTCCTGGAACACGATGCGGTTGGGGAATCCCTGTCTGCAGATTCGGATGCCCTCCAGCACACCGTTACACCTGAGCTGCTCCAGCACCAGGTTGGAGTCCATCTTCCCGGCCTGCAGTGCAGGAGCGGACCAACGATCATGTTCAGACTGTCCTGAGTTAAAATTTAAATAATTAGCTCTGCAGACATTCAGAGCCGGAGCGCTTACCCTCTTCTCGTGGTTGGGGATGATGCAGCGGACGAAGTTGGGCTGGGTGTTGTGCAGAGTGGTCATCAGCTTGCTCAGGGACTCCTTGTACAGCTGACCCACTGTGCGGAACATGCCCTTCTTGGACTTTGTGGAGGTGGGCGCCGAACTCTCGGACATCTTGGTCATGGTCTCCAGACCCACCACTCGATCCACTGACACGGAGGACAGACACAGCAGAGAGTTACACCACAGCTGATCACATCAGAGCTCTGTGCTGTGAAAGGTGAATGTGGACACGTCATGCAGGACTGACCGTCTTTCCACAGGTCCTGGATGAAGGTGCTGGAGGAGTTGTTGAGCAGAGCCGTCACATTGTCATTCAGAGGGTCCATGTTCTTAGTCAACCAATTAGCTGCGTTGTAGTCCACCTGGAAAAAAAAAACACATGATAAGACTGATGTTTTCCTTAAAGTCAACAAATCCTATGAAAGGACCAACAATGTGCTCCTACTGTCTGACTTCCTGTCTGTGGCTCTGCTCCAAGCCCATTGGTTCCTACTGAAAAGGTAAATCTTGAACATCACCTCACCTTACCGGCGTAGTGCAGAATACTGAACATCAGTTTGTCTTTGTGCTGTTTGGGTTTGGAGAATTTCACGTGGCCGGTGTGAGTGTTCAGCAGCTTGTCCACGAAGGACACGTCAGTGGCTTTGGGGAACCAGCACTCCTCGTCCAGCAGGGCCAGGATGCCTGGAGGGTTGTTCTGCAGGACGAGGGACACGGAGACGCAGTTTAAGAGAAGATCTTCAGTTTTCCTGCTTGTTTTTGACCATGTTTTGTCCATTTGTCCACTGACAGCTTCAGACGAGGTTTAGTTCATGACTTTGAATGTACCTGAACCACCAGCCAAGACCTTTTGTTGTCTCTTCAGATGAAGAGACATTCGATTAACTCTGTCTAATAATCAGACGTATGAATGGATCAAACTCCTGGTTGAAGTAAACCACGTGCGTGAGGCTGCAGCTCGTCCTCACCGGCCTCTCGATGAGCTCGATGCAGGGCAGCAGGTCGAGGCCGAAGTCGATGAAGTTCCACTCGATGCCCTCCCTCTTGTACTCCTCCTGCTCCAGGATGAACATGGTGTGGTTGAAGAGCTGCTGCAGGCGCTCGTTGGTGTAGTTGATGCAGAGCTGCTCGAAGGAGTTGTCCTGCGGCAGGAACGTCATGGCGGTAAATAAAACATCAGCAGAAGAAAACACTTCAGTCTTTAACTCTGTTTTCAGTCACCTCAAAAATCTCAAAGCCGGCGATGTCCAGGATGCCCAGGAAGGAGGACGACTGCCTCTTGCTCTTGTCCAGCGTCTTGTTGACTCTGGCCAGGATCCAGCGGAACAGGCGCTCGTACATCGCCTTCGCCAGAGCCTCCACCGCGAAATCAGCCTGCAGGAGGAGCAGGAGGAGGAGGAGGAGGAGGAGGAAGACGCAGAGACTCCTGAGACTTTCTACTTTTCCTTCACTGTGTTTCAGAGGGAAATATTCTTCATCTTCTGCGTTAACGAGCTCTGCTTTGCTGTTACCTGCTGCTTGGTCTGCGCCTTCTGCACCACCTCCCTGCCCACTTTGATCCTGGGGGTGAGGATGGCGCGGGTGAAGTCGGTGACATTGATGCCCTGCAGGTGGCACACCTTCTGGGCCGCTGGAGACAATGGGAGACATGAGACAAGGACAGGTGAGACAGGTTTCCAGGTGAGCTTACAGTGCTGCTGCTGGGATTTAAACATGGTTACCGGTGTTGTCGGGCATGGTCGCCTGCTCGCTGTTCCTCTCCTTCTCAAACTTGATGTTGCCCAGCTGGAGCACCGTGGACACCACCTTAAGCATCCCTGCAGAGAGGAAGGTGAGGATGGAGCAGAAATGCAGCAATGATGAAGACGTCGTTTTGCCTCATCCAAGTAAATAACAGAGTTACAGAATCCTGATGAGACATTTCTGTTTTCCAGCATGAATTCAGTGATTTCAGTCAGATGTGAAACTGCTGGACTACGCTTTGCATGGGGGGGGGGTTGTTCTGGGGGGCTGTGAGCAGCCTGTACCTATTCTCTCTTCCTCAGTGAAGCCCATGATCTCCATGGCCTCCAGAGTCTCGATGAACAGCTCGTCATCCTCCTGCCCGGGGATCTGCACGTGACCCGCCAGCAGGAAACGATAGCAGCTGAAATCCTCCAGCAGGAGCTCCTCTGAATACACACACACACACACACACACACACACACACACACACACACACACACACACACACACACACACTGCACTTTTAGAGATTTTTTTGGATTGACAGGAGCTAACAGGTTCCCTCTGCCCTCAGCCTTGATGCTGAGCTATGAAACACCTCGCAGCGAGCCGTTCAGCTCATGAAATGTGTGTTTCCTGCTCGCGCGGCGCCTCCTCACCCCTCGTCTTGTCTTTGGCTCCTGCCACCATGTAATAGAAGATGTGGAAGGCTCGCTCAGTGTTGGCCTGACGAATGCAGCGAGACTTCTCCAGCAGGTCTGAGGAGACGTTAAGAGCACAACTCATCAGTGAAAAGGCACATTATTTTTTATCTTACATTCATAACATGGTCAGAATCTGATCTTTAAAGGATACAGGTGTCAATATTGGCTCCAACGATGTAGCCGGTCACATCGAAGTTGAGCTTGATGAACTTCCCCTGAGGACGGAGGAGAACGCACCACTGAGATAGAAGACGTCCAAACGTTCTGACTCTCAAACTGATTCAAAGCTTACAAATCGTGAGGAGTTGTCGTTCTTGATGGTCTTGGCGTTTCCGAACGCCTCCAGGATGGGATTAGCCTGCAGCAGCTGCTTCTCTAGCTCCCCCTGCAGGCCGTAACACCACACACCTCTATGGTTCATCTACCATTCTGCATATTCATCAGTGAGCGTCACATCACATCACAGCTGAGTGTCACATTAAACCTGAAGAAGGAGCCTTTGTACTCACGTAGGCCAGAGATCCAGCCTGCTGCTGCTGCAGAGGAACAGAACACAAACCGGTTAGAGCTCAGTGAATCGCCTGCCTCCGTTCAGGAGGCGCTACGTTCAGCATTTCCCCAAACTTGGCAACCGGCGAGGCCAGAGGTCAAGCATCAGTAAGTCTTGGCTAAACAAAGCACAGATAGTTCTTCAGCGGATCATCTGCAGCTGAGCGAACCTTCAGTCAGCATTACGGAGGATTTGAGGGGAAGATATTAAAAGCTGCACGAGGATCTCCTGTAAGTGCGGAGCCCCTCTAACGCCACGTGTTTCACTGCTGCGCTTTCATCACTTCTTTCATCTTCATGTATTATCATATCAGGGAGAAGATGCACTTTAATATTTTGTGATAGTAACCAAACTTTTCATGTGATACTGCAGTTCAGCTCTTTCTTAATCTGAGTGTCTGAGCAGCGAGTGTCACGATCGAAGCTGAACTGTGGAATATTTGTTCTCTATTATGATATTTTTAATGTTTCTACTCACAGGATTCGCCTCCTTCTTGCCTTTGTGCGAAGAGGCGACGACGGCCAGGTACTGAATCACCTTCTTGGTGTTTTCGGTCTTCCCCGCTCCAGACTCACCTCTGAGAGACAGGAAAGACAGACGTTACGACAGTTCAACACGCTGAAGAAATCATGTTTTTCTGAAGGGCAGAACTGAAGCTGTCAGATCAATGACGAGCAGACGAGAACAACGAGATGATTAATCCAAGAGTTCAAAGACAACTCTGAGCATTCAGTTATTGTTTAATTTTTAAGCTAAATAGACTAAAATGTACAAGTCAAACGTCTGAAATGTGAGTATTTGCTTGTTTTCTTTGTGCTTTATTATAGTGAACTGAGTATTTTTGGGTTTTGGACTCATCAGTGTGTCAGTCTGAGCTTCAGGAGATGTTTTTGTTTTGGCATTTCAGAGAGCAAACGATTGATTGATTGATTGATTGATTGATTGATTGATTGATTGATTGATTGATTGATTGATTGATTGATTGATTGATTGACTGATTGATTGATTGAGAAAAACATCCATCCGATGAATTGATTTCAATGAGCTGCAGCTTTATGTAAATCTGAACATGAATCTGTGTTTTAACTAGCTCAAGTTTATGGTTAACGCTCGGCTGATGGTTCCAGGGAGTGTGTGTGTGTGTGTGTGTGTGCATGCGTGCGTGTGCGTGCGTGCATGCGTGCGTGTGTGATGGAAAACGGTGACTGCTGTGTGTTTTGACTCACGTGCAGAGGATGGACTGGTCCTCGCGGTCTGTGGACAGAGAGCGGGACGTTAAAGGGGAAGTGATGTGAATGTTGACTGAGCTGAACTCGTTAGCTGAAGCCAAGCTGAACAGACCAAACATGAACTCTGAGGCGGCGCCGCTTCGCTCGGACACGAGAGCGAACGCCTCTGAAATCTCGCTCAGAGGGAGATTAGCCTCCATCATCATATGGTCTAAAAATAGCAGGTGGATGCGGCTCCGTCGCTGTGATCTCGTCTCCCTGCTCCATGTATGGCCATCCTGGGCTGAATGGAAAGTCCGGACTCGGTCTGAGGTCACCGGCGGACCATCCGGAGGCCGGACGGCACGCTCTGAGGCTTCAGCTGGGGCTGCTCGCTGCCGCCATTTAGCAACTTTCAATGAATCATTGAGCTTGTGTGTGTTTACTGTTTTCTTTAACTGCTGCGAGAAGATAAAGAAGAAACGAATTCATCTCCGCTCTTCATGTGAAATCGCTCTGGAGGCTTTTTCTGATCAAAGTCAGCAGTTTCAAACGTGATCGTTCACCACAGAGCTGCACAGCAGCGTTAGCAGCAGCGTTAGCAGCAGCGTTAGCAGCAGCGACTCGTGAGAACACGTGAAATAAAAGGTAAACACATCGATTATAAGAGAAAATACACAGTTAAATAAATCTGAATGAAAGAATAAGCATGAAAATCACTAAAAGCCAAATACCTGCAGTATGCAGTACATGTACAAAGCTACTCTCACAGGGACAGCATGAAGTTTCTTCCATTAAAATGAGGACAGAGATGCTTTTCATCATTTGGGTGAACTGAGCCTTTAAGCTTCAGGTTAGCCGGCTGGCTTCATGTACACATGCCTGCAGATTCAATTTCAGCATTTAAAGCAGAAAACAGGACGGAGAGATTCATCTTAAAGGTGTGGTTACACTATGCTGATCACACACACACACACACACACACACACACACACACACACACACGCGCGCTGACCTTGCATCATGTTCCTGTAGGCGTTGTCTGTGATGGAGTAGATGTGTGGCGGCACCTCGTGGCGTTTCTTGCCCTTGTACATCTCGATGATCTTCTCCGAGTAGATGGGAAGCATCTTGTAGGGATTCACCACCACGCAGAACAGACCTGAGTACGTCTGCGGGGGGGACAGGAAACACACCTGAGCAGGTGGGTACTTCCAACGTCAGCATGAGTCCATGACCGTCAGCTGAAGTTCAGCCTCAGACTCATCTGTGCAGGTGGATTTAATGATCCTTCAGACAGAGACGTTAAAGACATGCTGAGTGTCTCTGTGTGAAGTCAGACGTGTTTCAATCAGCCCATCCTGATGCTGACATCACAGCAGAGCTTTAATTCACAATTTGATCGAATAAAAATGCCAAATATTCAGTTTTTGCTGCTTTCATTTGTTTTATGTGACATAAAACTAAATATCTTCAGGTTTTGGACTGTTAGAGGGAAAACGAGCAATTTCAAAACCTCTTATGTTCTGGAAAGTTTCAGCCTCCATAAAAAAACAAGCATTGAGGAAATAATCAGCAGATTAACTGATGATGGAAATAACATCACAGTAATTAATCCACTAATCTCTGAAAGACGTCCACGTCGGTGCTGCAGGCGTCCTCATGTTAAAAACATGTAGACCTTAAAGTCGAGTCACGCTGACGTCCAGCTCAGAGACAGCACGAATATGAACGAATGATCGGTTTTATCTGTCCTCTCTGGGATCAGCAGCTTTACATCGAGGGACTCCAGAGGTTAAACTCACACTCAGCTCAGCGTGAGACTCGTCTGTCTGCTCATATATGGACTGGAGGGACGGCGGCTCTTAACTTCAGAGATCTTCACGGCGGTCTGTATTAGACGCACCCGCTCGGGTTTTAATTTTACATCCCGCACCTTATTAGACTTTGTCAGACGGACTGAAAAAATAAAAACATAAGCTGTTGATCCTTCAGTCCATCCTGAGCGTCTGTCTGTCTGTCCGTCCGTCCGTCTGTCTGTCTGTCTGTCTGTCTGTCTGTCTGTCTGTCTGTCTGTCTGTCTGTCTGTCTGTCTGTCTGTCTGTCTGTCTGTCTGTCCGTCTGTCTGCTCGGTCCTTAAACAGGGACGCTGCACCTGAACGCGAGAACTGAGAAGCCTGCTGACCTCAGATCAGCAGCTTCAGCTCTAACGTTTAGGCTTTCATGTAGAGTGTGTGTGTGTGTGTGTGTGTGTGTGTGTGTGTGTGTGTGTGTGTGTGTGTGTGTGTGTGTGTGTGTGCGCGCTCCTCACATAGATCAGGCTGGAGAAGTATCTCTCTCGCAGGTTGTGGAGGACGGAGGCCTCGTTGAGGAAGGTGAGGGCGGCCATGTCCTCCACCTTACTGAACTTTGGCGGGTTCATCTTCTGGATGTCGTCTTTGTTCACCGTCGTCTTCTGACCGTTGGACAGCTCCACCACCACCTGCAGCCAGAGACATGCAGAGACATGGAGAGACACGTAGAGGCACGTAGAGACACAAAGAGACACGGAGAGACATGGAAAGACAGGTAGAGACACGGAGAGACACACAGAGACACGGAGAGACATGGAAAGACAGGTAGAGACACGGAGAGACACACAGAGACATGCAGAGACACGTAGAGACACAGAGAGACACACAGAGACACGGAGAGACACGGAGAGACACACAGAGACACACAGAGACACACATAGAGACGGGTTAGGTTAGGGTCTTTCATTGTACTCTCGTTCTGGTCTCGTCGTTACTAAAGTGTTTGTAAAGTCAGGTGACGCTGCAGCGATGACATCATCGCGGTGCACGTTACCTGGTCGCCCTTCTCCTCCTTCACGCTGGCCTGCTCGAAGCCCTCCCTCTCTGACGGCACCCACACCATCTTCTTGGCCGCCCAGTCGGCTTGCGCCAGCCCGCTGTTGCGGAAGTCATTTTCCAGGAAGAGGAACTTGCTGTCCTCGGACGCCGGGTCAGCCATGTTTGAAGTCTCGCCGTTAGTGGTCGAATCGGGTGCGCGGGCGGCGGAGTGGATCTCTGGCGGTTCAGAGGCGGTCGAGCTGATGTCTGGGTCGTCGCTGGCGACGGGGTCGGCCTCTGGTGGGTTGACGGGAGTCGGGTTGACCTCTGACCTTGGGTTGACCTCTGGCCTGCTGACAGACGACAGAATCAGACACACAAACAGCAGCTGTTCCTGTGAGTGTGAGTTTTAGGTGGTGGTCAGGCTAACTTCTCCCCCGTTTCCAGCATGTATGCTAAGCTAAGCTAATCGGCTGCCAGTGTAGCTGCAGGTTCATCATGAGAGTGGAGTCAATCATCTTCATGAATTAGAAGAATTCATCAACAAATTCAGCCAAGAAAAGTCTTTGATTTCAGATTTGAAGTATTTCTCTGAAACTTTGGATATTTATGCATAAAAGTGATGATGATGATGATGATGATGATGATGATGGTGATGATGATGAAGTTTTTTAAGCTTTCTCTGTCAAAGGAAGCGTCTTTTTGCAGGAATGTGCATTTCCACACATTCACAGCTGGAAGCTGACCAGTACAAGCACAGTCTGATCTGGGTGGAGTGGATGGAGTTAAGGGCCTCGCTCTGGGTGGAGGAGGTCTCCACCCAGGTTCAACCTGCCAGTCCGGGGATTGAGCCGGCAACCTCCCGGTCACAGCTGGCGTCTCTGACCTTCAGGCTCCAGTTAAAGTGATTAGAAATGATCGATGATCGCCTTCTTCTTCAGGTGTTTGTGGTCTGATGGATCAGACGTGACAGTGACAGAAACATCACAGCTGTCATCACACGATTCAACGCCGAAGCACAACGACACAAAATGTGAAGCAAAGGACAAAACATCAAAACTTCAGGAGCCGTGCAGATGTTTAAACAGTCTTCGTCACATTCGGCTGACAAGCATCGCCTCTCCTTCCTCTTCCTTCCTCTACATGCGAGCATCACATTTACATTTGGTTCCACTGAACTCGACAGATAACAGCCTCAGCACATCAATGAGCTACTCACCGACTTATCCTCGCCTCCTCCGGCAGGTCACAGGGCCGCTTTGACCTCCCGCTGAGCAGCAGGCAATAAAACATGAAAAGCAGCACACAGATAACCCCTGCAATCAAACAAGGGAGCTGCCATGCTGGAATGCCCATGTTTGGCTAACCCTCGCTCCTGGTAGCCTGGTAGCCCAAAGAGGGATGCTAGGGACTTAGCCGGCATACTGCCTTATAAGGTGCAGCTCGTGTGTCCAGCCAAGCTTACCGTTTACACCATAATGGTGACTTGTCACAAGGAGCATCCATGTGTGGCCGCCGGCACACAGGAGGAACACAGCAGGTGTGTGAGGAAGAGTCAACATGGAGCGACTCCAATGAGGATTTCAGGCAAATTTACTGAGAAATGTAAAGATGTCAGAGGATGGGAGTCAGCCGACAGACCATAATAATCTCTGACCCACCAGGCTGACAGCACACAGACGCAGGATGATGCTGCAGGTTGTTGGTTTTTAATCAAACATCTCATATTTCTTTCATAGTCTTCATCAGTGACTCCTCTGCTCTGCTTCACTTTGAAGAGTCACGTCAATATTTAGAGTTATTAACAAGCAGCTTTTTACTTCTTCTTCAAGTTTCTCTGCACGTTTACATAATATGACGCGTCTGTCAGCCTCCACCTGTGCGCCAGGTGTGAGGAGGGAGTGAAGCGGGGTACTCACCGAGCAGCTGCAGCCTCAGAGCGCAGACGACAGGACCATGTCAGGGAGATGAAGCGACGATGATGAGGATGATGATGCTGCCCTCCTTCCTCCTCCACGCTTTTTAAACAGGCCCGCGACACCTGGGGGTGGAGCGGCCGCGCGCGACCCGCCTCGTTTCCGAAGATGGCAGCAGCCACGAGCGACGACCAGCCAGCCAATCAGAGCGAGAGGAGAGGTTTAATTGCTCTGCCTTCAAATTAAAAGCTTTGAATAATTGTGTGATTATATTTGACTGTTTTACTGAGGAGGAAATGGAATACTTGTACTCAGACAGTGTACTGTGTACTTTTACTGCTCTCCAGATATTAAGATACGTAAACTATTACACTTTTTAACAGATGGAAGTGGCATCAGAACAGAAAACAGTTCAGATCATCTCAACACTCACATCGACAACATTAAAATAAACTTATCTGTAATATCTGTTCACTTCAATCAGCTCCATAAAAAGATTCAAACACTGAAGAACAAACCAATATTTGGACTCTTTCCACAGAAAGGACAGATTTGACATTTTGTTAGTTTGAGACATGAACCTAAAATAACTGTCCCCTTAAAAACATGCTTTATATCACAGCAGCCTTTTCTCTTTATTATGTGAATGATTAAACTTGGAGATATCTAAATAAAAACGACTCTAAATTAGTTATTCAACTTGTTTCTTTGGACATTTTTATAATAAAGCTTCTCATCAGTTTGCCTCCAAAGCGCAGAAAACACGCTGTTCTGTGTTTTTCAGTAAATATTAAATATTAATATTAAATACAGTTTTATTGAGGAGCATCTTTCCTTAGTTCACCCTGACAGATGTGAAGTAGAGATCATTCTTCAAGGTTTTACGCGGAGCTTTGATTCTTGTTTGTACCGGCTTGCCGTAGACCTCTCGTTTCCATAGCGACCATAGCAAACACTCATTTTACTTGCAGCAGTTTAGTGAACTTAATTTCTGGTGAAATCAGTCTTTTCTGTCCTTAAATAAAATGTCTGCGGCTCCGGAGCAGGAGGACTTTGAGAGGACGTTCACCGTGTTTGACGGCTCTTCTCCGGAGGACGTGTCCCATGCCAGGCAGCTATGGAGCTCGCTGTCCCTCCCAACGCCGCTGGAGTCCCGGCTGGTGTCCGCGGACATCCGGCAGAGGCTGCCGGTGTCCCGGCCGCAGGTGTCCCGGCCGCAGCGCAGCAGCGCCGCCGCCGCTCCGGGTCCCCGCGCGCCGCCGCCGAGCGTCCCCGCGCTCCAGAGACAGGAGGAGAGACGGCGGTATGAGGCCATGGCCGACCAGAGGAGGGAGATCCTGGCCCTGCTGAGGAGGCAGAGGGAGCGGAGGGTCCAGAAGGAGCTCATCTCTGTGGCCTTCAAACCCAAGAAGTCAGACACGCTGGAGGTCCAGAAGCGTGCAGACTGTGAGATGGACCAGGACCAGGACCAGGACCAGGACCAGGACCAGGACCAGGACCAGGAGCTGGTGAGACAGCTGCAGTAGACAGAGACCCGGACCGAGTCCACATGAGTCCACATAAGGGACAAATATGCCAACATTCAGAGGGGGGTCAGGCCGAGTGGGTTAACCCCGCTGCAGCATTAAAGTGACGTTAATGGATCAATAATTAAAAGTCATTGATTGACAGGATGATTCACTTCTGGAGCCTGAAGAGTATTTGATCCTGATACTTTTGTACCACTGATACTACTAAGTACTATTACTTCTTACTGCTTTACTGAAGATTTTCAACGCACAACGTTTACTTCTAAGTACTTTTACACTGATTTTCACTTGTACACTGAAGTAAAAGTACTTAGAAGTACCAGACGTGACCGTTGTTCCATCACTGACTGCAGCACCTGATCTTTGAGCATCAGTGCCAGAGTCCTGAACCTGTGCAGTCTGGATCATCATCATCATCATCATCATCATCACTGATCCACCTTTAACGAAATCCAACATTTCGTTTCACCGGTGCTTTTTCCTGCTCTGACAGTCGAAACGTCTGCCATGAAAACGATGGAGCATTAAACATCTTCAGGTTTTGGGACGAAACAAGACGTCTGACATATCAGACATGTTTGTGAAGGACTCAGTCTTCTGGCTGTAAGTCACGTCTTGAACTCTGGCTGTCAGCCTGAGCCGGTACACAGCAGTTTGCTTCAAACAGCATTACGTAAGGTGAAGTGAAGCCTGTGTGGGTATTCAAATTCCAAATATCCAGTGCAGAAGGCCCGACCATAATAGGATAAGAGGAGGCCTGCTGACTGTTGACTTTAGCTAATTTGGTTGAAGTTTTCAGAGCACACAGAAGGCCGTCGTCTCTGAAGGCTCTTTAACCTCTCAGACGGCGAGGACTCACCCTTAAGTAGCCTTAACGTGATCCTCCACCTCGAATCTACCGTGAGTGACATCAGCCCTCATCTGTTTCCTCACTGCTGAACAATAACGTGACTGAGCTGAACTCCCTCACAGTGAATCAGTGGCAGGTTTGAGCTGGAACACACTGAGGACAGATGGACAAATGGACGGACGGACGGACAGCAGGAAACGCAGATTATCTCTGTTCAGCCACCTGCAATGCAAAGAAGCTGCAGGAACTGTAGATAATAAACATCCAGTGGAGCTTCTTAAACTGCACCTGTGGCAGAAAACCCTGCTCTGTCCACCTGTACGTGCACCTGTCCTGACAGTTTGCACTGTGTTTAGTTTATTAAAGTACCGTCTGTGATTTTCTACATTTGTGTCCTGATGTGATCAAAGAGGACTCTGTCCCACAGACCTCCACAGTGAAGCCAGCGGCTCCTTTAGGCTGCTGGCACACAGAGCTTTGAGCTAAGTGCTGCTAGCGTCAGCATGCTAACACGCTCGGGCTGTGTCGTGCTGATGTCAGCAGGAAGTGTTCAGGCCTGCAGTTTACCATCTCAGTACATGTGCTAACTAAGCAGAGCAGCTGAGGCTGATGGGAGCTTTGCAGCTGTTTAAAAGTGGTCATTCTGAACTTCACAGAGGACGTTAAAACTTCATCAACGAGAATAATTTATACAAAACAGGATCCATCCAAAACCTGTGGAGACGTTTCACTCAGAGTCATGGATGTCAGCCTGCAGGTGGCGCTACAGGAGAAGCAGTAGAGTTATTTCAGTCTGGACTGACGCACTCAGTCACTCCACATCCACCGTCCTGCTGCTGGGAGTACTGGAGCACCGATGTGGAGTCCAGTGATCCACAGACTGGTGGTCAGTGCCAGCTGAGTCAGACCTCTGGAGAACTCAGTCTTAATGCTTCAGAACATTTATGCATGAGATTTAGTTTGAATTCTTAGAATAAAAGAAAAATATGTTATTATGTAAATACTGGAGACCAGTAAACATACTGGTCCAGACTGGTGTAATGACACAGATTGACCAGGAGATGTCAGTAACATCTCATTTGATCTACAGTTGGTATGTTAGGGGACAAAGACTGTAAACACAAAGGTGGGTGAACCTGGACGTCTCTCTGTCTTCTTGCTCCTGTCCTCGCTCACTCGTCTTCATCGTGAACTGCAGACACTGAGCTGAGCTGCAGGCTGATCTCAGGCCAGCAGGGTCTCTTCTCAGGGTGGAAACAGATCTGTAATATCTGCCCACCAGCTGCTGTGCGCTCACTGGCTGCTCTTCATCACCGCTCATGTGAGTCGTGGAGCTCAGGGGGAGCGTTATGGTCGGGGGGGTGGGGGTGGGGGGGGTTGACGCTCCTGGGGGGTTGACATTTGATGAGGAGCCAATCAGACGATGTTCAGGCAGCACAAAGGTTAAAGTCCAGTTTCATGAACCCTTAAAGTGGTTTTTTGGTAAATATTGTCTCAGAGTTTGGATCATTGTTTTCTCTTCTTCTTTAGTTTTGTACCAGGTGTGAGACGCTCTGCAGTTCAAACTCGATTGATTCACTCACTGAAATATTTATCAGAGGTAGAAGAGTTTACACGGACACATGAATCATTTACAGGAGGAGTCTGAGTTATTCTTCATCTGAAACAGACGAAAAGCCCCCAAACAACAACGTTAGTACGTCTGTCACTGGCTTCCTGTCTGTGGCTCTCATCTCGTGTGTGTGTGTGTGTGTGTGTGCGTGTGTGTGTGTGTGTGTGTATGTGTGTGTGTGTGTGTGTGTGCGTGATCACGGAGGGACAGCTGCTCCATCAGCTGACGTCTGCGAGGAAAACACATTCATTTTGTCTTTTATTGAGTAAACTTTGGCACAAAGCGGTGTGTGTGCAGCAGACACAAACACTCCAATCAGCTGGCTTTGTTTACACACACACACACACACACACACACACACACACACACACACACACACACACACACAAGTTTGTACTCGAGGGCCCTGATTTCCATAATGCGTTTCCTTCCCTCTGATCTGGAGGAAGTAAAGAGTCGACAAACGTCATCACCTCCTGAAAATGTTGAGGTCGAGGTCTGAAGCTCAAGCTGGTCCTGACAAAGGTTGAAGTGTGTGTGTGTGTGTGTGTGTGTGTGTGTGTGTGTGTGTGTGTGTGTGTGTGTGTGTGTGTGTGTCGGAGGACTCTCCACTCACACGCCGCTGAGGAGAGTTTGGTGAACATATCTGAATCTGTGCTGTGTTCAGAGGCTGAATGACATCACACTTTAAATTCCAGGTGATGCTGAAACCTGAGCGTGTCACAGATCAGGATCAGGTTTGGTCTCCGCAGGAGGAAACAAGCTCTTCAACACTTCTGTCGACCCTGTGCCTGATGTGAGAGGACTCGCTCACAGCGACTAACCCACGCTGAACCATGTCTGTGGAGCTTTTCGGGTCATTAGACATTTCCATGACAGATGTTCATGAATGTATTTTTAATGAAAACGATCCAAATATCGAAGCTGTTGCAGCTCAGTAAAAGCAGGTTTGAATCCAAATGCTCGACTCCAGGACCAGGCTGCCTAAATGAAAAATGTAAGTTACCTGAAGGTCGAAAGCAGGCGAACATCAAAACCAGACAGGCTGAAGGAAAACGGATCCGACAGGGAATCAGGCCAGAGAGCAGGAGGGACGAGCGGGAGGTACCTGCGGGGCTGATGGAAGTGGGAGCAGGTGTGCAGGTGGGCGGGGGAGGTCAGATGATGAGGAATGGCAGGAACACAGGGGTGACTGCAGGACAGGTGAGACATGGAAGGTAAAAAAAAGCAGAAAATCTGAGGGTTAGTCCACACTGACAGGCGGCAACAAGTGTTAAATGAACACACACCTGCACACACCTGGACACACCTGGACACAGAGGCGCTTCATATGCTCAGGTGCAGAGGGACACTGAGGAGATTTACACACCTCTCTGTGGCGTCTGTGACAAGCTGCTGTGTGATACAAGAACAAAAGACGCATGAAAAACAGTCGCTGACAGTAAACTGAAGAGGGACACAAATCAGACGCAGCAGCTCTCCAGAGGCCGTCCCTGAGGCTGCCTCTGAAGGCACTGATATACAGCCGCCTCCTGGCCAATAAAAGCGGCGTGCCCACCGGCATGTTTTACGGCTGATAAGTACCAGGAGCAGTCCTGTAAAAGTCCCACTTTTAATGAACAGGCTTCTCTCTGACTTTGAGACGTCCTTCGGGATTCACCACAATCGTCTCAAAGCTGCTTTAAAGCTGCTCCTTTCTGTGCCGGCTGTTTGATCACACACACACACACACACACACACACACACACACACACACACACACACACACACACACACACACACACACACACACACACCAGGCAGTAAAATGTTTTACTGCTAATAAAGACTCCGCCGCCATGATGTTTGTGCTTCTTGACTCCAGAGATGGAACAGGAAGCGCTTCTGCCTGGTTTGTCTGAACAAATCATTTGCTCGTTAACATGAGAGCGAGATGTTTAACAAGACTTTTATTTTTCTTTATTTAAGCTCAAACTGGATTTAATTAACTTAAACCATCAGCACGAGTGTTACCTCGAAAACGTGAAAATGATCGTCCATTGATGACCCTCAGGCCATGACAGTAAACACTGATGGCAGGGACGTCCCGTTGGACATGAGTCGTCTCTTGAACGCCTCTCTGTCTCCTCTCCTGTCCTGGACGTTCTGTAACGTCGTTCAGTGAAGCAGCGCGCTGAGCAAACACTCATGTTGAACACTGCTGTTATTAATAGAGAAGGTCGTACAGCAAGCCTGTTTGTGAAAATGCACCTTGAGATGAAGTATTACTGTCATCAAGGCCCATTAAGCCCAGGCACAAATACACATCTGAAGTACTCTGCAGCTCGCTCAGGGCCAAACAGCAGCTCGCTGTCGGTGCTCGGTGCTTAGCGCCGTCACAGCTGGACCTCTCTGTGTGGACCGTTATCTCAGGTCTGATCTCAGATCAGTCCTCAGCTCGTCTGAATGAGTTAAACTCAGACTGTATGTGATGTCTCCTTCTGTTCTGAGGCAGCATCAGTTATTTTGTAGAAACTTCACATTAAATAACGTGACAGGAGACACTTTTACTGACAACCCCACAGAAAAATCAAACATTTAGCATTTAGCATTAGCCAGATGTTTTCCTCAGGAGATAGTGGACACCAAAAACAGAGCTAAAGGCCTGAATGTTAGATTCACTGCTGGCCAGAAACACAACGAATAATAACGATATTAACACAAATAACGTGGAAGAAGGAAGCTACATGCTAACTTTTTCTTGCACTGCCCCCAAGTGGTCAAAAATAAACTAATGCTGCTTTAAATGACTGGCAGAGTCTAAAAGCCAGTTTACTGCATTTGTGTGTAACAAGAACAGTTTTATCCTAAAATCTGTCAGATGTCTTTTAATCTGCAGCCCGAGCTGTTACACTCATTTCTCCGCTAACGAAAGGCGTCCTTCCTCACCTGCAGCCTCCAGCGTCTCAGTAATGAAGCTTGCTGTGTTTCTGGTTCGTTATAAATCGTCGGCTGCAGTGAAACAGAAGCTTTAACTGCTCAGCTGATCTTCCCACTCTGCACCTCTGCAGCCGTTACAGCTCAGAGTCCATTCATCACGTCCGTCTGTGGATCAGACACACCTGAGAGGGACGGAGGGACGGAGGGACAGATGGACGGCTGCTCGGCACGAGGCTCCATTCATCTCTAGTCTCCAGAAGTCAAAGTCCGGCCGACAGAACTAATTTATTTTAATAATTCATGCCTGCAAATTATGATTTCATGCACTCAAATTAGTAATTTGTGTCCTCATATTACTTAATTTGTTCCCTTGAATGAATAATTTGTGAGCAGAAATGAGCAGAACAGAAACATCTCAGGCCAAGTCCGTCCTCAGTGTGTCCGTCTGTCTCAGCGCTGTCTGACTTCCTGTCTGTGGCTCTCTGCTCATTGGTTCCTCCTGAAGACCCTTAAAAATGACTCACAAATACTTATTTTCATTTTTGTAATTATGACTTTAATTCTAATTAATAAAATGATAGTTTCAACCCCAGCTGTGTTCTTTGTGTTTTAGTTGTTGATTTTTCCAAACAAACAAACAAACAAACGATAAACACGTAGTAAAATGTAACTCAGTACATTTATTCTGCAGAACAACTTATTTTCATTTTATGCTACTTTATACTTCTATTCCACCAGATCTCAGAGGCAAATATTGTTCTTTCCACTGCGCTGCATGTATCTGACAGCGTTAGTTTCTCGTTTCTTTGCATTATTTATACAACATGTAAATAATGGTGTGATGTGTTATTATAAACTGCCCAGCATAAAATAAAAAAACTGAAATTAATCCCACCTTCACAGATTTATGACACTCAAACGTTGACGTATCACTAATTCTAAAGAGTTCCTGAAATTTGCCTTTTTGCATAATGAGTACTTTTACTTCAGGTACTTAAAGTATATTTTGAGGCTCATACTAATTTACTGAAGTAAGACTTTAATGCAGGATTTTACTTGTAACTCCAGTATTTTTCAGTGGTATTATTACTTTAATCAGTAAATCATTTAAGCTCCTCTTCCTGCACAGTAGACCTGGGGGGCTGGAGCCTCCCTGGGGGGCCGGGTCCCTGCCTCGCCTGGTTGGTGATCCGGCTCTGCCCTCGGGTCTGGCAGCCTAACGAGGCCGTGACGCTCGTCAGACACGAGAAAACAAACGAGCTGGATGCTGATCAGCTCATCCAGACGCTCAGCTGATGGTCAGAATGAGTGCGGCGTCACGCAGGTCGAGCTGCTTCTGACCTGCAGGACGCGAGGAGCTCACAGAGAGCAAAGGTTACACCGCCGATTATTCTGAGTCACTTCCAGCTCGCACTGATTAAACAAATCCCGAGGGAATGAAGACAGGAAACAGTGCGTGTGGTACATAGAGAAATATATGTCAGTAAATACATTCAAACAGAACAGCTGATTCAGTCATGTTTACATCTGTGCACATCAGAGGATTCACGAGCCGCCACGGAGCACCAGTTCACAGTCAGGCAGCACGAAGGTTTACAGCTGCTGTTTGGATTACGTCTACCCAGAAGCCTCCCTGTTTCTGCCGCAGCTCTCAGCCAATTTAATCCCAGCTGTTTACAGTCCTCCATGCCTTACGCAACACAGGGCAGAGCAGGAGGCCTCGGCCGCGAGCGTCCTGATCCCGAACGCCACAGAGGTCCACGCGGCTCAGATGACCTTTCAGGGCGTTAGGCTGTTCCTGTGGCTGCATGACATAAAACATGGCCGACCAGCGCCTGCGTTACATTCATTTAGCCCCTCACATTTAACACGTACTCCTCTTCTCCTACAGGAACTTAGCATGTAGCTCTGCTTTAGCATCCACCTGCTTCAGAGAGCTTCAGCTTCGTTCAGGGGAAAGAAACGCAACATCAACACGTCGAACACAGCGATCGATAAGGAAGGAGGCCGCAGGACGCTTCCATGATGTCTGACATGTTTGGCTGCCATGTGGCACGTCTGTCTGCGTGAACTGCAGAGTCTGTGCAGTGTGGAGCTGATCTGCTTCACCGTTTGAGCCTTGCTGCTGATGTTCGTCCAATAATTTGATGATACTGATGTCTGAAAGTCATCACACGATGAAGGTTTGCCTGTTTGAATCCAGTATTTCTGCACAGCTCAGCTCCTCTCCTCCACTGCTCCGGGCTGCACAGTCTGTGGAAACACTGAATTTAAAGATATATAAAGACGCTGTGAGGTTGTGAAAATCCCTCCAACCTGCTGCTGAATATCATGTAAAACTGACGTTTGGGTTTCCCCTCGCAGTGCTGATGAGCGCCGTGTTCGGCTGCACCGAAGCCTCACAGGCCGTTAACAGCAGGTGATGGGAGGCTCCTGGCTGCAGGTCGTTAAGCTCCCACAGTAGAAAAAAGGCTGTCAGACATTAGATTTGGTTTGGCCTGGACGCCATCAGCCCGGCGATTCACCACCGCGTGAAACCAGAGAGATCATCACTGAAACACTCCCTTCACGGCTGAAAGTCGAGCTGAGCTTCGTGAGCGTCAGCTGCAAACACACTTTCAGCCTTTTCCTTACAAATCTGCAGCTCTCTTACTCTCAGGATTTATTTCCTATAGGTGCAGCCCCCACACCCCCCCCACCCCCACCCCAGGGGACTCCCATACAGTACATTCATGCAGTTAATTTTCAGGGAGGTCAGAGGTGAACGGCTCCCTGCAGCAGCTTCCTCTGGAACGCTGCAGCACATTAACTCTGCGACAGCATTGACCTTTGACCTCTGGGCGATGGGCTGTCAGTCACTCGTGGCCCATCGGGGAAAACGTCTGAAGCGCAGCCTGCAGACCCACAACACATCCCACTAAATATGCTTTATGTGTCAGAACGGAGTGGAAGCCTTTCTAATTAGCTTTGTGCTCCAGTCGTGTATTTTACGGGTGAACGTGTCGATATGTGCCCTCCGATGGTTCCTCCTCTGCTCCTTACTTTGAACACAGACACCAGAAAGACTCACACTCACACTGATCCTCTCTTACTCCACTCTCCTTTTCCCAACATAAGAGCTGCACTTCCAGCTGTAAACTGCTCGTCTCCGCCTGATGATCGTCACCTGTTTGTGAGCGGCTCGTGTGGTTTCATCATCGTCCTGATCGACGCTTTGTGGGCAGCGTTCATCCACAGAAACCTTCCCAAAGAGGAAAAACAGGAGCTTTGACTCCTGCTGTCGGGAATCAGCAGAGGAAAACTAAATGCAGCTCTGGAATGAGAGGAAGAGGGAGCGGAGAGGGAACGATTGAGGTGCTGACAGACTGAAGAGCTCGCAGACCAAACTGAGAGGATGAAGATGAAGATGGATTCCAGCGTTGCAACGTGAACAGGAAGTCCACCTGAACTTGTTTGTGCAGAGTGTCACTGTGAGAGAATGAGCTGGAAAAAAGCTTCAGTCAGATGGAAGAGACCAAATGCTAATCAGACAGATGTGCTCACATTGATGCTAATTAGCATCTTTTATGCTAACTTAAAAAAACCACCAGCTGTTGTTGCAGTTGGCTGAGCCACGATTCACACCTTCATCCATGAAGTCCACCGTGAGCTCCATCGCACTGAAGACAGTTCATGAGTTAAACATTTGGCCTTTAAGTCACCGACAGGATCAACACAGCTGAAGAGGAGCGGACATGTTTCACATTCGGTGTAGAAACAGGGAATCCTCCGTGCGAACACTTTGAAGAGCTCTGTGTAGTATTTTCAGTTCGTTCCTCACAGCAGACGTGATGTCAGCATGTAAAATCACAAACACCTCACCACCAGAAACTGCTGTTACTGATTTCTGATTCTGTTTGAGCTCCTCTTCATCGTTTACCATTAGCTCGTAATTACAGCTTCTGGCCAGAGTGGCCGCTGTTCATCACACTGACGGTACGGATGCTGAAATACTACACACAGCACCTTCAAATGTGCTGGAGGACACCTGGTTTCCCTCCACCATCAGAGTCAGAGGTCTCAGTCTGTTTATGCTTTTTAATGTTATATATAAAGAACTGATCCGTCTGGTTCTTCCTCCGTCTCTTCTCGTCAAGTTGATGGTCATCTGGAACAGAAAATAAGGGCTGCTGTGCTTTCGTTGCTGGTCTGAGGTCAGTTCAGACCTGAAGGAGCAGTTCGCCTCGTGTGGCCACTCCCCCTCCCACATGACCCTCACATTCCCGCCTCAGCACTGCTCCTCCCCCAGCGAATCTGTGTTCTCCCCCAGGTCTATGGAGGCTGACGTGGCTCTCATCTTGCCCCGTCCGGGACCCGGCCCCGGCCCCGGCCCTGGCCCCGGACCGGGTCCTGGGCCCCCGACGACGAGCCCGGCTCTGGCTCCGCCGTGGCCGGGGTAGACCTCCACGGTGCTGGAGATGGACTGGAGGGAGCGGTCCCGGAAGTAGTGGAAGGCCTCCTGGTCCAGGTAGTTCTGCTCCTCGCGCAGGCCCTGCTCGAACAACTTGCGCTTGTGCCTGAACTCGATCACCGTCTTGGTGTAGGAGTTGAGGGTGGTGACGGAGGCGGCCATGCAGCAAGTGAAGGAACCCCAGGCCATGCTGGTGGGAGACAGACAGAGATGTGTTGGACATGAGAAGACGAGAGAGAGAAAGGAGGAAGAAGAGGAGGACAATCTGTCCACTCATAGTGATGCAGAGTGTCAGCGTCTGTCTGTTGGTCCAGACTGACGTCCAGGTCCCATCAGGACGGACGGGAATACAGAAACACTCTGCAGCTAAAGCTAATTAGCAAACTTCAGCTTACTAACATTTGAAACTAAGCCAGTGAATGTTTAATTTCTTTCTTAATATCAGCATGTTAGCATTGTCACTGTGAGCATGTTAGCGTTATGATAAAGCTGGACGGACAGAGGACGGAGTGACCGACTCTGAGGGAGGTTTGACCGGCCAGATGGAATAGATGGAGAGAGGAGACAGTGTCCCGAGGGACTGAAAGCACTCAGAGAAACATCTGTGGTGGTTCAGAGAATCCAGCTAACGTTAGCGGGCACATTAAAGGATGAACCGTGTGATATCAGGCAGCTGATAGGTGAGCTAACTGTCCCTCTGCGCAGAGACAAACGCTGTCTCTGCGCAGAAAAGACAAAGAGACGACCAAACCTCCAACAAAAGGCCAAAATCACAATGATTCCCCTTAAAGCAGTGAATTAAATGCAGATTTTGGAAACGCAGTCTTGAGGAAAACAGCATGCTCAGACTGAAATGAAGCTTTTTGGCCTTCTGCTCCAGAGGTTAATGAGTGCAGCTGAATTTATTCACCTTTAACCATCGTGAACGACTCCCTCACGGTGTTAAATGAGAGCCTGCACCTGAATGACTGACAGAGAGAAGCTCCTTTTGTTCCAGACATTTCTCTGTGTCAGTCCTGACTGTCAGTAATAATAAAATCATTAATCCGACGAGGTTTTCATCAAGTCTAACACAAGTCTGTGATTTATTCAGGTCGGCTCTGAGATTCTGTCCTTGATCCACGAATGAGCAAAGCGAATTCAGACAACAGCTGCAGCGTGGCGTCACCTCCAAGCAGAGAGCGGCGAAGGTCAAGGTGTGTGTCGTCCGACTAATTATCACACAAACAACAACCCTGCTGCTCCAAACTGGCTGCTGAGAGCGAAACAGTCCGACGACACAACCGACGCCGCCAGCAGCGTCCAGAAGAGACGGACTCTGATCACTGAGGGTCTGTTTGTTCAGCTGCCTGCTTAAACACATGCTGCGTGTGTGTGTGTGTGTGTGTGTGTGTGTGTGTGTGTGGACTGACCAGAAGGACCACCCGTAGTCCCAGCTGTGGGGCCTCCAGTCTTCAGGACCCAGACTGACTGTGATCTGGAACACCTGAGTGTACATCATGTGGGCCACCATGCCTAGAAGACCTGCAAACACACACACACACACACACACACACACACACACACACACACACACACACACACACACACACACACACACACACACACACACTTTAACTTCCTACGTCAACTTTTGTCTTATCTTATCTTATCTTATCTTATCTTTATTTTCATGTGGCACCATCATCAGATCAAACTTTGAATTTGTCCAATACTTTACGACAAAATACCTGCAAAGCTAACAACATTCCCATCAGCCATCAGCACACAAATGTTAGCATGCTAACAAGCTAAGCTAAGATAATCAGAATCAGAATATTTTATTGACCGCTGAGGGGAAACTGGGTCAGTGCAGCTGCTGCTAACAGCAGTAAAAACAGAGAGGAAGTAAGAGTGTACAAATACATACAAATATGTACAAAAAAAAAAAAGGAAATCAAACATCAACATTACATCATCTAAGCAACAACACGTCATTGTGAGCATGTTAGCATGTTGATGTTAGCATGAATGTGAAAGTAGCACCTTGCTGAAAACACAGTCGCACACTGATCCACGACAGCGTCACTACAGTCTGCCACAATAATTACATTAACAAAACAACAGTAAATCACATCAGGACATAATAAGAGCAATAAATCAGAACACGTGGAACTAATTAGTCTTTATTCTGCACCGATTGATTTAACCTGCCCGTTAGCAGACATCCAATCAATCACAGATCAGGACATAATCACTCAAAAACAAACAGCGAATCAAAAGCCCCGATGCTGTGTGTGTGTGTGTGTGTGTGTGTGTGTGTGTGTGCGTGTGTGTGTGTGTGTGTGTGTGTGTGTGTGTGTGTGCGTGCGGGTGTGTGTGTGCGTGTGCGTCATGTGGAAGTGTGTGATGGGTTAGGGCCACACGCCTGTGTTCATTATCAGTCTCACTGAGGTTATTGATTGTGTGTGTGTGTGTGTGTGTGTGTGTGTGTGTGTGCGCGCGTGTGTAGCATCATGCCACAGTAAATAAAACTCAGCTGCTCCAGATTTACAGCTCACCATAAAGACAGCGACACTTCTCTGTGACCTTGACACCCGACGACAGATTTCTAGGAAATGTGTGTCTGTGTGTGTGTGAGTGTGAGTGTGTGTGTGTGTGTGTGTCACATACCACACAAGGCCATTACTGGTGCTCCACTGTTGTCAGTGGCGGACTCCGCCATGCGGTATGCAGTCCTGCAGCCTGACTCTCTCATCAGTATCAGGTCGGTCTTAAATTACTGCTAATGCTACTCCAACATTTCCTCCTGCTGCTCCTTCACATTAAAAGCATAAAGCAGGGCTTTTACGCTGAAGAAGCCAGAGGATGTGCAGAGTAGTTGTAAATGAATCTAGCACAGACTGTATGATCACTAACATCTCAGACGAGCCACTTCCTGTTTAATATTAGCAGGGAGATCATTGGAAAACTCAACAAAAAGTAAATAAAACTCACTCAAACTGTCACCGTTAGTTTCCTCTACTGTTCCAACAATCACCAGCTCTGGTTTGATCAAAATAAACTTTTAACTCACCGATCGATCTCACCAACTCAGAGAATTAAGGCTTTATTTCGACCGAACCTCATTTAAAGCCAGCTAAATAACAAGAGCAGAAGCTTGGCTGCTATTAAAGGCATGTTTGAGACAGAGGGTGAACAGAGGTGCTGCAACAAAGTACAGTACATGAAAAATAATGTGTTTTTGAACATTAAAGCATGAAAACCTGTTCTAGCAGATGCTGGAAATGAACATGTGAGCATGGGAACATGGTCAGAGAAGGCCGAGCAGGCGGTGAGCGGCGAGGACAGAGCCAACGTCTTGTGTAAGAGGTTTAATGTGAGCTGGGAGAAAAATCCCTGGCGAACGACACAGCGAAGGCTTCCAGGGGATAACCTCTGACTCTGGACGACCTCGCAAATCTGCATCAGGCTCCGTCAGCCCAGCCCTCCTCATTCTCGGCATTTCTGGAGGCGGTTTGAGGAAGACGATGTCTGTCTGTGCTGCTTCTGTTCACCAGCTTCCAGAGGCGCAGGGAGAAGAGAAATCTTACCGGACAGGACGGTGAAGACAGCGGCGAAGGCGTTGAGCTTGAGTCCGTCGATGACGTTGCTGGAGTGGAAAAGCTCGAGACACATGAGACTGAAGCCGACCACCAGCAGCAGGATGTAGAGCACCTCCGACACCACCGACAGCCACAGCACACCTGCAAACACAACACACGATCACACACGATCACACACATGTACACACCAGTGGAAACACACACACACACACACACACACACACACACACACACACACACACACACACACACACACACACACACACACACACACACACACACACACACACAGGCTGTGGTTTAGCATGCCATTAGCATGGAGAGAGTGATGAGTAAAAAGTCAGAAACATTAAAGAATCCGCCGGAGGGGAAGACTGAGCGCTGACGTTAATCAGCTGCTCACAGATTTGTCATAATTAGTCATTTTTCCATTCATTGAATCGTCTGTGAAGTCGTAAAACGTGTTTTCTGCAGCGACACGCTCCTTCACTTTAACTGTCATTATTCAGTTGTTTTCTGTGTCTTTGTTGTTCTTTGTTGGTTTTTCTGCTGCAGGGTAAACTGACATGACGTTCAGCAGCACGACTCGGTCAAAACGAACCTTTTCTCAGTGAAAGCCTGTTTGGATCAGCCGGTGTCTTTCAGACGACACACAGAGGCTGGATGGGGACAGAGGACGCACTTCAAACTGAATGCAGCAGTGGCTTGTGGGAGAGCACCGCTCTCATTCTGACTTCATCCGCCCGTCAGCTCGTGTTGAACTCTGGAGGTCAGAGTGCGACCTGTCGAACATCTGAGGCTCGACGCTCAGGGACAAGAACCAGCAGGACCTGCTGCACAGAGGACGTCTGCGAGACGTCTCAGACTTTACGCTGAAGAAGATCATCTCAAAGATCACAGCTCAAACTGAGAGAAGCCGGTCGACCTGAACGTGGAGTCACTGAAGTCCTTCAGCTCAGACAGACGAGCTGTCAGCACCATCAAATCAGACAGTCCTAAAAACAGCTGAATGCAGTCCTCGAGTACCACTGGAGTAGTATTTGAGTATACTCTAAGTGTAAATTAAGTTAACACTTAAAGTACTGCAGAATTAGTATATTCATTTTTAATACACTGAAGAAGAAATTAAAGTATTAAAGTGTAGAAGTACACTGTTTAAAAGTACGTGTCAGACATACTTTAATGAAGCTCAAGCAGTAAAGTGTACTGGTAACGACTCCCTGTACTTCGTTGTATTCCTGATGAAGTACTCAGTGTGTCTGGGACGTGTTGGACATTAAACTCGCTCTGCAGGCCTGTTTCATGTGCACAGAAGGATGTGGACATTAGATTTCCATTTTGCTGTGTTTTTGTCCTCCGGGGACAAACGAGGGCGGGGACGGCGAATCGTCCCTCCATTTATTCCGCCTCCATTCATCGAGTGTTTAGTAACCCAGAAAAACTACAGATGAAACTCTGATGAATGTCTGTGGGACGGCGATCCGTCTCTGCTCCGCGGGCGGGACGTGACACTCAGCGCTCACAGCGAGGTGAAGGATCTGTCTCTGATTGGTCCACCAGGGGAGGGAGGGCTGGTTTGGTAGCACCACCTGCTTGTTTGACACACACTGATTGGCCCTTTATTGCCGGCGATGCCCTCTGGTCACGCGGGGCCGAGAGGAAAAGAAGCCATCAGGGCAGAGACGATGATGAAGTCGTTTTTCAGGCCGCCGAACGTCTTCACGCTCTGGAAATGCCAACATTTTTAAAGCGGAGAGGAGTTGTCATCCTGCAGCCGAAGCCGCCCTCGGGACACGACTCCTCTTCCTCCACGTTCAGACTCTCGAAGGCAGAAGCTCCTCTTGAATGGCGAGGCTCACAACACGGCATTAAACAGGATTATCTGCTCCGCTCCGCAAGCACAACCTCCAGGCCCACTTTTCAATTTGAACATCAGTGAGTTTCAGCCAGCTACAGGATCCCTCAGCAGCCAAAATTGTCCCTAATTTTATGTCACACTTCTCTCGAGGCAAAGCAAGGAACCTTATTTCTACATTCAAAGTGTTTTACAGGAGACATCGAGTGCAAAGGAGGAAAAAACAGAAACCTACTTAAAAGCAAAGAGACGAGATGGTCCAGAAGGTTTGTGCAGCTTCATCGTCCTGTGCGTTCACTTCAGGAACAGTCTGCAGGGCCGATGCTCAGAGTCAGGTACAGTGGAGACAAAGCAACATCTGACCAGAAGGACAGCACGCTGACTTTCTAAATATAACCAAAGAACTATATTTTGGTCACCGGCGGTGCATCTTTTAGGAAAAAGCAGCCAGAAGGCTTAAAGCTAAAGTCCCTGCAGTGCAGAGATCAGCCATGACTGCCGTCAGGCCTCCGTCAGCTGCGTCCTCCTGTGAAGCTACTGGAACCAGTCGACAGTTACTGGAGAGCATCAACAGAAGACCAGTACAAAGCTCATATATACAGAGTCTCTCATGGGACAGTGAATGCAGCATGAAACAGTGATGGATCTGAATCAGAGCTGACTCTGTGACATGACGTCCACACAAAGTGAAAGCACTGAAAGTGTTCATGGAAACAGGTGGACGGACGCCCGCCTGAAGCCAGAATGCTAACGTGCTGATGTTAGCATTAGCTCATAGCACCGGTCGCAGCGCAGCCACACAGAGCTTCAGAGACGCCACATTTCATTTCAATAAAGCACATCTGAACCTGAAACTCAGAACAACATGAGCTGACACGTTGTTCCAAATTTGAGCTCGGGACCCTCCGAGCGGCTCGGCAGACATCTTTGACGTCTGAGGTCTGATTTTTAACGAGGGCTCAGCGTCGCTCTGCTGCACCAGCGCGCTCTGCCTCCTCGTTAGCTGCAGCTTTCATTTCCAACCAGTCGATGGAAACAAATTTCAGGGGTATAAAACGCCTGTAAGGGAAACTCACAGCGCAACAATATTGACCAAAATAATTTTCTCCCGCTCGGCTTATTGAATATGGATCAGCAGACGGAGACTTCATTAAAGCGAAGACAGTAAGAAAACAGGTTTGGAGCGACTCAAGCAGCAGGACTGATAACAGGAAGGAAGGAGCTCGTCGGACCGAGACCCATCTCCAATAATTACATCTTTAATTACTCGCCGAGTGTGTGTGCGTCTGTGTGTGTTTTGAGTGTGTGTGTGTGTTTTCAGTGTGTGTGCGTGTGTTTTCAGTTTGTGTGTGTGTTTTGAGTGTGTGTTTTGAGTGTGTGTGTCAGCGGTGCACGATGCTGACAGCTCTACGTTTCTGACACCGTCTCTCAGGGATCAGAGACGTCCACATGGAGGACGCAGATTTAATGAGATTCAGAGCCGCAGTGAACCTCAGTGACGACATTATTGATGAATTGGTTTGGTGACGGTTTCAGGATCAAACTCAGAAGAAGGATTTTAACACACTGACGTAAGTTCTCGTGAACTAAATGAAGACTGTAACTAATGATTTCTATTTAAATGAATTTTGACATCAATAAATTAATTCATTGACCTTAAAAGTTATAAAAACTAATATGGATTCAATTAAGATTCATATGAAAGAGAGGAAATTCATAGATCAATCATCTGTTGAGTAGTTAGCTAATCCTGTTAGCTTTAAATCAGATTAGCTGCGCTGGTTTCAAACCGTCTGTTTATCAACCATCAAACTCATTTTATGTTTTCTGCTTTGTACTAGGATTCGGTTTGGTACGTATTATACAAGTTGTATGGTTATTCATCCATAAAATACTTTCTATATTTCTGGTACTTTTCAGTAGTTTTGAACCTTGTATTCATTTTTAAAACGTGTTTGTGTTGTCTTGTTTTCTTCTGTGACAAACGATGTCGAACATCAGTTGACTTTGAATCTTGACTTTTGTGTGTAAGCAGATTTCACATTGGATTTGTTTTTTGGCAAAAAACTAAACAGATATGATAATGACGACAGACACAGGCCGCCACGCTCTAAACCACTCGCTGCTTTATTGTCTATTTTTACTCTAAATGAAACCATAGTTTACTAAACGAACATCAAGCTGCACTGAAGAAGACTTCCAACCAGAGATCCAGACCATGAACTCACCAGAAACTGTTCACTGGGCTAATAAATCCGGTGAGAACTGGCCTCATTTTCGCATTATCTCATGGCGTCGCCCCCTGCTGGCCATTAGAAAGAATGCAGGTTTAAGGCACTTCACTGGCTTCACTGTTCAGAGGCTCCGTCCACTGTTCAAACTGTCTCTGGGGACATTAAACGTGAGGTTTTCTGATCGTGGACTGTCGGCTGGGTCTGGCTCTGCTGGGGGACTCAGCACAGTGCTTCTGAATCCAGGCTCTGACCTCGGCTCTCTGCCTGCTTTCTTTTAATTAAACGACATTTTTCCGTTTCAGTTTTCACTGAGACGAACTTGAACATGACTCAGGAGCCGCTGCTCGCGGCAGGACGCAGCAGCGAGCCGGCAGAGCTCGAAGAAAGGCCGATGAACATCTCGTCTCCTTGTGAGGAGCAAGGTCGCCCCGCTGGATGCATCACGCCATCCACCGCTGCTCCTCTTCCAGATGGCATGAACAGATGAAACCATCAGAGAAGCTTCATTATTAACTAGCTGCTCTGCATGAACAGCGGATTAGAGGCTACGCCCACACACAGCAGAGTATTCTCTTTCTTCTGGACGCTCAAATATTCCTTTTATGAGCTGCAGGGTACAAACACCATGTGCTGCTAGAATAACTGCTCTTATCTGCAGTTAGAGGAGGCAACTGAGATACTCTGAGCATCCAGCAGCTGATACACATACAAATACTTCGTTTGTTCAGTAACTTTGCAGTAAATATGTCCCTGTTTTGCATCACAGTAATATTATAATGTTATCAATGCTGATGTAAGGTGGAGCTCGCTCCTCTGATGAAGAACGTCTCCTCGTCTTCTGCTTGCTGTGACGTGGACGGCGTGAAACGTTTAGAACATTTGGAGAAGACATCGTCCTCATTGTCCTCTACGAGTACCTCTGACCTCGCCGCTGCTTTCCTATCGATTCGTACGTGTCACTTTACTTCCCCTCGCTCCTCCGTCATCATCATCATGATGAAGGCCTCAGGATGCCTCCAACGAACTGCACGTCGAGTCGACTCAGAGCAGCTGAAACCAACTTCCTGTTCATTGACAAAGTCCACAGAGGGACGAGGACGAGAACGGGGGGGGTCGACGGAGCTTTAACGAGGGGGCGACTGTCTGTTGTACCGCGAGCCATCCTGTCACATCATGAGACAGACGATGAGGAGCAGCTACAGGCGATGAAGAACAGCTACAGACGGACGATGAAGAGCAGCTACAGATGATGAAGAGCAGCTACAGATGACGCATGTTGTTGTTTACTTGTTGTTTTCACGTCTTCCTGACCACTGTGGACGGAGGACATGGAGACAGTCGCTGCTGGTTTCCTCGGCCGTTCGCTGACTTTCAGTCCGTCTTTAATCGTCCGGTCTGAACTTCACCTTCGACTGTCGTCTCTCGTCCTGGAGCTGACGCTCTGAAGTCCTTAAAATGTCCTCGGTCTCACTTCCTTTAAGGACGCGTCACAATGTTTCTGCACCATCAGACAGAAGACTGCTGAGGTGAGATCTGCCTCATCTCACCTGAGCCGTCTGAACCAACCCGGCATCACCTCAGTGACATACATCTGTGTCTGCGTCACCTTCTCACGCCACGGTCAAGTCAGCAGCAATAAATATGCTAAACGTCCGGTTACGCTTTCAAAATAAAGCTCGCTGAGAAACATTTCAGGCGATGGTTGTTTGGTTTTACTTAAAATAATTTACCTAAACCCGTTGACGCTGGTTTCACACGGGAATCGAACTCGTCTCCTGTGTGACGTCACACTGACACGCTGCCCTCTGGTGGATCGGCAGGTCTATTCCAGGCTTTAGGTGTTGACTTCTTACAGGTATATTTAAGAAGAAAACTTTATGTGAACTCCTTGTTGATGACAAAATGTCCCTCTGACCTGCCTCATCACCTGGCTGCTCCACCCACCTGTTCACCTGCTCACACTCATTACCCATGAGCACCAGCCCTGTCGGGCGTCCTCATGCCATCTTCCTGCCTGAGCCTTTGACTCTGCTGGTGAAGTTTGCCTTTGTTGGTTTGTTTACGGGGTAAACATGAACTTTTATTTACCTGCTTGGTTTGTGTCAGAATCACGTTTTTGTCTCTGCAGGCTGAACAGAGTTAAACGCAGATGAAAACAAGCTTCTAAAAACTCCAACACACACACACACACACGCACAGTCCACAGGAGAGGGGTGTGTGTGTGTGTGTGTGTGTGTGTGTGTGTGTGTGTGTGTGTGGCGTATATATTTTTTGTTTCGCCGTGGTTTCTCTGGGCCCGGTGAACAGGTGGGGAGCGGCGGGAGTGGCGGCGAAGCCTAATGACGGTCATTACTCACCTCTCTCCGACGCCGGGGCGAGATCAATGAAGCTCCGACACTTCTCACCTGAGAGAGGGGAGAGGGGGGAGGTGAGGGGGAGAGGGAGAGAGGGACGTAAAGTGGAAAAAGAGGAGAAATGAGCTGGGAATGAAGCAGAGAGGAGGAACGAGAGAGAGGAGCGAGGGGAGGAAGAAGGTGTGCAGGCAGAGAGGATGGGGTGATTAATGAGGAGAAGAGGAGGATGAAATGAAGGCGCAGGGAGGAGAGAAGAGGAGAGCGAGTGTTAGTGTCGAGCGTCACACTGATAACACAAGCTAATAAAGCATCAGCGACACAGCCAGCCACTCCTGAATGTCACCTGGACGATACGCCACAGTACTGAAGTACTCAGCTCACTCACTTCAGCACGAGTAGAAATACTGCAGTATAAAAATACTCCACTGCTAGTCCTGCATTGAACTTATGAAGTATTATTATCAAAATGTACAACAGCAGTAACTGTGACTGCAGCACAGTAAGAAGTATGAAGAAGTACAGAATGGAAATAAAGTGCAGTACTTGAGTAAATGTACTTCCCCCTCTTCCCACACACATCAGCACTTTGTTAACACTGCTGTGAGGGAGGAGACGTCGCACCTTCTCTCTTCTCACAGGTGTGTTTTCCTGTTTGTTGCTGCCTGCGTGACGTGTGTGTTGAGAACAGATGTGTCATTAATGCTCGGATGAACAGATGAGTCGTGATCAGAGCTGCAAAAACACCATTATGACATGAAAATGAGCTTAAAGTATGAGGCAGTACAGTTACTTCATGATACCTGAACACATTGTCCTATTGTCCATGCTGCCACGATGACATTATGAATTTGTGAGTTGTTGTTTATTTTTAGTGGATTTCTGAGACTTCTTAACAGCAGTACTTAGTAGTAGTTTGCGGTACTTCTCTCACATGGTATTAGTGTAATACTTTGCATGGCGCAGCGTCGTCCTGGCTTTCAGTACATCTTCTCTGGCACGCTCAGACGGTGGATCAGGGCTCGGTGGGAACCTGCAGGTCTCAGATCAGCGGCCACAACGCGAGCCATAACTCAGCCTGTGCAGCGTCGCAGGCAGCCGGCGGGCCCATCCATAACCAGGCTGAACACCACCACCCTGACACCACCAAACACTGTGGACCAACACACACCCCCCAGAGACAGATGAGGACACCCTGTTTGTCTGAGGATCGTTTCAGGTCCAGAGGCTGAACTGAAGCTGAGTCTCAGACCAGGATCAGACAAACCAGCATGGAGGTCCATGTTTGATTTGGCAAAGGTTAATGTTAACTCCAATCTGACTTGAAGGCAGCACAAGAGACGTTCAAATACTGTGGGTACTGTCTGCACCTCACTGGATGATCAGGATTCATCACTGCGGTGTATCTGTGGAGTCTGCAGTCTTAAATCTTGTCCGGCCTCGCGGTCTGAGTGACGGCGGGCACGTCAATCGATTACTGAAACACTCCACCCGTCACATCACCTGTGAGTTTCCTTCCTCTGATGACCTGCTGACTCCTTCCTTCCTCTCCGTTACTCAGTCTGAAGTCTTGTCTCACTTCAGGACATTTAGGATGTTTTCTGACTGCATTCAGTCAGCTGAAGAAGTTCCCAAGTTATGAACCCTAAGTTAGGATGCCACAGACCCGGTCCTAAACTCAACACTGCAGTTAACTCTGAGAAAAGGTGGAGTTTCTTCTCCTCCACCCACACGATTAATGCCTCTGACTCATCAAAGCTGAAAATGCTACCCACTGATGTGAAGAGAGACACTGATCTTACAGGCATAACAGGACGAGCGCCGATAGAAGGATCGAGTTTACAGAAGGATTAAGATTCCAGATGATCTTCTTCGCCTCTTCTTCCTCTTTGAGGTCACTTGTTGCCTTGCTGTTGTTCTGGTCCAGCCTTTGCTGCCCGTCCGTTACCTGTTGGCTGCCTTCTGTTTGTTTGGTGCAGACTACACGTGGTCCATGTGCTCTGTCCACTGTGATATTTGACAAACACTGCAGAGAAGCTCTTCGGAGGCCATTACAGTTCCTGCTCTGCGAGGTTAAAACTCGAGGGGAGTGAAGAGCGAGCGCAGAGGAAACAGATGAACATGTTCAGGACTGAGCTGCAGAGAAAATGTGCGACGGCCAAAAGGTGAGCGGCGCCGCGTCTGATTGGGACATGAATGTAAAATGTAATTACAGAGCGAGTGGGCTCGTGTGTGACCTGACGACGGCGCTGACCAGCAGCACAATCAGTATTCCTCCACCTTCGCTGCACGTGGGAGACAACGGCCTCTAAAATGTCAATTAACCAAAGAATCCCAGTTAGCAGCTCGTAATGGGACAGATTCATTTGAAAAAAGGCTTCAGGTGCTTTCAGACTTCTTCTTCTTGTATTTTTAGTTCATAGTCCAGCTCCCACTCTCACACCCCTCCTTCATTATTCTGTTGCCCTGCAGCCAGCAGCTCCGAAATCTGTTTAATCAGTGATCCCGTGTCATTTGGGGCTAATTGCAGCCGTAATGAATATGAATGGTTGTGTGAGGCTACAGCTAACGTACCATTGACTGAGACGACTGACGTGAGGAAGAAGAAAAGGTGTCGCCTCGATGTAGCTTCATTATTCACGTACGCTGTACTTAACAAAGCTTTCAAAGAGGAATCCACCCACAGTACTGATCATCGTCCTCCTTGTTCAGACTCGTGATGGACAGTTTGGAGAAGGATCATAATCAATGATGTCCTCTTTTTTAGTCCACACATCCTTCTTTCTGTGACTGTCCTCATCAGACAAATGGCGCCATTGGTCGTCTACGCAAGCAGGTGATTACAACCAGGTTTACATGCAAATATGACAGGAGCAAAGGAGGAAGTCAGGTGATGTAGAGCAAGAAAGTCCAAGAAGAAGATGAGGGGACGAATCAAGCACAGGACGTCATGATGTTTTCCAGTACCAAGCAGCTTTGGTGCCTGAACCTGTAAGGAAGCAGCGTCAACCACACGAGGACGAAGGTCCGTCGACCTATTCAGCTGTTCAGCTGTGAAGACGTGTTGGTTCAGTCAGAGATGATGTGTGTTATGCTGCCAGCGGCTGATGTAGCCTGGAGCCTGCAGCTGGAGTGTCCCTTTAGGCCACATCTCAGAAAACCAAAGACAGAGACTCCAGCGGGTCTGGGGACAGACTTCACCTCACATACAGGTTCAGGCTGACGTTACTCAGGGTCTCCAGTCTGTCCAGGTGTTGTTTGGACCTGATCTGAGAGCAGTCGGTGGGGAAAGGCCTGACGTGTACACAGATCCTGCTGGTGGTCCACAGGGACGTCCACAAACCGGCTCATAGTGGCACCTTTCAGGACCGGCGCTCTCTGACCAACACGCTGTTTAATCTGAACACAAGGTGGAAAAAGGACACGCTGGTTTTACAGGTTGTGTTCTGAGGACTTCTTGGTCGACAGCAGAAACAGTCCAGGAAAGAACGTCAGTGTCTGTTTCAGCTGCTGTCCACGCCGCTCAGGTGTGTGGGTTCGTTTTTCATCCACCTGAAGTGTGAGTTAAGAAAGTCCACGCTCTGAGACTGAAACCTGCGTCTGCTGAAGAGCCCACCGAACGACCTTCATATTTCTCAGTTAACACACTTAATTTGACTGAATGAATTCAGAAAACTTCTAATAAAACAACAATTAGTGCAGACACACCGAAGCAAATGAAAAGCACCTTTCAGGGAGCGAACGTGGCTGAAAGGAGCGTTCAGAGAGCTCAGAGCTCAGAGACAGCAGACTGATGGAGAAGTGACGCTGCACGCTGACAGGCTTTGTGTTCTCATTACTCTGAGCATCGAGCGTCGAGCTGAGCTGCTTACACGTCTCTTCTTCAGCCCTGCCAGATGATGTAACGATGTTAGTAAGCCTCGCTGAAGTGATCATGACAGCACGACTGTTTCGTTTAACCTGTGAGTGTCCAGGTGTCCCGCCGCTCTGTCAGTGCGGAGACAGCAGCAGGACGAGGGACGGCACCAATCATCATGTCAATCTTCGTATGGTTCAGTTTAAACATGGTCCAGGACCTGGACAGACAGGATCAGGCCTCTCTGCACGTCTGACTGTAATCACCCTTTTCATTCCTGTAAAGGAGTTGAATCTGAGGCAGCGTTCACAGCAGGCTGCCTGCAGAGCGCGAGGACAGGGACGCCGAGGACGAGCGCAGTGAGACTGATGAACATCAATCAGCCTGACCGGGCTTCAATAACACTGGGACACAGAGAAGAGACTGAAATGAGCTCATACTGAGGCTGAAGCCCAGCAGACGTCTCGGTGCCTCAGGCCAAACGTCCCCCAGTTTAGCCCCA
Source organism: Chaetodon trifascialis (assembly GCF_039877785.1). Lineage (NCBI taxonomy): Eukaryota > Metazoa > Chordata > Actinopteri > Chaetodontiformes > Chaetodontidae > Chaetodon > Chaetodon trifascialis. The sequence goes on from NC_092070.1 coordinate 24,769,414, forward strand.
CGTCCCCCGACTGTCTTTGTTTGCAGGCCTTTGGCAGAGGAGACATCCAGTAATGAAGTAAACAGCAAATATTTGTATGTGTAGAGGGGACAGTCAGAGACATTAATTAACTAATCAGTCCCAGAGCAGCTTTACTTCATCCCAGTTGTTTTCTGGGTTTCCTCGGTTTGTTGCTAAAACTGAAATTCTGAGGCTGAAGGTTCAGCTTTGTGGTCGTCTCATTGTCCCACACAGGAGTTCACACTCAAAACGTCTTTTCTGCTTACTGTCATGTCGGCTACATGATGTAAACAAACTTAAAATGGGTCAACGTCGACTTCTGGTTTCACGGTGGACATGGACGGTGTCCTTGTTGGACCCATCCACCCACTCCACCTTCTTCTCTGAGGACTTTCTTGCTCTTTACACTACATCCCCTGACTTGATCCTCTGCTCCTGTCATACTCACTGCAGCCACTAGAGGTCACTACCTGACAATAAACAGAAATATGAGTCATAGTAACCTGCACAGGTGACCTGCAAGGCTGCTTTTTCTGGAGAGGACAAACTGCACAACACTGGTAGTCCTGATTCAGTGTTTCTCAGCTCCGGCCCCCCGCCCCCGGCCCCCCCGCCCTGCATGTATTAGAGGTTTCCTGCTCCAGCACACCTGATTCAAATGAGCGGCTCGTTATCAGGCCACTGCAGAGCTTGATGAGTTTATTTTGTCTTATATTTTACAGTTTTTCAGATTAACTGTTTGAACTGCACTGCTGCAGGATGTGTACGAACCAACGGCACATTTCAGAAGAAGAAAAGTCAGAAACTCGATGAGAGTGAGGCAAGATTCGATTCAGGAAGTCTTCAGTCTGTGACTGATTGACTCTGAACCTTTCAAACAGTCATCGTGGCTGAAGGTTGTGAGGAAGCTGCTGTTCATCACAAACTCTCAGCTGCTGAAATCATTTTGAAAACATCATTTTTTGGTGTCTTACAGTATTTCCAAAAGTTCAGAACTAATTAGAAGAAGCAAACTAATAAATAATTAGTGTGTGGTGTTTGCACATTTTCAGGCACGCTCAAAAACTTCCTCTCATCAGGAATAATGATCACGTTTAATATTTAACAGCAGAAATATCTGGAGCACCAGCGCTGATGCAGCATGTGGGTACGTTTGTTCAGCGTTCAACAGGTGAAACTTTAACCGAGTTAAAACTTGACTTTAGCACCAACGACAAAAGACACGTCCAGAAAAAACCTCATTTCTGTAATAAAATCATCAGCTTCTGTTCAGGAAGGAAACACAGAGGAGACACGTCGAGATGACGAGAGAAACGTCTTCAACCAACAGGAACGACTCAGAAACAGGAAGGACGTCACAGAGCAAACGACGACGACCACTGCGTAAGACAATCTTCAAAAAGCATCCTCTGTCCACATTTACATTCAAACTGGGATACAAACATCTTGGAACATCTGGAAGGTCACCAGGTCGACCAACGCTTCAACTGAATCTGCACCAGGTTCACTCTGCAGCACAGGTACGACATCGTCCACATCCCAGAATCCACCAGGCTGCACAGAGGAAACACTGTTCAGTCAGGGCAAACAGACGCTGACACGCTGACCACCCAGCTCACCTCTGCACGACCGAGTTTTCACCAGCATCCTTCAACACACCACAGACGACCCAGAAAAACTCATCGAGGACTTCATGAGCAAACAGCTTAAAGTGCCTCCTGAGACCCTGGACAGCATCACATCTGAGCGTGTGCACGACAGCAGGACACGACCGCGGACGGCCGTCGTTAAAGTCCAACAGCTCGACGTCGAGGCAGGACCGACTCAACATCCAGCACCCGAGAGAAATCACTCAGTGACGCAAGCAAGCACCGCCAGATGATGAAAGAAGGAAAAAAGACAGAACCTCAGAGGACAAAGATGGACAGGAACACCGGGACGAGGACATAACCCCAACACTTCTACTGTAAGTGTCATTTAAACAGGAGATGGAGAAAATGACGTTAGTTATGTTCATATGGAGCTAATTAGCGTCCGCTAACATGTTTTAGCTCCAAAGCAAGAAGTCTGGCATCACATCATAGAGGGGAGCTGGGTGGATGATGGGTGGATGATGGGTGGATGATGGGTGGATGATTGGGTGGATGATTGGGTGGATGCAAAGGCTCAACTTCAACATTCATTGTGCTGATTGTTTTTCTGGTTTTTGTCTCCGAGTCGTCTCATCTCCCAGATAGCAAAATACAGTGATTCAACGTTGAATTTTGGTGAAATTGGTTATTTTTGGTTGAAGTTGAAAAATCTATGTTTATTCAATATTGAATTAGAGCTACCATTTCAACATTTGAAAAAATGTTGTTGAATCAGCATTGTATAGATGCTGGGTTTTCAATGTTGAAATGTCAACATTAAATAGACATGGTTTCAATGTATGGCATGCTGTGGCTGTGCACCTGTGCCCCCGCCCACGAGACTTGCTCTCTGCTGAGACCAAACCAGTTCAAACCAGTCAACAGTTGGCAGCGGTTGGCAGCTTTCATTATCTTCGAGTGACAAAAGAAGACAAACTGGTAAGTCCTAATGAGAACACAATGTATTTTCACCAGCATGTCAACTTTGTGAATTATTACCGTGAGGTTGTACCTTATTAGCGTCGTTAGCATTAGCTAGCGCTAGCATTCTAGATAACGCTAGCTAACGCTAGTGTGTCCGTGTGCAGAGGCTACGCTGAGGGTTCAGGGTTTCCCCCAGTGTATTATAAGCCTGGCGGGCCACCAGGCTTTACTTGCCCCCTGCCAGGCTAACGCTACGTTCCCACCAAACGCGATGAAAATGATTTAATCGCGCTCCAAATTAAATCGCGTCGCGCCAGACGCTCCAGTTTTGACGCTGGTACAAAAACCCCTTGCGGCGTCACACGACAAGCCCGCCCAACAACAACATTTCTTCCGCCATTTCATCCCTCGTCGACCACGTCCATACGTCAGCACGTCGATGACGATATCAACGCTGATAGGCTGTCGCGGCACGTCTTCTCGCGAATCCGCCGCAAAAGTTCAATTATTTCAACTCGAGCGATGAAGCGATAACGCGATGGGGCGACGCGATGAGAGCGATTTTCGCGGCCATCGCGTCCATCGCGTCGCCCGGCAAAATGACGCTTCAAATCGCGTATGCTTCATGCAATTTGCCTTGCATGAAGCATATTTAAAACCTGCAGATGAAGGCTGAAAAGTGCTGTAATGGTCCTTTAATTAATAACATTGTTGCAATGTAGAATCAATGTAATTTCAATGCATTTATAAATGAATCAATATTGATTCTATGTTCAGATTAATTGACAATTCTACATTGTTTCAATGTTGAAAATGATGTAGTTGAATAAATATTGAATCAATGTTTAGACTGATTGAAAATTCAACATTATTTCAATGTTGATCATAACGAGCGCTTTCAATGTTACTTTCAATGTCTGACATCAATGTTGATTCAATTCTAAGCCATGACCATATCTCAATGTTGATTCAATGGATTTTTGCTTTCTGGGCTGTTACTGCTCCTCCTTTGTTGTGCACAGTTAACAGAACAGTCTGGAGCTGCTTCGTTTTCTTGGTTGTGAAGTTGATGGATGTTAATCAGTGATGGCTGGTGGCTCTGCAGCTCCATCAGCTCCTCAGCAGGTGCTGCCTCTTCATTGAATATGAAATAAAGGCTTTGCTTTCATCCAAACACTGAAGTCACACAGGTTAATCCAGCAGAGCTGAGCTGAAACTTTACTGAGAGGGCAAAATGAAAACTCATATTTATTCACAGTAATCATTGAAAACGAGTGTCGCCGCTTTATTTTGGATTTTATTGCCCTGATAAAATAAATAAAACACATTAAAAGCTTGAATACTGAAACCTTAATAACTGCTGTTCCTCTTTTTTCACCTGTTACATGTTGAAAATATTGAGTTCAAAATGCCAATAAATACATATGAAGCTTTGATTGACTTCAGCAAAGATCGAGATCTTTGCATCACATCTTTTCACTGTTCAAAGCACCAAACCTGGAGGCAAAATCCAGAAAACCTCTCCTCCATAAATCATCCACCATCACAGGCTGGACGCTCTGTCCTGACAAACACGGCATCCAGGCTGCAGGCAGAGGACAACAGTCTGAGCTGAGCGCTGCATCGTTCATAATAATAATAATAATAAGTTAAACTGGCAGACCAGACAAGCACCATCATATATTTTGAATTTGCTGCAGAAGTCTGCAAACAGCTGAATAAAACATGAGCTGAGCAGGAAAAGCAGCACGTTTGCTCCAGGTGGGTTTTCCTGCAGCAGAGGAGGAAACGCTCCACGATCACGACCTGCGGTTATTAACAGCTCTGCTGCATAACAGGCAGAGTTTAAAGGCCAGACACGCCCACACAGGTGTGCTCACTCATCCCTGCTGATTGGCCCTGATCGCAGGTTGAAGTGGGCTGAGCTGGGAATCGTGGCTGCGCTCTGTTTGGCTGATGAGGTGGAGCTGAGACAGACATGATGCTAAGCTCACGTCCACACAGGTCAGAGGACAGGTGTACGCAGGTGACCTGCGTGGGTTTAATGTCTTCACTGAGGAGTTCACGGACAGATGACAATGACATGCACAGACGCTCTCTGCGGTCACATGACGGCGCTCCGACCCTGCAGGCTGCCCGGGTGCTGTGGAGTGCAGGGTCTGCTGTGGCGCTCTGCAGGTTCCACCAAAACACACAATGACCTCTTTGTGTGTAGAAGAAAACATCACAGAGCTCTTTGCAGAATAAAAGTTCAAAGAATATTTCTCTCACAAATCACTGCCTCAAAATAACAAATGATGAACAGTCCTGTAAAGGTTTTATGTTCGTTCCAGCCTAAATGAAGGATGATGCTCTGTGCTCTGCTGCTTCAGCTCCACGTGTTCTTAGGATGCGTCTCAGATCAGCCACATCCACTGCATCAGCGCTAACGTCGCTCCAGGTGTCCTGTCGTCTCACACACGACCTCAGTGAGTGTGGTGGACTGACAGCGCTGCTGCTGCTGAACGCCTCCACGCTGAGCTGCTGCACTGCAGACGTGCTGCTGGAAGCTGAAGCCGCTCATCGTCAGCGATGAAGATGAAGAAACAGAACTGAAGGTTCGTGTGGAGGCTGAAGCTGCAGGTCAGGGGTCATCCTGTGTCACACCTGATGGACTCATCCACCTGTTCATCTCTGTGTCTCATCCAGCTGTTCATCTCTGTTTGTCTCCGTCTCTCAGCTGTCTATCGACTCTCATACACCACAAACCACAAGCATCACCACTATGTGCCTAACCCTGACCCCTAACCCTGACCCCTAACACACTCTGAAGCACCTTTCTTCTTAATTATCTGGTTGCAGAGCAGAAGCAACAGATTTTTGTCCTCTCAAGTGGACAAAAAACCAGAAACAGGTAAAGCAGCACAGTGTAACTCACATCACTGATGGTTTCTGCAGCTCGGTGTGTGTTACAGCCTTATTTAAGCATTAATGCACTGAAATGATGCATGAAGCACGTTTGAAACTGAAAGCTCAGCTCAAGACTTCACACCGCACACACTGCACACACCACACACACTACACACACCACACACACCACACACACCACACATCGTTTTCAACACACGACCGAGGACTCGGACATGAAGTCACACGTTGGACCTCATGGACCAGCCGGCCAAACACATCACAGCTCATCTGTGGACTCCTCAGTCAGGACATGAGCACTTTAAAAAGACCACAGGTGAGGACACTTCTAAAACAATGGAAGCTAAGACGAGAGGAGGAGGGAGATGAAGGGTGAGGGTGAGAAAGAGGAAGAGGAAGAAGAGGAAGAGGACAACTGAATGAAACCCTGTTAGTGGTATCTGACCATGTTATCGACCACGAGTTCACAGAGCTGAGCTGATCCTCAACGAAGTGATCACTTTTTAATTTAAATAACACAGTTACAATCACTGAAATTGACTTATGTGGAAACAGTGGACAGCTGCAGAGGACAGCTGGACCTGAAGGCGGCGTGAGACAGTTCAGTCACTGTGAGCTAAATGTTTTAAAGACAGACTGAAGAAAGTGGACTTCATCGCGTCAGCATCATGCAGATGTTCCAACAAATCCTGCTTTCTAACCACGACAGCACAAGGCTGCTGCCCTCTGCTGGTCGGGAGTATAAATAACTCCTCTCATCACGGTGATTATCTAATTATCTTTTATGCAGTAATTGATAAAGTAGTTAAATTACTTTTGAGCAAAGCAGCTAGTCTCTGTGACTAATTTCTAATCTTCAGTAACTTGCACTTCACTGCTCATCCAGACATTCAGACCTGAACACAGGTGTGTAAGCACATTCACTCACTCGTCTTCTACACCAGCCAATCACTGTATCTGTGCTGTCTGACTGACAGACGAAGATGTGACATGAATGTCCAATGACGCACGGCGAAGCAGCAATAATCAACTTGTTTTTGGTGAATAATGCAGTCAGACTCTTGAGAGATTCAAAGCCGAATCATGAGGGACGACACAATATTCAACAACATCTGTCCACGCTGGCCCGTATTCTCCATCGAAAGCGCACGTTAAGCAGCTTTACGAGGCCCTACAGGGAGAAATTCAGGAAGAATCAAGATTTGAGACATGAATACGTGGATCCAGACTGAGGACACACAGTACAGCACTTTACCCCAGAGTGCTGGACGACAGCGTATTCTGTGAAAAGGAGCCATGATTTGAAATAATGTTCATTAGTGATGTCAAGAACCTGAATCCACGGCTGAAAACAGTCCCAAAGGAACGCTCTGCTTCCTCCTGAAGCGACAGGACATCTATTAAATTTTTTTTAGGTGTTTCCAAACATTTATGTCTTCAGGAGGAACCAGTGAGCCACAGACAGGAAGCCAGACAGCACTGATGGACTGACATGTTGATTTTCATGAGCTTCATTAACGTTTTTTCAGACTGACCGTCCAAAAACAAGAAATGTTCCATTTAACATGATGTAACAGCAGCAGGAACCAGAGAACCTTTGGCAGCTTTTGTTTGACAAATGCCTCAGATGATCAGAACAGCTGCTGATTAATTTTCTGTCAATCAACTGATCATCAATCTTTTCAGCTCCAGTGAGAATCAGCTCAGAGCAGCAGCGCAGCACACACTGTGTTCAGTGCACCTTAAACGCACCACAGCAGCCTTATACACACCTGAACGTGCTGAAAGACGCGCTGACGCGGAACACAAAGAAGCAACAGACGATCATTTATCCATTTTACGCATCTGTGTTCTGTGCGTGCGTGAAGTGTCAGACAGAGCTGGAGCTGCATGTACGATCCTAACAGGAAAACTAAACTTGTGGGGACGAAAGCAGCCTCTGCTGAGACTGAATCATTCAAAGTTCATCACTGACGCCTCTCATCTGCTCCGCCGGCGCTGTCACTCACTCACTATGCTTTTATTCATTTATGTTTGGAACAACTTGGTCTTTTCTGCTAAACATCAGCCCTGCCCTCGTTGATTTTAACGACCTCTGGACTGGTGTGCCCACCTGCCTCGTGGATGTTCTCCTCGCAGGAGTACCAGATGCCGGTGTGGAAGCGGCGGAAGAGGAAGCGGTCGTCCCCGGTCTCCCAGCTGTAGTGCACCTTGTTCTGGTCCGTCTCGTTCACGCCGTAGTCGATGCAGTTGTGGCGCCGCTGCTTGCTGCAGTTGGGTTTGGGGACGCGCTGGGTGCCCTCGCACCAGTACGTGGTGATGAAGGCGGTGGTGGAGAAGAACAGGGCCACCAGGTTCAGACCCACAGACAACAGCGCGCGACATTTCCGCGTCGTCTTCATGGTGTCAGAGCGAGCGGCCGCGTCCCTGCAGGCGGCGAGAAAGTTCATCCAAGACGGAGGAGGCGGCGGGCGGTCAGAGGACGAGGAGCGGCATGGCGCGGCGAGGACGCACAGAGGAGTTACGCGCGTCTCTCTGCCGCTGTCCCCCTCCTGGCGTGAGTTTGTCCTCAGAGCGGAGAGAAGTGACAGGTGGTCCCGACCCCCCGACAGAAGACAGGAACCCGCGAATGACCGTCTTCCATCTACTTCAGCATCACATCCGACAGCATCCACCCTGACCGAGAGGAGAGCGACCACTGCCGGAGAGCAGGACGCGCCGCGAGGAGACGTGATCTCTCTCTCTCTCTCTCTCTCTCTCTCTCTCTCTCTCTCTCTCTCTCTCTCTCTCTCTCTCTCTCTCTCGTGCGTCATCATTGACTGTTCTTATTAAAAAAGAAAAACGAGCACGCACGCTGAGAGATACTACAAAACATTACATATATGTCAAATAATATCATAAAACATCATCATGGATTCTGGTTTTGATTGATCGATCAGTCATTTGAATGTGAGGAGAATCAGATCAGCTCAGCTGTGACGGATTTTCACTTTTTATCTTTTAATGAACATGACAAAGGTTCACTGATGAGAAGCTGAAACCAGCGAATCTGAAAAATGATTACAAAGATTCATTAATTATCAAAATTACTGGAACTGATCAGCTGATTGGTTAACAGATTTCAGCTCTGCTTATTCTGACGATGGAAAATTCATTGAAATGCACGTAAACCTGAATGAGCAGGAAATCAGAAGCCGGTTCATTTCATTTTCAGTCAATGCTGAATTTCATGGCAGCGTTGTTAAAAGTCATCACTTAGCTTCTGCAGAATAAACTCTTCAGCACTGAAGATGTAGCTGCAGCCTGTCGTTAATTAGGACGTGAGAAACCAGGAAATACTGTTCATTAACATTTAAAGACTGAGAGAGTTTAACCAAACAAAATGATTCATCCAAACAGGCAACTTCTCACAATCTGGCAACCCAGAAGTTGTTCTTTTTCATTTTCTTGAAGTATTTTAAAGCCAGTCATCACCCCGTTATAAGACTGTTTTATAAAGTGCTTCTGGTTATCAACTCCACTCATCAGGTTACTTCTTTATTCCACCTGTGCGTCAACATTCAGTCTGATGTCTTTTCCTGCTGACGAGCACGAGGCTGACCAAAGGAAAAGCTCACGTTTCTGTTGTTTCTCAGCCTCAGTCTGCAGGGACAAGACAAAAAAGCAAAGCCTGTGCATCGATCAAGTGACGCCAAAGCTCTGACAGAATGAGGCTGTCACCTGGTCATCAGGGAACCCCCCGTCCACCGCCACAGACTGACGTCTGCGTGATGATGGACCACACCTTCACCTGGCTGCCGTTTGCTTTTCCAGGTGTGACGTTCGATGAATGCAGAATGCGTCCGGCCCTCATCGACCAGCCGGCTCACAGCTCACATCTCCAGGCCTGAAAATGACCAGCGACAAGGCCGAGCCGCCCACCGCACCGATCCATCACCTCCCACTTTATGGCTCCCACCTCCAGATCAATGCAGCCTGCCCCTGCGCGTGTGTGCGCGTGTGTGTGTGTGCGTGTGTGTGTGTGACGTATGGCAGCTCAGTCTGATTCAGAGTGACAAAGTACTTGAGCAGAGTCAATAAACAGAGCAGAAGACGGTGCGCTGATGAATGTGTGATAATGCTGTTGGATTTATGTGCAGTTAAAATATGAACTCTGAGGACGGACAGCGTCTCCAGTCTGGAGCTCAGTAAGACCAGTATCAACACTGGGACTTTAGGGAGACAAACAGGCAGATTAAGACACACAGAGCACATTTTATCCTCTGGATCAGATTTTTAGGAACATTTTGGTCTTTTTTCTTCAGAGCTCAGTTTGTTTAAATGTCTGAATTTCCGCGTTGATCTCTACATAAAAACATCTGCATGTGTTAATAAACCACGGCTCTCTCTCTGTTCTGGGCCTCCTCTGGCTCAGGTGGTCCCGCGGCCTTTCGGGCTCTGAGAGGACAGAACGAGATGTTTCAGGAGCATCGAACCGAGATCTCGATCTTTGCTGAACCCGAACCAATCCGGCTTTAGCTGAAAGTGGTCGATCCTGTGCGGGGGGGTAACCCTGTTTGACCTTAGCTGTATCAGTCAGCGTCATCTGCTTCTGACTGTGTGGCTCCAATGATTTCTGCAGCTTCAACACATCAATTTCTTCTATTTTGGTTAAAGTTTTTCTTATTTTCTCACCCAGAATGCAACAGAAACAGTCGTGACATCACTGAGCCTCACAGGGGCCGTGACACATTCAATTAACGGACAGAAATCTGAGGACACCCGGGAACATAAATGAATTTTGCATTTGACGCCGCCTTATAACGCTGTGCTCTCCCTTTACCCATGATGCCTTGCTTCTGTCAAAGCCTGGAGTTGCCTGGATGACTTTCTCACTCTGATGAGACACATTAGCTGCAAATCTCTCTGCTTTGAGTCCATCAATCAGACTATGAACTTCACAGGAAGTCAAATAAAGTGACGCCTCCACATCAGCGAGAATAAAAAAATTAAAAATCAAAACATTGGAGTGGATTTCGACTTCTACGTCAGCGTGTATTTGTTTGCCTTTAAGCTCCTGAAATAGAGCCGTGAATCACTTTGTGTGAAGACCGAATCCCCTTTTTGGCTTGAAAACACACAAATACACACACCTGCGCACACACACACTCTTTCACACACACACACACTCTCACACACACACACATCCTCTGCTGTGCTGTTGGACAGATGCCCCTGACAAGATTTCCCTTTGGATATATGGGACCATCTGTGGGCTCGCCCCAGCTTTGTTTGCCGTCTGAATTAAATCCCGGCACCAGCCACTAGATCACGACATCAGAGCTGACGCCGCCACCGCCGCAGCAGCCTGCAAGGAGACGTATTTAAGGAGACAGACTCCAGGAGACAGCAGCACAGCCCTGCTACACCAACCTGTCCTCAGGTACGTACTCAGGGTTTTAAACACCACCTTAAAGGCCTCTTCCTGCTCATGGCTTCACCTTCTTTGCAGGATCTGTCGCTGAGGCCGGATCATTCTTGTCAGTGTCTCCTTGCTCGCAGGACTCTCTGCCTTCTGCAGGCCACAGATAATGTTCTAATAAGATCATGAGAAGGCAGATTTTCAGCCTGACGAAGTGGTCAGAACTACAGCTGAACTGTGTTCGCTGCTGCCGTTTGTCTGCACGCTGACACGCTGCAGTTCAGAGCGATCTGAAGCAAAACACCATCAAACCTTTATCCGCTGCTGTCGGGGACGTTTGCAGCTTGTTCAACCTGAGAGCCCGACAAGAACCCTGATGTCATGTCCAACATGTGTGAACGTGTCCACGATCAGAGGGGAGGAAGTACTCACATCCTACATGGTCAGTAAGAGTACTGCATTCAAAGCCTGACTGAAGTAAAAGTATGTGCGCGTTATCAGAAAGTATGAAAGGAGCACATTTGCCACTGAGATGTAAGGAAGTAGAATTTGCATAAAAATACTCGAGTACCTTGACTTTGGAGTAGTATAGTACTTGAGTCATATTTCACTGCTGTCCATGATTAAGGTCAAGGTTCAGGTTCAGGCTCAGGTTAAGGTAAGACTGCGGTTACAGCTCATTTCCAACATCACTGATGAGTGCTTGATGTGTTTTAGATCAGTTCTTAGTGTCTCTTGGACATTTTTCAGCTGTGTTTGTGTTTTAATCTGCTTGTCTTTTATTTATTTACAGCCCAGATTTCACCCAGAGTCCCTGAAGAAGTGACGCGCGCGTGTGCGTGTGTGTGTGTGTGCGCGTGTGTGTGTGTGTGTGAGAGAGAGATATTCCCTCCAGCTGCTCCTCAGTGTGTATGTGGACTGTTAAAGGACTCTGCTGATCCTATTAGGACTCAGTTTATACACACACACTCATTAGAGGGGAAAATGACTCCACTCTGCAGAGTAAACACACACACACACACACACACACACACACACACACACACACACACACACACACACACACACACACACACACACACACACACACACACACAGAGTCATGGTGATAAAAATGCACCAAGCTCAGACTGTTAAAAGTTTGACTCAAAAACTCAGACAGACAGACAGACAGACAGACAGACAGACAGACAGACAGACAGACAGACAGACAGACAGACAGACAGACAGACAGGAGGACAGACAGACAGACAGACAGACAGACAGACAGACAGACAGGAGGACAGGAGGACAGACAGGAGGACAGACAGACAGACAGACAGACAGACAGACAGACAGACAGACAGACAGACAGACAGACAGGAGGACAGACAGACAGACAGGAGGACAGACAGGAGGACAGACAGACAGACAGACAGACAGACAGACAGACAGACAGACAGACAGACAGACAGACAGACAGACAGCAGGTGAGGGATAGGATGGAGATGAATGAGGCTCATGGGAAAAACGCGGCCTGTCACACACACATCTGCAGCGCAGATTAACACGTCCAACAGGAAGTGATCAACATCTGGACTCCCTGCTGGAGACGCCTGAGGAGAGCGAAGACACTCGCTGCGTCTCACTCAGCACTCAGGTGTCGCATTTATACCTGTCACACACACACACACACACACACACACACACACACACACACACACACACACACACACACACACACACACACACACACACACACACACACACACACACACACACACACACACACACACACACACAGCCTGTGAACTGCAGTGGACGCTGTGTTTAATCAGTCGGCTCTTCAGCTCTGTGACGTCCTGACATACTGAACAGTGAGGTGGAGGACGTACAGTACTCCACCCTAAACGTGGTGTAAAGCAGTCCTGACTGATCATCTGTACGACTGATGCTTCACTGTTAGTTTGAGCCTCTTTACATACAGACTAGTTTCCAACCTAAGGGTCGGGGCCCTCCACAGGGTCACAGGTAAAGGGGTGAGGGGTCGTCAGGTCCAAATATTCCAACACTTCCAACACAAACGCTGATCTTACCAACGCTTTGACTGATGTGAAGTATCAGTGAATGATTTGATGCTTTAATGAATGATGAGTGTCAACATGTCATTTCTCTCTGACGTGAAGAAACCAGATAATCCAGAGAAATCTGGTCAAGGAGCAGCTCGTCCTGATGGTGGCGCCGACACAAACGTTAACTTGGTTAATAAAATCAGTGGGATTCATCCTGACGAGCAGCGTTGAGATGTGGATGTGTTTTCATCCTCACAGAAGGAATAAATAAAAGGCTTTAAACTCTCCGTCCTCGTGCTGTTTCTACGCTCGGTTATTATCTGAGGACACTCTGTCTCTGAACTCTCTGCAGAAACACGATAAGCTGACTCTCTCTGTGATAAGTGACAGTTTGCTTCACCTGAACTCAGAAAATGAACTGTAGTCTTTATAAATTCATGTTTCTACTGTCAGTAAAGCAGCAGAGGAAGAGGAGGTGGCTCTTCATCACCTCGGTCTCTGAGGTTCATAGAAACCCTGACTGTGTGTTAATCAACAGACTGTGAGCTTTGTTTGGTTTCATTTTGTGGGCGTTTGAAGCTGATCCAGGAGCAGCCTTCCACGGTCCCACAACATCTTGCATAATGAATAAAAAGTCATTTCCTTTATCCATTCTGCTTGTTAGAACTTGTGTTTAATTAAATCCACAGTCTCACGCTGCGGGCCAACACGATGCTCGGGAGGCACAGCTGATTGTTTCGCTGCAGATAAATAAATGTTTACAGGCTGTCGGTGTGTTTCCACCACACAGAGGTCGAGAGCGCCGAAACACGTCGACTGTGTCAGGACGGTTCAGAGCTTCTGCTGTTTCAAGGGAAAATATCTGACTGCCGGAGTCTGAAGTTACGTTAGAGATTTGGAATATATTGAATAGAACTGATCTTTCCTTCCCTTCATTCTGTCTTCTTTCCTTCTTCTTTTCTCCTTCATTTCTTTTCTTTCCGCCTTTTCTTCTTATGCTGATCTGAAAGCTGAAAAAGCCAAAACTGGAGACACTTGGTTTTCACTGGGGGGGGGGCAAACTCAGAAAAAGAAGCCTTTAAGAAATGTTTACAATCAACAAGGGACAGCATTTCTAAAAACAGGGGGGCCACAGAGAACAAAGAAAAACGTATGTTTTAAGGTGAACTTACAGGCTTTGTCTTTCTAGGATGGTGAAGGTATGTACGTCCATACTCTGCCCCTGATTGGCTGGTGCTCATTGCCACTGTTAGTTGGATTAGGTAGGTTTAGGCATGAGAGGTAATGTTTGGCCAGAATTAGGCTGAGATTATCAGGGTCAGCCAATCAGAGGCAGGGTAGGCTGCGTCATGCCTTCGCCATCCTAGGAAAAAACAAAAATGTGCTTTCTGAATCTCAAACGACTTCAGGATGCTGCATCGCTGCTGGGTTTGAGGTTAATGCCTTAAAAAAAGTATTATTATACAATTCTAAAAATAGTTTCCAGTTAATTTTCTGCCAATCAATGAATCGGTTATTAGAGTGATCGTTTCAGGTGTACTTCAGGTGTACTTCAGGTGTACTGGTGCTGGTTTCATTTAGAATAAACTCTTCACGTGTTTTTAAGTCTTAATTTGTGAAGTACAGTGTGCAGTAAAGTAACTGCTCACTGAAGATTCCAGACGGATAAAAAGTAAAAAGTATTTCCCTCTGAAATGCAGCGGAGCAGAAGTACAAAGTGGGTTGAAAAGTAAAGTACAAGTACCTCAAATTTGTACTTCAGTGCAGTGATTGAGTAGCTTACACCTGAATTTAATCATCAGCGAGTCCCGGGGCGTATTTCTACAGCTAACACAGCTTTAGCTTCACCTGAGCACATTATGAATGCAGCCCTGTGAGCAGAGGCGCCTGCTGCTGCTGCTGCTGCTGCTGCCTTCGCTCAGTAAACGACTTAAATCCGTCTTTGCTGCTGTTGGTCAGCTCGTTGGACTCTCTCACTCTGCAAAAATAAATAAATAAAAAACTCAAAATGAACAGCAGTTTGCAGTGAAAATAACCTGCGAATCAATTCCACGCTCAGCAGATTCCTCCTGGTTGTGTTTTTCCAATTAAGCGTCTGGATGGGTGTGTGTGGGTGTGTGGGTGTGTGTGTGTGTGTGTGTGTGTGTGTGTGTGTGTGGGGGGGGGGGGGGGGGGGGGGGCGTCTCAGGAAACTTGTTTATTTTGGCCGCTAAATGACATTTATGCAAATGGCCTCAGGATGGATTGCTGACAGAGGTGTGTGGCGTGTCGATGCAGACGTTTTTACAATCAGTTTGCTCCTCTGGACCTCTGTATCGTGTTGGATTAAGTGACGGAGCGACGGAGCGGCGGCGGAGCCGAGTCTACGTGACACCAGGAGCTGAACGCAGCACATGATTAACAAGTTAGAGACTGGCTGAAACAAGCTCGTCCATCAGAAAACACCTGAACCACTGAAGGGGTTTGCCTTCTCGACTGATCTGCATCTCCTGGTCTAAGTGTTAAAAGCAGCTGACGGGCAGGACACAGGCAGGACACAGGCAGGACACAGGCAGGACACAGGCAGGACACAGGCAGGACACAGGCAGGACACAGGCCGCCGGCGTCCACGCTGAAGACATGCTTTGTTGGCCTCCAGTCATTTCTGGACATTGGGCTCCAGGCCTGAGCTGAACGTCTCTCTCGTTCAGTCTGACTGAACTTTGACATTCAGGACGTCTGCCCCCGAGTGGCCAAAGACGCTGTTAGCGCAGCTCTAAGGTTCAGCGCGGCGAGCTGTGCGAGTGCTGACTCAGAAACAGATGATGAACCTGAACGCTGTCAAAGAACCAGATTAAAACGAGGAAGAGAGCGACGGCAGTCAGACGGCCTGTTAATCCTCGCTGACCAGCCACTGCCTTCTATCAGCTGTGTGCATGATGAATGTCAGTCCATCTGTCTGCCTGTTGGCCTGTCAACATACTATAACTGTATTCAGTGTGTGTGTGTGTGTGTGTGTGTGTGTGTGTGTGTGTGTGTGTGTGTGTGTGTGTGTGCAGCTGACATCCCAGCTCATCCCCACTTCTTCCTGATTTCCCCTCGGTAAAGAGCTGTGGCTGTGTGCTGACCTGCAGCTCATTATACCCTCTGCTGAACCTCCTCTTCATGCCTCCCTCTCCTAATCTAATGGGACTTTCTGTCTGTCTATCTGTCTCCAGCAGCCATCCGTATCAGGGTTCCACCAAAATGACTTTCTGAAGGCCAATGCCAGTATTTTCATTATCTTCAGCCATTATCTGCTGCTGGTTTTAAGCCAAAGTTCCCCAAAATTACAAATATGTTTCTCTGAGAATTTTTATTCTTGTTGTAGTCGATGAGACCCCTGAATCTGAATTCAAATCTTAATATATTAATATATGTATCAGGGTGACTCGGGGGCTCGTGCAAGGACATTTTAGGTCGGGGTTAAATTCAGTGAGACACAAACAAACATAAACTAATGATGCAAACGTACGCTTCCTGCTGTGGTCGATGCAAACAGCCTCAGACACACTGTGTGGAGGGAAGCTGCACCTCATGCTGCAAAAAGACGGTTAGCATGTGAATTTAATGTCCAAATGTCAACAAGATGTCTGTCTGTCCAGGCTCACCAAACATCACCAACAGTCCCAGGTGAGTCGCCTGTGTGTTACCTGCACATTTCACAGTCATCCATCCAAAAACAGAGAATCTCTTTTCCTAAAAACCACAAATATCAGCCTCACAGTGATGAAGAGTCAGGATTCATCCTCTGTGGACCATGAATGTGCAAAAAACTTAGAAACTGGACCAAAGCGGAGGACTGAACGACTGACAGACAAAGACATCGGCTTTAAGAATTGGACATAGTCAACAAAAGGCCGGCAAAGACATGAGGACACAATCCAGACAAGAAGATGCTGCAGTGGCCAGCTGTGGCCAGCAGGGGGTGATATACCAGCACTTCCTTTAATGCCTGCTTAAGCTGGAGTTTTGTTAATTTAATTTTGCTTTTTACTTTTTTTGGTCCTTGATTCCAGGACCTCCAGGCCGTCAGCAGGACGAGTGTTTTCCAAAAAGGAAGACTTCGCTGCTTTCATTTGGTGTTTCCTCTGCTTGGAAACACCTTTCTTTCCGCCTCAGAGACGACGTGCAGAGCTCACAGCTTACAGCAGCACATAACAAGATGATTGTGCAGTGACGCAAGCGCTGTGGTGTCCGTGTAATTCCAGCAATCAATCCCGCCATGTAGACCACCTTCAGAGCGGAGCGGCACAACGGGCCCGTGCTTGTACTTCAAATCACTGAGGTCCTGATTGAATTTCACACCTGCTCCTGCTTTCATGGGATACAGACGAGCTGCTTCTCAGGTGGACGTGAACGGCTTCAGCACCTATTCTCCGTCTCGTCTCAACCTGCCCGACTCGACTCATCCATTCAGCGTGATCCCTGAAGCGTCAGCTGAGGATGGGCCGATGCATCAGTGAACTGGAAACACTGGTGTGTTTTAATACCTGCAGGTGTTGAGTACTCAGAGTATTCTGATACTCAGCTAAAACATTTTAAACTTTCACCTTGAAGTACGAACGCTCCTCATATTTCCATTTTACTCTGTTCATCTTTCCTTCTTTGACCTCGTTTCCTGTCCCTCCATTCATATGAGCCTGCTCCATGCTGTGCGCTGCTGGTCCAGGGACCCGGTCTGTGGTCCGGTCCAGGTCAAGGACCCGGCCCTGCAGTGCACACACAGTGCAGGCAGAGGTATCGTCTTCCTTTGCTTCTCCCTTGTCAAAACCTGCCTCAGAGTTCATGAGTCTGTTGTTTGGACACCGTCTGTGAAGACGGACAGCATCACCTGAGGATCAAACCCAGAAAGAGGTTTTCAACACACTGAGCTTTTGATTCTGGGGAGGTTTAGTCTCTCTTTCTGGACACTCGACTGCAAAAGGCACTGAAACGTGAAGAACTGAAAATAAAGATTTAAAGTAAACTCAAACATCAGCTGCTGTGTTGATGGAGGCGTGAGTCCAGCTCCTCGTTGGTCCAGACTGAAGAGCCTCAACAAACAGATGGATCGACCTCAAATCTGCTTCAGACGTTCATGTTCTGCTCAGGATGAATTGCAATAACTTTGGTGATCCTGATGATGATGATTTATGACCAAACACCTGCAAAACTGCTGCGTAAATAGCGAATGTTAGCATGTTAGCTCACTAACCAAACATGGAGAACACTGTAAACATTAAACCTGCTACACATCAGCATGCTAACTTTGTAATGTGAGCATGTTAGCACACTGATGTTAGCATTTAACCCAAGTCTCTCACAGAGAGGCTTCAGCCTCTTCGTCTGGCTCCTCTTTCATTTGGACACGAGTCTTCAAACGGTGCTGCAGCACTTTGAGGATCTAGCTCACGGCCTCCAAATGACCTGTCAATAAGACGCCATTAATAAATTCTTAAACACTCCTCCGTCCTCCAGCGTCCCGAGGCTCCCCATTGGACACTTGAGCTCTCTTTCTTAGATCTTTTCCCTTTCCTTCCAACAGCAGCCTTCAAAAGTCAAAGAATGGCCTGAGGATCAAAGCAGCAACCTCAAAACTTCTCAGCAATGCTCCTCAACACCTCAAGCAAGCAGGAGAGAAACAGCGTAAGCACAATTTAATAAAGCTTTTCAGACTTTCCTTTATGAAAACGTCTCCGTCTGCCCTCCAGACGCCAGAATCCAAAACTAACCGACTGAATTAGGATTGAACCAAACAAATCTGGAACAAGCAGCTGCAATAAATCCAGATTTGAATTTCATGATGGACGTTGGATGAGTTCACCTGTGAGGACGCTGCCTGCTGCAGCAAAACAGCATGAAAGCATGGACAGACTGCAGAGGACACGATCCTCTGATGGCACTCATTTAAGAGGAGACACCTTGACCCAGATCACACCCTGAGTCCCATCAAAGTTTTGGTTAAATGTTAAACTGTGTTAAACCAGACCGTCTTCTGCTGAAACATGTCCATAAAATAATGACGCTGCAGTCTCCAAACTGCACACTGTCAGACGTTTTAGCAGACAACCAGTGGAAATGTTGTCAGTGAGTATTTCAGAGTTTTCGAGGAGAGACGGGCTGGACATCAAGGACCGAGTCCTCACAAAGACAGCTGCCGTGAGCCTCGATCCTGCATCCAGCAGCTCCTCGCTAGGCTTCAGACCGCCAGCAGTGCGCCCAGCGCGGCGTCGCTCTTCTGCTGATCTTCATACCAAAGCAGCGCAAACGGAGACGACGTGTCTCTGCCTGCATCCGTCTTCTCCCACTGACGTCACAGCGCTGCGATTCACCCGCCTCTCACTGCACCATCTATCTGTCCTAAATACCGACACTGTGCAGTCTGACACAGTTATGGCCAAAACTTTATGAGCTCCATCTCACACACTGTGACATGCAGTTACCTTCCACGCCTCTTTTATATATATGTCCTCTTAGTTTAACATCCTGTTTGCCAGCAGCGTCTCTCTATCTGACGCTTTGTCTCGCTGTCTGACACGACTTTCAGCTGCTAATGTCGGCTGTTAGCTGCAACAAATCCATCAGACTTTTATGCTGACTCCTTCAGTGACTCACATCTGTCCCCGAAAACCGTCTGAAGGCCGTTTTGGTGCAGGACGAATCTCCAGCAGGATCTGATGAAAAGTTGCATTCATTTAAGGGAAATAGAGCAAATCAAGAGGAGCGGAGAAATGACAAGAGAGATGAATGACAGGACGGACTCATCAGTCAGCAGCACGGCGGACTGATGGATGGAGGCATCACAGTAAAACAGAGTGTCAACTCCTCAGAGACGACGGACAAAAGCAGGGCCGCACAGGAGAAGACACGTCCTCCTGAAGGGACCACATTCTACTTAAAACAGCGTTTACGGTCAGATGAAAGCCAGAGAGCAGCACGACGTCAAGCCCAGAGACACTGCTCACGTCCTCAGTCCTCAGGTTTGTCCAAAAGACAGTGATGGAGGAAGAATCCAGAGTCTTTACTGCAGTAAAAGTACAAAACCACATGTCTGGTACATTACTTCAGTAAAAGTATGTAAGTATAATGAGGAAAATGTATTAAAGTAAAAGTACTCAGTGCAGTAAAGTGTCCCCTGTATCTGTTGTCCTCTTGTCTCTGGTCTCTGTAGATCATTGTGTCTCCTCGTTCATGTCTCAGCAGGACGTTCCTGTTGTTGGTTGAGGTGGAGCTCATTTTACCTGAAACTAATGATTCTTTTCATTCTGGATCAATCAGCTGATCGTTTCCTCCATCGATCAATCGATTGTTTGGTTTGGAAACTTTGTGAAAACAGTAAGAAATGTGGTCACAATGAGCCCAAAGTGACGCCTTCACCATGTTTGTTTGGTCCAACCGACAGTCCAAAGCTCCACATTATCACAAACACGTTCAGATCATTGAGATCATTGAGAGGCTGTAATGAGCACTGTGGCCTCTAGGGGGCGCTGGCAGGACCTGTCTGTAAATCTTCCTTGTTGGTGTTCAGTATGGCTCATATTTTTCATGTGTGTGTTTGATAAAGTGAGACAGAGTCTGCGGCTCGGACAGCAAGGCTGAAGGTGTAAAAGTGCAGCTGAGTCGTCAGGTGTGATCGATGGCTGCAGCTCCCCCGACAGGGAGACGGCGAAAGTGACAGGCGAGGGACAGACAGCGGGACGCAGAAGGCGTCCCTCTGCTCTTCCTTCAGTCCCTCTGTGCTCCCACAGCTCAGGAGTGAGGACAGGACAGAGACCTGAACGTCTTTAAGCTCCTTCACATCAGAGACTCGTCCGGCTTTGGACTGAGACACACTAACCATTCAAGACTGAAGGCGAGGAGGGACGCCAAGGACACACAGACAAATGACGGACACCGGGCAAAGGAAAGTGTCCAGGTCCAGTTTGGACCGGTCATATAATCAATGGAATGAATCTCATCAAACTGAGAGAAACATTAAAATTAAAATTCTGATTCTTTCGTCATAATTCCAGGTTTTCCTCACGTTGGCCTCACTCACATCCAGTTTAGACGCCATGGACTCCAAATGTTGTGTATGTGGGTGCGAGGACGTGTTTGACGTGGACAGCCTTCCCTGAGAAAGTCTCCTTCCTAATCCTCAGAGCTTTGATTGAAATTCACAGGGACCATTACCGCCCAGGGGTCGAGTCCAATTCTGATCCGAGCGTCCCGCCTGGGGACCCCAGCAGGACGCCGGCCGTCCCTCTTGTCTGAAGGCCACTCTGTCAGGTGTCAGGATGAGTCAGCCGCTGAGGTGGACCTTGTTACTGAAAAGCTCACCTGCCTCGCTCACCTCAGCCTCTGCTGCCTGATCTGCAGGAGGAGGAAACGTCCAATTTCACCGATATTTTACTTTGTAATGAAAGTGTCAAGGGGATGTGAAAAGGAGGAGACGCGCCATAAATCCCTCCCCTGGGAGAGCGGTGGAGCGCACGCTCGTCCGGCCGCTCGTCGACTCGATGTTTTATTCACTCTGTCTGCGTTCGCCGCTCTGATGTCTGACGTGGACGAGGACGGTCCTTCAGCTGGTGGTTAAAGGAAGACGCTCCGTGATTTTCTTTTTCTTTTCTTTGTGTTTTTTCCTGCTTTCAGCTTCAGGTTCTGTTCATCCAATTATTCTAATCCCTCTACGGGCAGATGTCACAGGCAGAAAATGCTGAGGGAGGGGCTATTTAGCGGCCATTAGGGCTGAACAGGAGTGTGTGTTTGTGGGTAATGAGTTTGAAACGCTGGTTACTCAGCACTGACTGCTCGCTGCTCATTACTCCATTACAGATATTCCACCTTTGTAAAGCGTTTGAGATCCATCCCGTCAACGAAGAACAAGAAAACCACACAAACACGCTAAAAACAGAACACTGACGGCGATAATGACACAAAGCCCGCCTTTTGTGCAATGCATGCTGGGCTGTTGTTGGCCTCCCGCTCCCGCTGTGATGATGAGCAGGTAAATCTCTGCTGTGCTTCATCACGACGCCGAGCCGTCCAGGCGTGCTTCAATCACAGCCCTCCTTATCAGCCTTCAAGGGCCTCTGCTGCTGATTGGACGGGACGTGGCTTCATTAGCTGAAACACAATCAGTCCTCACTTTGGACGTCTCTTTATCTGCTTTTTGTCTTCTTTTTAGTAGTAAAATATTCTGATTGCGATGTTTGTGTCAGTGTGAGAATGAGGAAAGAGAGAAAGCGCTCATGCAAACTGTGTGCTTGCATGAAGGATCAATAGCTGATCTCCAGCTTAATCTGGTGTCTCTGGTCTCTGGCGGATCTGTCCTCCCTCCCTGCTGCTGGCGAAGACAACAACATCGTTTGTGTCTGACAAAAAGCTGCAGTGATTTAGGAGCTAATGGCTCAGCACACAGAGAGGAAGACAGAAGACAGACGGACGGCTTGCATCGGGCCGAGGTCTGAAGCTGTAAAAGCGTCCTTCAGTCACGCACAGTGAGAGCGAGGCGAGCGCGTCACCATCTGCCTGCTCGCAGCACGTCAGCGTCACGGCTTCCTGTACAAAACAGCCCCATCGGACCCTCTGTCCACCCGTCCGTCCACCACGACCTCGTCTCCACACAGACTGAAGCCACTGATTCTACAGTTTGTCTTGTGTGGACAGTTTCCAACAATGCATGTCTGTCCACCACCTCATCTTTCTAGAGTTCTGTCCACGCTGTGAGTTCACAACAGTTCATTCTGCACACATGACGTCTATTTCCTGTCTGTCTGTCCTGTGAGACGGATCGTCCTCCTGCAGTTCCTTCCATTTCTTAAGGAGTCCGTCCTGATTTGAATGGAGGACGAGGACAGAGGGTGCTGTGCAGATCGTAAAGCACCTTGAACGACATAAATAAAACTTCGCTCGTCCTCCATCTGCCTCGCTACACAACACGCCAAGAAGTGCATAAACACG
The DNA here is from genome assembly GCF_039877785.1 of Chaetodon trifascialis. Classification (NCBI taxonomy): domain Eukaryota; kingdom Metazoa; phylum Chordata; class Actinopteri; order Chaetodontiformes; family Chaetodontidae; genus Chaetodon; species Chaetodon trifascialis. The sequence goes on from NC_092070.1 coordinate 24,792,270, forward strand.
GTTATAAATCAGGAGACGCACGTTCGTCCACAGGTCCTGGACACTGGGCTGTCTCTATCATACATCCTCTCAGACTTTCTCCCACATGTATCCGTCTCTCCCTCTCTCATATTATCCGTCAGCCGGTCTCTCATCAGACTCAATCCAGAGTCAACGCTCCAGCGCTCAGACTCGTCCCCCCGCCTCCTCCTCCTCCTCCTCCTCCTCCTCCTCCTCCTCCTCCTCCTCCTCCTCCTCCTCCTCCTCCGCCCGCCCGCCGCTTCAGCCCGTCTGCAGCTCGGAGGAATCAGTCACCCGCCAGCCCACAGTAACATCAGGCTGGATATCGATTAGAGCGCCGGCCGGGGAGAGATGGACTCCTCCAAACACAGACAGAGATGGACTTGTTTTATGTGATGGGGGGACACTGGAGGGCTGCAGTGCTGAGGACAGGAACCACAGCGTGGACGCTAAAGGAAGTCCCTCTCACTCGGGGGTCCCGTCCTCACGTGGCGGATCAGTTCATGTTCTGTGTTAGAGTTTGACCAGTCGACTTTGACTGGTTTCCATTTCTGTACTTAAAGTCACACTCGTGAGTAGTTTTCTGATGATCTGGAGGATGCTGATGTGACCTCGCATCAGACGATGGCAAACGATGTCTTCAGTCACTGACTTTGGACGCCTTGTTGCTTCCTGCAGCTCTGATGGACTCACAGTGAAAGTGTCCTCTTGGACCCTGATGGGATGGGAGGCAAAACATGATAAAGTACAAGAAGACATGATGCAGGGGCCTCCAGGGTGCACTTTCATCCAGCAGATAAAATGTGATGCACTGCTGTGGAGGACAGTCTGTCACAGCTGTGTGTCCTCTCCGTGCTGGTTGTCCCTTCTCCTCTCCTGTCCTCTCCAGCTCTGCCCAGGTGTGCTGCATCTGATCAGGTGCACCTGACCGGGATTGAAGGGCTTAAAGCTCCTGATCCTGCAGCAGAAGGAGGCGTCTGCTGTGAGGACGGCTGGTCTGTCTGTCCCTCAGTCTGGGTTTATGTCGTTTTGACCTTTGATTTACTGTCGTGGTTGTTTGTGTGTCTTTATGTTAACAAATCCATGACTGCGACAGCTCTAAGTGTTTCTCTGCTGCCTCTGTGTGCCACCGCATGTTTAAACAGACAAGAGGAAGACTCAGGGACACTTTGTCAAACTGTCAGCGAGCACTTTGTTCAGAAAGGATTGATTCTGGTTTCATTTAGAGTCCAGCTCTGAAATGAATTCAAACCTTTTCTGTCACCACGTGTTTGCATGTCGACTCTCATTCACTCCGTTTTTCAATCAGTTCAGCAGAATCACACATGAACCCTGACAGCCTGCTGTCACGTGTTATTATGATGAACACGTCTGGATGCTCTCCATGCCACAGCGCACACACACACATACATGCACGCACACACACACACTCCACAGGTTGCACAGTTTCAGAGGACGTGTCTGCTCAGCGTCGTCTCTGTCAAACCTGAGGCTTCATTAAGCTCAGCTGGATGTGAGCAACAATCAATGGAGGTTCGTCCTTTGACGTGCGTCTCCTTCGTTTTTTACACTCATACTTCATGTCAGACGTCCTTCAACAAACAGGCTGTGTGTGTGTGTGTGTGTGTGTGTGTGTGTGTGTGTGTGTGTGTGTGTGTGTGTGTGTGTGTATCCTTCCACCTCCCGTTTCACCTTGTTTAGATTAAAGCCTCCAATGCCACTGAGGGCAAAATTAATCAAATTAGGGCTGAGACGTCCGATGGTCCAATGACCTCCACTTCATCTACACACACACACACACACACACACACACACACACACACACACACACACACACACAAACACACACACACACACTCTGCTTGCACACAGTCCAAACAAACAAACACACGCCGGCTCTATCTGTCTCTAAATTGAGTCGGGCTCCGCTCTGATCATTAGCTCAGGCGGCTGAACGGCAGCACGCTGGATGTCATGAGCTCTCTGCTCGCTGCAGTCACAGCTGATGTGTAACACGACCTCCGTGCTTCAGGTGTGTTCCTCAGACACCTTGGCCTTATTTTCCTCACTCATGTAACTGCTGACATTTTCAGTTTTTAACCCAAACTACGTGTGGTCAGTGTGTGACTCAGTATGCAGAGCTTGAAGCCGCTGATGTCGTCTGACTCGCAGGTTTTCAGTGCATTCACATTCACATTAGCTCGTGTTTTCACTGTATTCACTGTCCTGTTTACGAATGAATTCTATATTTCCCTTTTGTCAACAAATCTCCAAAGACCCAAATCAACAGTGTGTTAATCCGCCTCTTGATGCTTTGTGACTTCCTGTTTGTGGCTCTAGAAAAACACCTCACAAACACACAGTTTAGTTTTCAGTGTTCAGTCATCTCTGAACAGCTGCTCACTGCGGCTTTGAGCAAACAAACAGGAGGAAATGGTTTGTCAGGGACTATTTTCAGCGGCGGATTAATCCACATTTGGTGGAGTTCAAATTCAGCGAGTGAATTTTATGAGAAGCGTTTATCGGATCAAGACCTCACGGTGAAAGATGCTCTGTAACAACGAGATGAACCTCTTCAAGCTACGCTGATGGTGTGAATGTTACACACTTCCTGTCTCCTAAGTGGGTGCAGGCGCCTCCATGCTTGTTCATGTGAGAGGAATAAAAACACTAAATATATATTCAATGTTTGTGCCTCACTTTTCGGCTCATTTCTATCTGCTAGCTTCATACGCTCCACATCTCCACTGCATGTGTGCATGAAGGACAGCAGGGTGCTGGGACCCAGCGAGGGGTCACAGCAGGGAAAGGTCGCGACCCTGCCTGCAGCCGAACATGACTGACGTGAATCACAGCCCTCTGACGTCCACGAGGGATTCCCTCCCGCAGCACGACGCCAACATCGAGACAGAAGCTGCCTGATGTTTGATTTCCATAAGAACAAAGGTCACAGCTGCTGAACCGCCTGAAGGAAATCACCTCAGAGAAGACGACGTTTTAAAGGCCAAACACGTGAGACGAACAACACCGTGTCTTCTGGGAATATGCTCGTTCGTTGTCATTAGCGGCCGGCCTGATGTGGTGTGATGCTGCAGCAGATGTTGGTGCTGGACTTTAAGATTAAAGCAGGACTGTGAGCATCACCACGGCCTCCATTCTTAATGCTCTTACTGTTTCTTTATCAAGAAACTTCTGCATTTTAGATGCAAACTAGAGAGCGTGACGGCCGACATATACACATGGACACAGACAAGGAAGCCGAAGAGGACGAGAGCCAAAGACCGAAGAGCATGGAGGACCGATACGATCAGCTGACTTCACACAGAAATATGTCAACGACTGTTTAGTGGACTGATGGACGGATTCGTGTTCCCCAGAGGATGAATCCTGCGTTTATGACCAAATACCTGCCAAACTAGCCACATTCCCATCAGCCTCAGCGGCTCTTTGTTAGCATGCTAACACACTGAACTGAAGGGGACGCATGAACACAACACTGCTAAAGATCAGCAGAGACGTCACTGTGAGCGCGTCGACTCCATCGCTCAGCTCAAAGCACCGCCATGCTGAAGTAGACACACACACACACACGCACACACACACACGCACACACACACACACACACACACACACACACACACACTGCTGCTGAAGCAGGGACTTACAGAAGCAGAAAACAGAATAATGATGTTGCTGAGCAGCGGACACAGCGGCGAGCGCTCGCCATCTGAAGCACGTTTGCTGCTGTAATAGAGCCACACTGCACACAAATATCTGCGATTACGTTTCATCACATCATTTCTTCAGCGTTTCATTTTCTTTAATTAGTGTTTCTTACTCTTACCCCCCAGGTGACTTTCCTTCAATGATAAATGGCAGTTTTGTGTTGTGAATGATGAATATGAGACAGTGAAAATGATGAAGGCATGACTGTTTTCCTCATATTATTTTTATCTTAGTCAAATCACTCGATATTTTATCACTCTACTTCTCATTTAAACTCTATTTTTACTCCTCTATTTTCCAATTCACAAGCATTTTCATCATAAATTTAGCAGGATTGCTCTTCACGGCCGGTGAAGCTTATGAGACCCTGGTTGAAAAACTGGAATATTCCTTTAAAAGGCCTTAACGGTCCGACGGCCCACCCGCTAAGATCATATTCATACTCATATCAAACATGTCAGAAAGCTCAGATTCTCGTAAATTAACTGATTTAAACCATTTCAAGATACAGACACAACAGCAGGCTCAATAAACACCGACAACAGACAGAAAACAGGTTTAAAAACTTTGAGGAAACTCACCGCTGACGTCTCTCATTCATCCACAGATTCATAAAACTCCACAAAAACGGTGTGAAACATCCACAAAGGTCCAGAAGATCCACTGCAGTCAGAACATTCAGTCCAAAACCTGAAAATAATCCACAGAAAGACGTTTTCTCCTTTCAAACTAGCCAGCGATGACCTCCTCTTCTGTCTGTTTTCCCGATTACAACTTCCGGAAATGTTTGCAGACGGCGCCATCTTGCCTCCAATTACTCTGTGGAGTCAGGCTTCAACTGACACCTCATTCGACCAATCATGATCTGCCATATGAAAGCTAGCGACCTGAGAAGCCAATAACAGTCTGATTTGAACAGAGGGGCTTGTGTGAAGATCTAGCCAATCGTAATCGAGTTTGCAGATTACTGGCGTTTTGAAAAGCCAATGAAATCCGATCTGCCGCTTCAGTGAGTTACAGCTTCAATCAGCTCACATCAAGGATTTCAGTGCTACTAGTGAAAGAAAACACAAGGTGAAGTGACAAATGTATGTATTTATACTCTCTTTGTATATAATGTACGTATATCTCGTTGATTTTAGTTTGGATAGTTTTTCATAGTCTGTTTGTTCTTTTTTTACATCTGTACCAACTAAAATTCTCTGGTGGTGGATCAATAAAGTTTATACCTGAAATATGAAAGAAATGGCCAATATTTTGATTTAATGAATATTAATATAGATATTTATGTAGATAAATGTTGCCTTTTTTGGAGGATGGCTGGATATATAATTAGAGAAAACATTAAAATGATTAGAAACACCTTTGACATGATGCACCAAAGTACAACCTCAGAACTGACTGCACCCAAAAAACACCTTTTAACACAGATTATTCCATCATAACAAACCAAATATTCATGTGAGGTAATACATCAACATTTTGCACATATTCAATGATTTAGAGTCCTGTAGCTTTTGCTCTTTGTCAGATGTTTCAAGGTAACGTTGTGGTGATAAACGAGGAAATTTTCAGCTTTATGAGACGATAGGGAGTGCCTGAACGCACCATTAGTTTCATTCTTCATGAGAGTGCAGCAATTTAGTCTGTAGTTCATCTAACCTGCAGGTCCTGGGACTGTTTTAGCAAACCTACGGCTACAAGGGGGGGACAGACAACCTGTGAGCGGTGAGGTTTTTCAGCTCAGCGTGGTGTTTCAGCTGACTGTCATCACACTGAGAAATCCGTCCACATTAATGAGTCACCTCCTACAGGACGAGGACGGCTGTCATGGGGACATTAATAAAGGGAGATGATTTCCAGGTGAGTGGAGTTGCTGCTGTCTCAGGCGCACACACACACACACACACACACACACACACACACACACACACACACACACACACACACACACACACACACTCGGCATGCCACTTGCGGCAGGAAGCATCTGGTCTGGCCGATGACACAGGTGGTGAAGTGTGACTCTAACCACCCGGCGCTCTTTAAGTATCCTTTTATAGATGAGATGAATGACATTATGTCCGTGTGTGTGTGTGTGCGTGTGTGTGTGTGCGCGTGTGTGCGCCCTCAAAGCTCTCACCCTGTGGAGGCTCTTTATTAACACACCTGTTGGCTTCTCGCTGTCAGATCACACCTGTCCACCACTGATGAAAATGACCAAAGCTGCGAGTGTGTTGACACATTTTCTGTCAGAGTGTGTGTGTGTGTGTGTGTGTGTGTGTGTGTGTGTGTGTGTGTGAAAGCAGAATTCACCATAGATTATATTTAACCTTCATCTGCAGACTTATTCCTCTTGTCGTATTTGTGAGGGGCTGAATGAAAAGGGATTCATGGGAAACGACGCCTGCGTCTCTGCTCTGATTGGATCTCAGTGACGGACGCCTCCCTGTTCACTGGTCACTCTCTGAAGCCTCAGTCTGAGCTGCGTTCACTGCACTTCCTCCTGCTGCTGCTTCACATTGAAAGCAGGGACTCACCAAACCGATTCAGAGTCTGATATCAGCACTCTCCTTTTCCCAAAACTACCGACTGTTTTCTGTCCCGCCTGGAGCTCTAACATGAGAGCAGGGACTCAGCGGCTACCTGTAACAGCTGAATGTGGGAATTTCAGAATGACAACATGATGGTGCATCGTTAATTAATAATGTTCAGCTGGTAAATTCAAGTGTGAAGCAAGGCCACCTGCTAATGATCCTTTAAAGACTGACGACACCTTGATTGTGAAAGCAGCGCTTTGGCTGAGCAGCAGCTTCAGTCCTCTGTCACTGTCCACACAGGGTGTGTTCAGGTACAGAGTGTAGGTCAGTTACACACATGCACGAGCCAACATGTATGTATGTATGTAAACAGCTGATCTGGTGTCTGTTCATTGGCTGAAACATCTGCTGTGTAGACACGTCAAGCTCAGCGCCCCTGGTGCATTCTGGGACTGGTTTGGAGGACTAAAAACAAACAAGATGAGGACAAACTGTGTGAACGAGCATTAACAGAGCAGAAGTGGAGCTGAGGAGCACTCAGATTATTGTTTAAGTAAACTTTGACCACATTTTATTTGAGTTTTTAACGAGAGTTTCTGCATCCCTCCTGTGTGACTCAGGTGACTCAGGTGAGGCTGCAGACCTCTGCTGCAGCTCTAATGGATGATAATGCAGAGAAGATGCTCATCCTCAGCGTTTTCTAACCATATGTCGCCGCACTCGTGAGGCTGTATGTCAGCGGACTGCGGCGCCGCTGCGACGCCCAGGGGTGCTGCTCAGGCAGGATGAATGGAGGGTCCAGATGCCCAGAACTGTGGAGAGACGGCACAGAGTTTGGTCCTGATCAGGAGAGACAGAGACCGAAGACGAACACCTGGACACGAGACCTACAACACACAAAAGGACTTTAATGAGACGATGATGAGTGAAAGCAGAGTGTGTGACAGCTCACCAGATGCTGTGTTTTACACGAAGATAGAAAAAAAGTGGCTAATATGTTTATTATAAGGAAGTATTGATCAGTTCGTTACTGTCCGTAAAAATCCAGCACAGCAGTGAATGAATGCACTGACGAGCGAATCACAGCCTGATGGATGGACTCACACACACACACACACACACACACACACACACACACACACACACACACACACACCGTCCTGCTGCCACAGACACTCAAATGTGGATTCATCCGCCGATGAAAATAGTCCCAAACTATCTCCTCTCCTTTGAGTAACTCTGCTGATTTAGAAAGTCTTCTTCAAAGTGAAACTGTGTATTTGTGAAGTGTTTTTTAAGGTTTTTGCCTTCAGCAGGAACCAGAAGCTACAAGCTGCAAACAGGAAGTCAGAAGGAAATGAGAGACGGAGCGACACGTCAGAGGTTTGTCGACAGTGAAGTCCAGAATATCAGCAGCCTTAATAATTAACAATTAACATGATCTGTGGCCGTCTGCTCGCAGAGTCGAGGCAGCTGCATCTCAGCGGTTCATTGATGAGCAGTTAGCAGAGCTGTGAGAGCGTGGCGTCTGCTCGTGCTCTGATGGTTCATCTGATCTGAGCGCTCGGATCCTCAGTGATGGCGCTTCATTGTTTGATGGGATGTTTGTGCTACACATTTACAAAAATTTACACTCCCTGACATCCAGACAGACCCTCGGATGGGCGGCGGTCCCACCGCCTGCGGGGCCCACATGGCCTTCAGTTCAGTCCAGGGCCAGCACACACACACACACACACACACACACACACACACACACACACACACACACACACACACACACACACACACACCGAGCTCCACACCAGTTCCAACCTCCACCGTCTGCTCTGTCTTCGTGACTGGCCTATGAATGAAACATACACATGTTGTGTGTGTGTGTGTGTGTGTGTGTGTGTGTGTGTGTGTGTGTGTGTGTGTGTGTGTGTGTGTGTCTCCGTGTGTACATGCAAAGGAAGTGTGTGTCTAGATGTGTGCGGTGTTTGTGTGTTCTTTGTGTGAAATGGTCGGTCTGGAGGCAGCAGGTGCTCTGGAGTCATACAGTACAGTTAGCATGAATTACAGGCATCCAGCACAGGTGTGTGTGTGTGTGTGTGTGTGTGTGTGTGTGTGTGTGTGTGTGTGTGTGTGTGTGTGTGTGTGTGTGTGTGTGTGTGTGTGTGTGTGTGTGTACATCTGTCATGCTTGGCATCAGATGACAGCGGAGGCTCCTCTGTGTTCCCCTGGGAGGAAGAGTTGATCTCTGTCTGAAGTCTCACACACACACACACACACACACTCGAGAATTCAGCTTCATTGATAAAAATAAGTGTGTTTCGTCTGACGTGTGTGTCGGCTCACTGGATGTGATGTCAATCGTCCCGTTAACCGTCCCGCTGTCTCTTCATCTGGACTCTGAGACGCTCACCGGGTCACATGTTTCTGTGCATGTTCATACATCCAACACACACGTGTTCCAGCACTTCAGCAGAGTGTGTGTGTGTGTGTGTGTGTGTGTGTGTCTGTGTGTGTGTGTGTGTGTGTGTGTGTGTGTGAAGAGGCTGCAGAGACGTCACGTTACACTGTCTGTCTTTCTTTTCTTACTCCTGCGCTCTTATTTTCCAGTAGACACATTTAATCCCGTCTTTCTTTCTCTCTTTTTTCAGTTGCTGGTTGCCTGAAAGCTGGAGATTTATTGATCACAGACTGGGATTTATGTTGTTCCCAGTTCACCCAATTTAACACTCGAAGGACTCAGCAGCTTGGTTTTGAAAAGATGGGGCTCGGATAAATCCGTCCCTGCTGAGACAGACAGAGACGTCCCTCAGGAGACAGAGCTGTGATCCTCGTCCTCTCAGCTCAACTTGTCTCCAGTTTTAGTGTCACTATGAACCAGTATGAGCAGCAAGAGCAGGTCACGATCAGTGATGTGTGAATATTCATCAGATCATCGATTTGTAGTCAAACACAGATTTGAAGCATCTTCTTCAGGTGGGACCAAAGAAAAACAAGAAGGTGCAACAAGACGTCATGAAAAGAGCTGCAAAGGATGGAAAACATCATGTTTCTGCTGGTTTGATGCATTCATGTGAGGAAGGTTACAGCCTCCTCATCGCTCCTCACTGGAAGCTCGAGTGACGTGTGAGTCATGAGCTTCATGTGTGTCATCATTTATTCACTAAGTCTGAAAAACTGCTCAGATCTCCGTTTGTTTTCCTTCCTGGACGAGTTCAGTCGCTCGTCCTGTTGAGAGACAGTCAGTCTTCATCCTCAGCAGCAGCGTTATTCAGTCCCTCCTCTGCGTCCCTGCGGAGGACGATGTGCTGCATATCAGGCCTGACTTAAATCAAACGCAGTGAATCCCTGGCAGGTCAATTACTGTCTGACCTTGTGAGTTCAAAGCTAAACGCAGAGTGAATCTCAACACGAGTGTGTGCTGACAGCTGACACTGCGCGCCCACTGTCACTGCTGCAGTTTATTGGCTGAAAGGAATCACAGCACTAAAACGCACCTGAGAGTCTCGACGGCTCTCTGCTCCCTTTTCCATCACGTCAGAATCGTCATATTAACCAGAGCACACAGAAGGATTTATGAATAAATGACTATTTTCCAATGCCATCAAACCGCCGTCATGTGTGAACTTCTTCCACACACCACAGCCAATCAGATGCCTCCTTCCAGTTCAGCCAATCACGTGAGCATAGATTCCAGGGTTTAATGTGAGGTGACATCTGCACGATCTGCAGTTCAGAGTAAGAACGAACGTCACTTCAGCGTTTGAAACGTGGAAATTTGTCCTCTCCGATGTTTGTAATTAACTTTCCATCAGATTCCTGAAAAAGCTGAAATAAAGCTGATTTGTTCTCCTCAACATTCAGAAATAAAAGACACACTGGATGTGTTTCATTCCCAGAAACCCTCCTGCATCTCATTTGAGTTCCTGCCAGCAGCAGCAGTGAACACAGCAGCTGTGAAGCTGGTGTCAAAGCTCTGAGTCGTCCTGAACGTCCTGCAGTCCACCAGCCCGAGACACTCAGAGGCTGAACTGTGTCACAAACACAGAGAGTTTTATTCTCCCACCTAACACTGTTCAGACCAGCGCTGACGGGTCCTTTACCTTCGGCCTATCGATGAGTGATCTTTGCTTTGTCTCGCCGCTGCTCGGCGTGCGTCCCCACGTTGGCCGGCAGAGCATCGAGGGGACGTGGATTATGGAGCTCCAGGATTTAGACGTTCATTAGCTGTTTTGATCCTTTTCTGGTTTGCTTTGAATCTGTTTTAACTGCCATGAATTCAGGCTGACTGAAGCCACCGTTGACCTCAGAGGAAGCCAATCAAAACGCTCGTGACGCTCAGCCTTGCTTTGCTTTGACTCGGCTGCTGTGTGACTGTCTCATGAGGACTTGTCTCTAAAAAGTCCTCTATTTAACCAAACCGGACACAAAGATTTGTATCAGGTGTAAAAGTGTATTTTGTGAATCAGAAGGTGTCTGAGGAGCGTTTCTTTGCGCTGACCTGTAGGCAGGTGGAGGTGGACCAGGTTATTATAGGGCGGTCACGGCTCAGCGCTTTCTATCAGGACACAGTTAAGGCATTATTAGACAGAGATGACAGGACTGTGTGTGTGTGTGTGTGTGTGTGTGTGTGTGTGTGTGTGTGTGTGTGTGTGTGTGTGTGTGTGTGAAGACAGCGCAGAGATGAGAGAATCTAATTGACAAGGGAAATTTTCCGCTTCAGGTGTCGTCTGCTTGTTTATCAAAGTGTCTGTAATCAAACCGCCTCCACAAGAAAATGGAGCTGCCATGACTGTGACTCCTGATCGCACGGACCGTCTGTCCCTCTGTCTGTCCCTCTGTCTGTCTGTCTGTCTGTCTGTCTGTCTGTCTGTCTGTCTGTCTGTCTGTCCGTCTGTCTGTCTGTCCCTCTGTCTGTCTGTCTGTCTGTCCGTCTGTCTGTCCCTCTGTCTGTCTGTCTGTCTGTCTGTCTGTCTCTTTGTCTGTCTGTCTGTCCCTCTGTCTGTCTGTCCGTCTGTCTGTCTCTTTGTCTGTCTGTCTGTCTGTCCGTCTGTCTGTCTGTCTGTCTGTCCCTCTGTCTGTCCCTCTGTCTGTCTGTCTGTCTGTCTGTCTGTCTGTCTGTCTGTCTGTCTGTCTGTCTGTCTGTCTGTCCGTCCGTCTGTCTGTCTGTCCCTCTGTCTGTCTGTCTGTCTGTCTGTCTGTCTGTCTGTCTGTCTGTCTGTCTGTCTGTCTGTCTCTTTGTCTGTCTGTCTGTCCCTCTGTCTGTCTGTCCGTCTGTCTGTCCCTCTGTCTGTCTGTCTGTCCCCCATCTGTCTGTCTGTCCGTCTGTCTGTCTGTCTGTCCCTCTGTCCATCTCTCTGTCTGTCTCTCTGTCTGTCTGTCTGTCTGTCTGTCCGTCTGTCTGTCCCTCTGTCTGTCTGTCTGTCTGTCCCTCTGTCTGTCTGTCTGTCTGTCCCTCTGTCTGTCTGTCCCTCTGTCTGTCTGTCTGTCTGTCTGTCTGTCTGTCTGTCTGTCTGTCTGTCTGTCTGTCTGTCTGTCCCTCTGTCCGTCTGTCTGTCTGTCTGTCTGTCTGTCTGTCTGTCTGTCTGTCTGTCTGTCTGTCTGTCTGTCTGTCTGTCCCTCTGTCTGTCTGTCCATCTGTCTGTCTGTCTGTCGTCTGTCCGTCTGTCTGTCCGTCCTCACAGCGTGGCCTCTGAGTGCCACCGTCCTGCTCATTTGTGTCCTCCAGATCTCTTGTGGCAGATGTGTCCTCCTGCTGAAGGACAGTCTGCGCCCTGGTGTCACCGGGGCCCCTGTAAATGTCAGCGGAGCCGTCAGGGGCCGCTCCCGATGGGAACACGTGACACACATAATGGCTGTCCTCTTTTTTTTTTTTAGCTAACATCTTCAGGTGTCTGCGTTGAAAGGAGCCCCGTCCTCGCTCTGGCCTGTCCTCTGCCAGCTGACATGTCTCCTGAGCGTCCCGTCGAAGGCGTCTCGTCACGTTGTGCGTCCAGCATTTAAAAGCAGGCCTGTCAGCTTTGGAAAGTGGCTGCAGTTCATGTTTTTCAGGGCTCATTAAAGTGTCCTCAGCGTGACGGCGGAGCAGCCGTCTGTCTTCCAGCAGCTTCATTCAAATCCAGTTTTAGGTTTTCACTGGAGTCTTTCTGGATTAGTTTACAGACAGGATGGACAGGATGGACAACTGTTGACAGACGGATCCCAAAAACAGGCGACGTGTCGTCAGAGTTCATCCAAAATATTTTAGATAAACACATTAAACTCTGTCTCTGCACTGTTTACACGAGGAATTCAACATGAATCCAGTCTAATAACATCAATACAACATGTTTGTCCTCACGTCTGATCTCTTTACTGTCCACGTCTTTCTGTGACGACGGTCCCACCGTCTCCTCTCCTGTGTGGAAGGACTTGTGGATTCAGCAGAGTCCCTCTCTGCCTTGAAGACGGCGTCTTCAGAGCGTCCTCCCTCACCTCCACGATGCTCTTTCTCTCTGAGTCTCTTGATCCTCCTCCAGCTCATCTGCGATGCCCTTCTATGTCACTTCATGCACCTGCAGCGTGTGTGAGCCGAGACGTTGGACTGAGAGCTGACGAGCTTCTTCTCGAAGGTTCACGTGGTCTGAACTGCACCTCATCTCCTCGTATCGACCCTGCAGGGCTGAACACGAGCTTCAGATTTCAGAAACGTATCGGCTCGCCTGCACCACAGCATCCGTCTCACGCTGTGCTTCACCCAGCGTCGCCTGATTCACCTCGTCTCAGCTGACTGCGAGCCAGCCCGTTCACCGGTTCAACATGGACGTTAACAATTAGCTGCTGCACCTTCTGCTGTTTGTGACTCGCATCCAAGAGTCTGCAAACAAATTAACGAGACGCTCAGACGTTCCAGCTGTTTCCCGCTTTGTTTCCAAACAAAATCCCTGTTTGTGTGTTCAGAGCTGCAACACACACACACACACACACACACACACACACACACACATACAGAGTTGGCTGAGGATCTTGGGGCATCTGGGACTTGGATTAGAAGCCATGACAGGGAGATGGAGGAGGGATTACTCTGCCTCCCTCGTTTCAGCTCTCCTGCCTGCGTTTGCCTGCACGAGTTAGAGAGAAGAAAAACATGAAGAAGAAGAAGAAGAAGAAGAAGAAGAAGAAAAAGAAGAAGAAGAAAAAGAGGAAGAAGAAGAAGAAGAAGAGGAAGAAGAAGAAGAAAAGATTCAGACAGACTGAACGTGCTGGCCTGAACGTCTGCTCCATCACTGCACGATGACAAAAGAGAAAAACACAATTCAAACTGTCTCAAAGCAGAAATGACTGCAGATGAATTGTGACACCAGAGGAAGAAACGGAGCTTTTCAGAAGGAGGAGAAGCATCAGTCAAACAGGAAACATGTGAGAGATCCTTCAAATCAACATCAACGTCTAACCTTCCTGCCTCGTGCAGTCTGTGCAGGGACGGACAGAGCGGCGACGGCTGGCGGACATCGAGGGCGTGTCTGATGAAAGAAAACTGAATTGCACAACAGAAATGCAAAGAAGGCAGAGGTTGTATTTGGCTCCATCTGTTCTCCACCCAGACCTCCATCCATAAACTGTCGGGTAAAAAATTCTTCTGAAAACAACTCTCAAAAATTCAATTTCAAAATAGAAAATGGAGAAAACCAGCATCACTGGCGGCCTGATTCTGGGATTTAAGACATGTTTTTCCTTTAAGTGATGAGGGACTCACTTAAAAAATAGCTTACTGTCATTTGATTCAGTTGAATTGTGCTTTTATTTTGATATTTCAAAATGATTGGATTTCTCTAATCACTGTCTCGTTAATGGGTCAAACACACTGACCTCATCATGAGCAGCTGAGAGGTCAGATGATCAAACGATTTACAGACTTATGGTTGAAAACGATCAGATCTCAGATTCAGAAGTTTCTTCCTGTTCTCATCGAATGTGACACGAGTCTCATTTCGTTCCTCTCCCTCCGTTAGCTTTAATAAAGTCTGTCGTTATTACATCGTTTCACTGTTTAACCAAGCAGCAGAAGTCTCCCTATGGCAAACATATATTGTAATATTTGCCAATTCTTCACTATTCAGACTAAATTCCTTCAGGATGCAGTCGCGTCTTTTCAGAACGATTTTGAATAATGAGAGAACGAGTGTGAATGAGGCTGCCAGCGTTTAATTACTTTCCACATAAATATTTCGCCCGTCCTGCAGTCTGGGGACGACGCTTAATCGTCTCTGATCAGAGAGCCGTTACCCTCTAATAACCATCTTCATTGTCACAGTGCTCATTATTCAGCAGAGCAGCAGATGCCAAAACAGACCACGTGAGGAGCTTTGGGCGCCCCTGTTTCCTGATGACAGTGAATGCAGCAGGCCTCACTCAGAGGGAATAAATCCCACACCATCAAAAACCTCCAAAAAGGCACGAAGATCATCTGAGTGTGAAAACAGATTTCAATATTTGCCCATTTCACATCAGAAAAGCAGGAAAATGTCCTAAAATGTGCGTTTCAACAGACATTTTAGCCTGAATGTGGCTAAAAACTAAAACTTTCAGATTCTGTTAAAAAGATGAGACAGCCTCATTTAAACTGACAGTAATGTGAATGACTGCGAACAGCGTGTGTGTGGTTCATACGTTCGTTTCTTACAAAGATCTGATATCATGTCTTTTCTGTACATGTGTGTTTTCAGCAGATTCAAACAAACTCTGTTTCCCACTGAGAGCTTTTCAGACGAGCCGCCGTCACCAGCAGCAGCCGACTGGAGTCATTAACAAACTCCTGAACGCACTTTATTTCCTCCGATTGATTTTTAGGTGTTTGCTTTGCTGTTTCTGTCTGCTGCTTAATGAAAGGCACATTAAGACACACAACACATTAATGGTGAATAACAAACTTAATTGTGTGAATTCTCTGAACTAATGAAGTGAACACAAGCAAAGAGACTGAAGCTCCGACTGTTAACGAGCCCAGAACACGTTCCAGCGATTTGCTTTGGTACAACTATTAAGTATTGATCTTCACACCCTGGACAGGAGGACGTGGATCTGCTGCTTCAGGCACCTTCACGGACGCCTGCAGAGAGAGATGCAGTTTCATGAGCTGAGAAATCATCTTTGTTTAACTTGTTTCAGCCTCTAACATCACGCACAGTTGGACAGATCTGCTGCTCAGGACAGGACGGCCGTGTCTCAGGCCTTCAAAGCTGGCATGATGTTCACTCTGATGGATTTACTTAAACCAGTTTCAAGTTTTTCACAGCGAAAGTTCAATTGGGTTTCTTTTCATCCTGGCGCTCATCGATTATTTCATGTTTTCAGTGTGCATGTGTTATTGCTGCTGCTGCTGAGCATCAGTATGCTCAGGAGTGACGCTTTGAAAGAGCCGTCAGAAGCTCGTCTACATCCTCGACTTGAGCGGATTCAGACAATAAAGAGCTGCAGATCTGCACCTGATGAATAATGAAATCAGAGCAGGATAATGATGTCTGAGCAGACCTGATGCTGTGCAGCCTTCACGAGCTTCAGGAGAGGAGGAAGAGGCGGGCGAGGAGCGGCGTTCGCTGGAGAAACGCAGCTAAAACCTTCTCATTTTCAGAGCTTCCACACTCTTTAAACTCATTCAGTCTGCTGAAGGCGCTGCACATGTTTTCACCTCCTTGGTTTCTCTCTCCAGTGTCTCAATATGCTGGAAATGTTCGTGACTGACCAGAAAAGTTTTGTTTTTCTGTATGACAATGGAAGTCTGAAACAGCACATAACACCCTCAAAGCCACATTTTAATTTATCAGAAAGCAGTTAAAGCATATCTGAACTAATATCTACCTAAAGTTCTGATTCTGCTGTCGGTGGTCCCTCCTCTTCCTCTCCTGCACCTGACGCTGAGCTCTGAGCTCAGTTTGTAAAGATCGATCAATCCCAAATAACTGATGCCAAACAGCATGAAAAGAGTGTTTCTCTCACTGGGGTGCTGTGAGGCGTTTAAGTGAAGCAGGAAATTCTTCTTCACTCTTGGAACTTCTACCTGGACTAAACATACATCATGGGTGATCCAATCAGAAGTTCACAGCTGACATTGTGCTGCGCTGTATGACGTGATTCCCAACTAACAAGACATGTGTATTATATCAGAGCACACTCCTGCAGCCGCCATGTCTTTTAATGTCCACAGCGTGCTGAGACACAGCTGTAGAGTTCAAGGTGCTTCTCTACCTTTGTCTGATTGGACATCGGTGAACGGATGAGTAGAATTCACCTGAAGGCATCAGAGACGGCTCATTTATGAACGTCATGTCTCTCATTTCTGTGGTATTTGGGCTGCAGAGACGTCACTTTCAGCATCACTGAGACACTGTGGGACGGTCGCTCTTCAGTTTGCAGAGTGTCTTCCAGCTCACACAGATTAAGATCTTAAAATGAAGTGGGGGGGGGGGCTCGTCACATCCCTCCCGTGGGAGCGCTGCAGATTTACCCTGTGACTTAATGTGGTCCAAGCAGGAGCCAAGAGCCTCAGCATCCTCTCTGCCTCACACTGTCTGAAATCAAACAGCAGGACAGGAAGACAGACAGAGAGACAGACAGAGACGGCCACAGAGGACACCACGAGGAGGCAGAAACAGAGCTCACGAGGCAGCTGCCCTTTTTCCTTCTGCTGACTTTAATTTATTCATGGGAGACTTTGCTCTAATTGAACCTTTGAGAAACTCAGAGTACGTTAGAGGAAAGATGTGTGTGTCGACTTTAACGTCCCCTGAACACTGAGGACAACGTCCAGCGCAGCTGACGGATCGATGCCATATTCCCCTGCGAGAGTTTACCAAAGTTCACTCTCATCTGTCACCTGCTGTTTTCCCGTGAAGTCATACCACAAGCTGTCAAGAAAACTCTCCCCATCAAGCGATATAATAAAAATCTGTTTACTTTATCGGCTCAGGGGTCTGTTCTTGATTTCAGGAAATGCAAACGGCTCCTTGAGGGCACATCACCGGGAAAAACGATGCAATCTCCCCGTTACCAGCTGACAGGTGAGACTGAAAAATGCCTGAAGGCGTACAAATACATGAACAGGTCGATTTTTGAGAGCTCTGAGCTGCAGAACGTGCTCGTCAAACACTGGTTTTCATTGTTTTTAAGGATGAAACTGAGGCTCCATCAAGCCCTGATCAGATCCACTGAAGCGCGGGTCTGGAATGGAGTGGATTAATCCGCCGCTGAAAATAGTCCCCAACAAACGCTCTATGTCCTCTGTACAGTGAGCAGCTGTTTGAGGACATTTCTGAACTTTTTAAATAATTAAACTATGCAATGTGAGGGGTTTTTAAAGATTTATGTTGAAAGGAGCCAATGAGCTTGAAGCTGGGAGTCGCAGACAGGAAGTCAGAGAGCGTCCAGAGACGGACTGACCTGTAGTTGGTTTGGGTCTTTGTGGGACCTCTTTGCTGTGGGTTTTCTTTGTCTCCAGCGAATGAACCTGTCTTTTTGTCTCGTGCCACTGTGGGTCGTGGCTGCTTCTCAGTGCTTGTGTTTCGTTCTTTTGACGGTGACTTTAAGTCCGTCATTCAGCGCCTCATTGGCTGTCCTGTCCTATCCAGCAGCGGATTCAAGGTGAAAGCAGCAGTGCTGAGTTAACATCGCCGCCGTGGCTTAATTAAGAGGAGGGCAGCGTTTCAGATGGAGGTGGCACCTCCCGTGGAGCTCCACGTCGAGAGGCCTCGACTAATGCGCTGTAAGATCAATAGCCACATCTGATTGGTGGAGACTTACAATGACATATGACCACCTCTCAAATGAGGTGTCAGAGGTCAACTGTCACAGAGGACAAGGAGACAAAAAGAACAAGATGTTTTCAGTGTTTGTGTGGCATGAAAATCAGAAGAAAACGAGTTCAGTCAGCTTCAGAGAACCATCTTCCATCCGTCAGCAGAGGATCAGAGCAGCAGACACGACGTTTGAAAAGGCGGAGCGCTCCTTCTTCTTCTGTGATCCCGTCAGCAGCACAGCGTGTCGCTGACACCAGAGAGCATGAAATGTGTTATTGATCCGAGTGCCCTTTGACACAGAAATGAGAGGACGGTGAAGAGCTGCAGCCGGTGAATCCACTCATGAACTGGTCAAGTGAGAAACCAATAAGTCAGTGTGACGGTGAATTACGGCGTGAAAGTGAGTCGAGCTCGGAGTTTTTCTTTGCACCAGCTGCCCGCCTGTGAGATTTACTGTACGGCCGGTTTGAAGCTGGACTTCATGCTTTCACTGCATCACCGACATCCAGAAAAATGAAAACGCAGAACATTGTTGTCTGAAACTTCTGATCTGCAGTAAATCTGAATTTCAGCTCTGTATAAATCTAATCTGATAGATTAGGTTATTATCTTTATTATCTTTGTGTTTTAGCGTCTTTTACTTCATCGCTGTGATTTAAAATCCCTCAGTTTACTGTTTACAGCCTCTGAGAAACACGTCCTGCTCAGCACAGCTGGAGACGAACATCGTGGAACATTTAGCAGAGCCAGATGTCCCTCAGGTTTGGTGGAGACCAAAAACGGAGCTAAAAGAGGGAGAATGTGGGACAGCGTGGCTCAATGGGAGCTTCACGCTCCTCATAACAACTTTAATATGTCAGCTTTTTGTTTCCAACTCATCCTGCTGCCACAAAAACCTTCTTTAGTCTTACGTGTTGATGCAAAGAAAGGATCTCAGCTTATACAACATGTTTTTTTAACCATCATATATGTGAAGAAATGTACAAACACTCGATATTTGCACAGATGGTGAACTGCAGAATGAACTTCATGCTGAGTTTCACTTCAATCATCCTGGATTTTAACAAATATGTGTACTTTATGTGCTGTTGTCATTGTTGGAAGAGATACTTAAAGTAACAATACCTCAACGTAGAAATACTACACGTTTAAAACATGAACTTTAAAGCAAACATCGTGTATTTATAATTTAATTAAGTACATCAATAGTATTGTTAATAAGAAGTGGCGGCAGAACGGTCGCTGTTGTGTTATTCTATATTAAATCATTGAATTATTTTAATGTTCTGTGCTGCTGGATAAATTAAAATATGATAAACATGATGTTTTATAAGCTCATCATGTTTTCACATCAGGGCGTCGATGAAGGCGTGTTCTATCTTCATCCTCGTCTCGCCTCGTGTGAATTCATTGGCTCCAGTTTGTGATTAAAACACACTTTGCCTGAAACCTGCTCGATGTGACCCGGCTTCACCTCCTGCTCTGCTCCTCTGTCGCCCATCATCTCCTGCACAGTCAGAATTAGGAGCAGCGGCAGATTACACACAGTGTGTTACAGTATCTGGGATTACTGATATTTCTCAGTGGCTCTGATGTAACACAAACTGGGTCACGGCTCAGACCCAGAAACAGAGTTCACTTTGACTTTTTGTATTTTCAGTCCGTGTCTGACAGATTGGACTTCATGCCCACAGATTTTTGTATGTTTAGGCTGCAAATTCAAAGCATTTACTTTTTTATTTATTCCATGAAAATGATTTCCTGATCTGGATATAAAAGCCCCTGAAACAGCTTTGAGATCTGAGTGGTGACGCCTGTTCAAACTGCTTCATCAGAGGAGGAGGAGGAGGAGGAGGAGGAGGAGGAGGAGGAGGACAACGCTGACGGACCGATGTCTCACCAGGCCGTCCATTAAACCGCAGACGCCTCCCTGATGTAAAGGTAGAGACATCATGTCCTGAAGCCAGGCCTGAAGAGAACAAGGACAACACAAACATCCTGATTGTCTCATTGTAAAGTTTGTCCTGTAGGTGGCGATAGAGGAGAGCTCAAACAGGTTGTGACATAAACAAGGTCTCAGCTGATGAAGGAAAGGTTGTTTGGAGTCTTTGGAGACGGTGGACTAAACGTTTCATTTGAGATTATTTGCATGACTGCAGGGACAATAATGATTGAACCACATGTAATGTTACATAAAGAGAACCGTCAGCCTCATTAATGTAGAACTGTTTCTGATTAAAACAAGGAAAAAACTGTTTTACTACCATGTTTACTGACACGTCATCATCCTACGCTGTGTGTCCAGGATTATTTAACGTCTCCATCCTCAGCTGATCCGCTCAGATCAAAACTCATGTTGGAGAAACAACAACTGAAATATCAAATATGAATGCAGCGAGTGACTTTATTTGGAGCTCATATGATGCAGCAGTAAACCCAAACCAGCAGGCGTGTTTGTCGGAAAAGCGTTCAGGACAAACAGAACACGTTAGCAGCTCAGCTGAGGCACCGCGCTTCCCTCAGCACGAGCGAGGCCGGCAGCCAGCGGGGACGAGGAGACCTGAGGAGCAAATCCCCAAATGTTTGGCCAGTTTTAGCAGGATAAAACTCTCAGCCTGAAAAACCCGCCGGCTGTGTCTGAAGTCACTTCCTGTTTACACGTAGTGCGCCATGTTTACTCTCTGCCACTTTGTCTAGTGTGGACTATTTTCTGCTTTACCCACAATGCACTTTCAGACACGTGGAGATTTTACCAGCCTGTGTGCACCAATTATGTTAGAAAACAGGTATTGTTTTTTAATGGTCCAAACTTGATGTAAATCTTTAATTTACAGTATATTTCATATTTTTAATCTGATGCTGTATATTTTTATTTTGGATTTTTCACGGTTTAATTTCAGTGTGTAGATAATTAAAGGAAGGTTAGCTTCAGAGAGGCAGCGAGGATGAAGAGAAAGGAGACAGCCATGAGAAGAAGCAAATATCAGGATGGAGGAAGCAGCTGCTCAGGAGGAAGCCGTGGCCTTCTTCTTCACCACCCTCCTCCCTGGCTGTCGAGGGACGGGGGCCGGAGCGGGGGCCGGGGCCGGGCCGGCGCTGTTGGCTTGGCCGGCCTTGACTTCGTCGATGAAAGTCTCTATGGCGGCGAACTTCTCGGTCAGGTCGCCCAGGTGAGCTTTGAGGGAGTTGAACTCCTTGTAGAGGTCGTCCAAAGCCTCAGACAGCGGCTGGATCCTGGAGAGGAGCACAGGCAGCGGTTAGAGCAGCTGCCGAGGGAGGATTCCTGCTTCCATCCCTCAGTCTGGAGTCAGAATCAAAGCTTATTTTCATTCATTCATTCATTTGCTTGGCTTCACATTTAAACCACATAAAATCAGATAGATGGTTTCGAGAGAAATGTTCAACGCTGTTGATTCAGTGGAATTTAAATTACAACTTGAGGTTTTCAGTTCTGATCAGCTGTCTCAGATACGGCAGACATGTATGTGGAGGAGACACTGTCTTCAGTTTACTTCAGTCTTCGTCCTCAGCGTGTTTTGAACTGATTATTCCTCAGTAATGAAATGAAGCTGTCCCGCTGCTGATAGTCCCCACAGGAATTTGGCTTGTCCTGCAGGCTGAAAATAAAGTCGGGAGTGTGTTTGGTGCGCTCTGTGGCCGACGCCGACGCGAGGAACTGCAGCGGAAACTGCAATTTAGAAGTCAAAATAGCAACGTGCTGTTGTGCAGGACGAGTTTTCCACAAGAAAGTCTGCTGTTTCCTGCCTCTGGCCACAGTTTGGAGGAGCAGACATCATTATGGTTCAGTGCGTTCATAAACAGGGCAGCCATGTTTCCTCAGTCCTCTTCTCTTCTCACTGACCTCTCCTCTTAATTTTCCTCTATTAAACCACTCTACGCTGATAAACACTCCCTCCTTCACCAAACATCTGAAACTCACCTGAGCTGATTCCAACGACCAGATTTCACCTGTTTGTCTTCTGATTCTCCTCTTACATCCATAAACAGTATTTTTATTAGTTCTTGGAAACCCTCATGAGTCAAACCAAAAGCTTTTAGCAAACAGCTCCACAGAAAACGTCCAAAACCAAAATTACATCTGTGATCAACCAATGAGCTCAGAGAAAAGAGCATCTGCTGATGAAGACAATGTGGCATGACTGAAAGCTCCAGAGCAGCTCATAGACGGTTCTTGAGGTGAGACTATTTTGGTTTACAGACGCCCTCTGACGGCCTCTGACCCCCCCGCGGTACCTGGCGTAGTCCGGCAGCAGAGACTGGTGGTCGTTCTGCAGGAGTCCTCTCATCTGGTTCAGGATGTCGAACCTCCAGTTGTCCAGAATCTGAGTGAGGTTGGCCACGCCGCGCATGTTCACCCGCTCGGCTGGGACAGAAAGAGGACATTCACTGTTATCACACAAAAATCACTTTCATAGAAGGGGTGAGGGTTTGAGCAGGTGAGGCGCTCTGAAAGTCTCACACCTGGATGACATCAGAGTCAAATCCAGACAACGCTGAATGCATTCTTCTTCATTTCACGCCTTTAATGATGCAGAGCAGCTGTTCCTTAAATTATTAAGGCTAGATATAGTTAGCTGAAAACTCTAAATATGTAGCTGAAGCTAGGTGGTGATTAGCCTAGCTTAGCATAGTCCAAAGCTCTAAAGCTCATGAAAAAGTTTTATCTCCTTTGTTTAAGGCACATTAACTCACACTCAGTGTGAAGCTGCAGCTTTGGAGGTGAACCAAAGCTAAACAAAGCTAAAGCAGCTGCTAGCTGTAGCTTCATGTCTTGTAAGCAGACGTACAATTCTACTGATTTCTGATTGATCTATGTCAACATATGAATCACCAAATATGTCAAATGTTTCCTGAAAACACAGACTGGAGGCAGAGAGACGCTGTTAGCCGAGCTCTGCCGAGAGCGCTGAGTGGGTTTTTCTGCTTCGACACATCCGCCCTGACAGACAGATCCTGAATCTGTGGGATCCGTAAAGCTTCACATGTAAACAAAGAGGCATTCATAGAAGCTTGCTGCAGTGTGACCTTTCACCTCTAGCTTTGACATCACCATGACGGGCCCTGAACTTGACCTTTGACCCAGAGAAAACAGAGAGTAATCTGGGTGCTCACAGCCATCCCTGTAGTTCCACTCATCGGTGGTCGTCGACGTCGGGCGTCGCCTCTGGGCCAGGACCGTTACGGTGGCGAACGCCAGCAACAGCAGCAGCACGCTGAGTTTGGGGGCCATGATTGGACCAGCACCTGGAGGAAGACAAAGGATGGAGAATGGAGAGAGGACGGTGGTGAAGAACTCTCAATCCCCCGTGAAATGATGAGCGATTAGCTCAGTTCTCAGAGCATTTTAGCATCTTTCAGCTCATTGTTTTGGTTTTAGGGCAGGCAGCTTTTTGATTGGCTCGCACTGCTAAAGGCTCGGCATCGTTTCCAGCAGATGCAGGAGCCGCTGCTACCCATAAACCCACTGAGCACAAGCTGCCCAGACACGGTGAGAGACTCGCTGGTGAAGGACGTGGACCATGTAGCTGCTAAAGAGACAGATGTTATTCTCAGGAGGTGGTGGAGACCAAATCAGAGTTAAAAGAGCAGCGAACACTGGACACAAACTGGACTCCAGGTGACTGATAGTGCTGCTCCATGTCGGCTGGATGTGTGAATAATGGTCACAATGGTTCTTAAACTGGTGCAGCCTTCCTAGCTTGTTTACATGTTGCATGAGCTGCGCTGTGTAAAGATTGACTGACTGATTTCAGAAGTGTTGCCACTGTTTATTTAAAGAAGACTGAGCCCACAGGAGGCGGTGCAGCGATGCAGCTACATCCCTCACAAACCACAAATACCTCCGTTAGAGCCAGATGACTCAAAAACAGAGTCTGTATGTTTACTTGTGCTTCGTCAGAACAAGAGTTTAATTAACTGAGTTCCTTTGTCGCCTTCAGTCTTCATGAATTCTCCTCTCGTGTGCCTGAAGAGCATGATATCCTCTCTGTATGCAGACTTTTTTTTTCAGTCTATAAACACTGTTCTCAGCTGAGCCAGCGTGATGCAGGGATTACACTCCTCCTCAGCACCGTGTTAAAGCTTGTAGGGCTTTGCTTCCTCTGTGGCCGTAACTCCTAATAAAGCAGAGAAAAAGGAAATCTAACTTTTCGGAGTACGAACTTCTAAGTCTTCCAGGCGTGTCGGAGGGTGGAACAGGAGAAGAAGCCCCGAGGCTAAACTCTGGGCTCCTGCAGTCAGCTCACATTAAGCAGCAGCAGCAGTCAGAGACATGATCCACGAGACGAACTGACAGAGAGCTGGAAACCTGGAGGAGAGCTGCAGAGACACGCCGCGCTCAGCCGACCTCAGCAGCTTCATGTTCATTCCAGTGACACACACACACACACACACACACACACCCACACCCACACACAGTCTCACACACACCTACAATAATACACAGAGGCTGGAGTAGACTATACAGCTGTCGTCTTGGACAGGTGTGTTTAAAGCAAGTTGCCATATTTGAGTTTCTTTCTTCTTGTCAGCAAATCTCATGTGCAGTTTCACGTATCTGCCAGCAGTTCATCCTGATAGACCTTCGTCCTCTGAGCCACTGAGCTCCATCAAAACACATCAGTGAGCCTCACTGTTGGTCCTTCATCACCGTGAGCCCAACAAATGCTCCATTTCTCCCTTTGTGTGTGATAAACACGACAGTCAGCAGCTGGAAACCGTTGAGGATTTTTTGAAAATGAAAAATGAGCACGTGGTTGTTTTGTGCCTTTTGTGGGATTTGTTAAAAACCAAAACAATCTGGAATTTCCAGGCTGATCCTGTAACACAGAATATTCCTGGAGATACTGAAGACACCAGGATGACGTTTGTGTCATCCTGCTGAACAAACCATCTTCCACATTCAGCTGAAGACTCTCTGCAGGTCTGCACGCTCACATATGAGACTGCACATTCATTTCTCCTCTGCCAGTTTTCTCTGAAGGATCTGCAGTTTTTTTAGTCAACCAAACTCTCATCAGTTGTAAGCAGGCTCGACCGTGCAGCCATGCAATACGTTCACTCCAGCAGTCAAAGAAGCCTCACAGAAGAATTACAGAAAGTCACTCAATATTTAAGCAGCAGATGCCTTATTCAAATTCATGCTCAACATTAATAAAGAGTCCCATTCAGTTTCATCTCAAGCATGTATTACACCTAAAGTTCTCGTGCTTTTATGCAGCATGAATGCAGTCATATTTCTATCAAAGCAGCAGCAGTACTTCCAAAAAAAGTATTTTTCCCTTCAGCTATTTCAGCTTCACAAACTATTTTGTTTTGGTTACATTCAAAATAAAGAACAGTTGAAGTCAAAAAGAGCCAGAAAATCAATTTAAAGTGAGAAGGTAAAAGTAGAATTATCTGAACAAGCTGCTGTTCTCTGCACACAGCTGTGTTTTAATAATCTGTACCTGTTTTTGTAGCTCCTC
This sequence comes from Chaetodon trifascialis, assembly GCF_039877785.1. NCBI lineage: Eukaryota > Metazoa > Chordata > Actinopteri > Chaetodontiformes > Chaetodontidae > Chaetodon > Chaetodon trifascialis. The sequence continues at coordinate 24,817,788 of NC_092070.1, forward strand.
TACTGCAAAGCTTCCCAGCAGTCCCAAGAGAAGGCAGTGACAGGCATGCAAAATGTGCAGAGACAGGCAGCGAGGACACACACCCCTGCTGCACACAAGCATGCATCCACATGCATCCACACATGCAAAACAACCCTCACACACATGCAGACGCACACACAGCGTCTACCCTTTCCCCGTCATTACGGAGGCCCGGTGGTCAGCAGTGTGGTTTGGGTTTGAGGCGAAGCTCCAGCACCTTGGTTGGTTTCATCTGTTTTGACCACTGTGTGTGTGTGTGTGTGTGTGTGTGTGTGTGTGTGTGTGTGTGTGTGTGTGTGTGTGCGCGCATGTGTGTGTGTTCTTTTCTGCAATCTTTGGATGAAGTCACGTCCTGCATCCTTCAGATATGAGATCATGTGTGGATTTTACCAGTCTGTGCTTGTGCCCTGAACTCTGAACTCAGAAAGAAAGACATCATGAAAATAAATACAGACCAAATATACAACCACAAAACTGTGAAATAGTCTTTTTTTTTTTTTTTTAATTTCTTTGCACTTTTAAAACTCTCATTATTGAATGTGATATCCTTCTTCTTGCTTCACATTGATGTCTTCTTTTTCCTAACTCTGTTATTACTGTGCTTTGCAAAACAATTGAAACCGCTGACTCACTTCTATTTCATAACTCCACTTTGGCTGTCTGCTCTTTCATACAAGAAAACTATCTCAATGTCATTTTGGAGATATTTCATTTTACAGGATGGATCTATTTTCTACCTACCAGGCTGGCTCAGTAGACAATGAACGGACTGCTTTGAGCCAAAAACACAAACCTCGTCACATACTTATATTTCTTTCCAGTACTTAAAAAATAACTTAATAATAAAGACTCTGTGATGAAAAGTGGCGTTACTCACTAAAATAAATAAATCAATAATCTAAATAATAAGAAGAAGAAGAAGAAACTGTTGGAACTGTTGGAATGCTGAAAGAAAGAAAGAAAGAAAGAAAGAAAGAAAGAAAGAAAGAAAGAAAGAAAGAAAGAAAGAAAGAAATTTTCTGTTAACAGTCACATAAAGGTTTGATTTTTTTTTTTTCTTAAAAATTAAAGGTTGGGTAGTGTAGATTCATCCTCCATTGTCATTGGCCGTTACACACGTCTGTCAAGATATCCATTTCCGGGCTGTTCCGTTGCTTAGTAACAGCACCGAGTCACCACACAGAGGCTAGCTCGATGCTACATGTAAAAGTTTGGGGAAAACACGACGTTTCAAGTCACTTGTCATCGTTAAAGCTACACGTTTGAGGTCATGACAGCTATAAAGGACGGGGAGTACACGGCTACGATCTACAGACTGGTGAGAATATCGTAGTTTAGTCGAGGTTAGCTGCACTGTTAGCTAGCGTCCACACAGAAGTTAACGCTGACCGAAAATCCATTCAAAAATCGTTCAATTTAGTGTTTTCTGCATAGTGACAAACGTTGCGCGAGCTGCTGCACATCACTGACAACATCTGGGAACTGTGAGGAGCTGCTGATAAATTCAGCACACAGCAAAGTACATTTAATACAACGACGAAGTAATAATCGAAGTACTAATCAGTTTTATAGGATGTTCGTTCATCACCGCCGCCGCATCTCTCAGTAGACGTTATTACGTTATCAGTGCTGCAGTTCATCAAACATCACACGTTTAGAGCCGTTGAAATCAAATGTTTAGTTAAAATTACGCTTTTTGAATTTTCCAGTAACATTACGCCATCTTAGCATATTTAAACAGCTTGATAATCAACAGCTGGAGTCAGTAGCGTCTTCCCTGCCAAGTGATGTATGTACTAATAGTGTTTAATAGAAACTCGGTGTACTGATTTTTATCTGTCTTTTAGATTAAAGACGGTCAGTATGTGGAAGCCATCCACATCCTGAACGGCCAACTTCAAAAACACGCCAAGGTAAGAGTGGGAAAGCTTTGTTAGCAGTACTGTTCATTTGTACAGTAAACTGCATGCAGTTACGTGTTTTTAAGATGTCTTTAGTGACGTTAGGGCTTGTTTTATACATACTGGGACTAAAAAGTCATTGAATTAACTTAATTTTAATTGAATCTACTGAAAGTATGAGCTAGAGCTGATATTATTAATCACTTAATTGGTCGATTAGTTGATTGACAGTAAATTGATCAGCAGTCATTTTGATTAGATTTTAGATTAGATCTATTAATCATTGTAAAATGTATATATATATATATATTTTATTTTATTTTATTTTATTTTATTTTTTTTAATACCAAGCTTCCCAGAGCCGATCATCATCAAAAGTCTTGTTTTGTTTTTGTTTTGTTTTTTACCTAAAGTCCATTTGGTCAAACAGACCGTTATGTGACAGACGTTCTGCACATACCCGTCAGTTTAACCTCTCTTGCTTTCATCGTGTCCCAGTCCAGGGCCGCGCTGTCCCTGCTGGGCTACTGTTACTATCACATCCAGGACTTCAGCAGCTCTGCAGAGAGCTACGAGCAGCTCGCCCAGCTGCACCCAGAGGTGGAGGAGTACAAGGTGTACTACGCCCAGTCCCTGTACAAAGCTGGTGCTTATCCCGAGGCCACCAAAGCCTCCTTCATGCTCGACAACCCCAGCAGTCACACCAAGGTACGCACGCACGCACGCACACACGCACGCACACACACACACACTCATTCTGGCTTCAGACAAGTTTGATGAAGTGGAAACCTCGTATCTCCAGAATGCCAACTTTCCAGCAGCTCCACCTCGACTCGCTGCTTTGTTTTCTGAGGAGGTGTTTGGGTCCAGGTGTTCCATCGCTGCTTCAAATTTGAAATTTAAGAGCTCCACCTTATGCACACTGAGTCTTTTCGCTCCACTCCTCCATCTGTTGCATGCTCTCCATCACCAGGGAGCTGCTGCTGTTCGACAGAAGCGCTCTAACAAATGCATATGAGCCATGAATGCACAACAAATGAAATAAAGCAAGCAGAAATCTGTGGAGCTCAGCAACAAGGAGCACAGTTTTATCAAGAGAAAGTCAAAACGAAGCTGCTTTGAAATGTAATTGAACTCCATTGTGTCAATATAATAAAATCAGTTCGCTCTGTTAAACATTATGAACAGGATGCTGACAGAAAACGTTTGAACTAATGGTGGAAAAACAGGTTTTCAGTCATGAAAACAGTTTGTGTTTCATGTTAGTGCTTAATGTTTGCCCCAAAGTCAGAGCAGCACTTGGCTCATGACGCCGTGGCCCTGCTCTACCTTTGCTTTATCCTCTCTCTCTCCTGCACAGATGGTCAAGCTGCAAGCCTGCATCAAATATTGTGAGGAAGATTATTCTGCTGCCAAGGTGACGAGCTCGCACATCATCTGCTAACACACACGAATTATAACGTTTCTGTTCAGTGTGGTGGCAGTTATCTGCAGCCAAACTCACACATTCATCAGTCTGTGTGTGCATGTGTGTGCGTGCGCGGGTGTGTGTGCAGTCTTTGCTGGAGCAGCTGCCTCAGGAGGACCCAGACTACATCTACAATATGGGCTGTTTGCTTTACCAGGACGGCAAGTATGAGGAGGCCTGCAAGAAGTTCATGTCTGCCATGCAGGTGCTGGGATACGTGCCAGGTAATCATCCACACACACACACACACACACACACACACACACACACACACACACACACACACACACACCTCAGGATAAGACAGATTCTGTTGTCGATGTCCAGGAAGAACTATTAAAGAACTGTAACATGATTCAGACGTTAACTCGTGTTATCATCATAAGTTCAGTGAGTGTTCCTCAGGTTGTCTTAATGGGACTGGAGTCAAAAGCTGACTGGTACCAGTAAAGGTAATCATGGTTTCTCTCTGTCAGCGCTGTCCTACAACATCGCCCTGTGTTACTACAGCCTGAAGAACTACGCTCAGGCCCTCAAGTATATCGGAGAGATCATAGAACGAGGCATCAGGGAGCATCCAGGTAAGCACACCTGTGACCTGCCGTCATCACGCCTGTGTTCACTCTGCAGTTTCTAATCCGGCTGATAACAGACTCTTCACTCACGTTGCTTCAGTTATTGTAGATGATTCATCTATCTTCATTTGGACTTCTTCATCTTTTCCACTTCTGTGTGTCAGAGCTGAGCGTCGGGATGACGACCGAGGGAATTGATGTACATAGCGTGGGAAACACGCTGGTGCTGCATCAGACAGCCCTGATTGAAGCCTTCAACCTCAAAGCTGCCATCGAATACCAGCTGAAGAACTGTAAGATCCTCACTCACTCACTCACTCACTCACTCACTCACTCACTCACTCACTCACTCACTCACTCACTCACTCACTCACTCACTCACTCTGTTGCTCTACAGCTTTTGATTTTCTGGCCAAACTTTGCTGCTTTTTGCTCTCATCAGGCTGTTTTCAGTCAAACGCTGTGATGAAGTCAGTGTACGCTGACTATAATAATGTCATGGACATCAAACTTCCTGTTTACCTCCACACAAAGTCACACACATGCTTGTATAAACAAGCCAAGCATCGCAGCAACATGTTCATTAGGATAATGTGTGTTTACTGTTCAGCTGCAGGTCACATGATCTGCTCGCTTTCAGAGCAGAGCTCTTCCAGCTTGTAGATGCAGCCACAGAAAGAGATGAAATTCACCTTCAAAAGAGCTTTCAGATCTTCCTTTTATCTTCAAAAGCGAACTTGTTCTCCCTCCTCAACCATCTGATTCATTATCAGACCACAGCAGCAGGAGTGAGCTCACGTGTGGAGCGTGGAGGAGGTGTGAGGAGGCGTCCTGCAGCCTCCTGCTTCAGGGGTTTACTACAAAACCACAGCTTCCACCTCTGAATTATCCTGTCTGTCCATGTTTCCTGTCTGCGTCTGCACCATCAGCTGTCCATCAAAGGCAAAAAAGAAAAGTTCAGCACTAGCTGGGAACAGAGATCTTTGGTAGCACGACGGATAAGTCGTTATGAGGAGGAGGAGGAGGAGGAGGAGGACTGAAGGCTGAAGGCTGGAAGTAAACAACGTGTTTTATCAGGAAATGCATTCAGCACATTTGATTTTCCTCAGAGATACACACACACCACGAACATGACTTTAGTTTAGAAGAAGACTCCTGTAAGTGTTGATTACTGAGTTTCTTCAGGATCGTTTGAAGACTCGTGTGTGTTTGATTTGTTGATGTGAGTCTGGAGGAGAAACACTGATGAAACTCATGTCGTGTCTCCTGCAGTGAAACGAGCTCAGGAGGCTTTGACGGACATGCCCCCCAGATCAGAGGAGGTAACCACCCACCCATCCACTCCCACTGTGTGTGCGTGTGTGTGTGCGCACGCCCCCCCGGCAGTGTGTGATTGTTCTGTTGTAATGTGAATTAAGGCTGTCTGGACCTGCCCTGCTCACAGCCTGGAGGTAACAGAGATTAATGGAATATTAGAGTAGAGGCGGAGGAGTGAAGGCTCACATGGAGGTGACGATGACGACGATGATGATGATGATGATGATGGTTTTATTGTCTTCAAACTGCTTCATTAAAATTAATGTACAGATGGGGTCCTGTCCTCCATCCACTCTGTACCTGACACTGAGACACGGCTGTCTTTAAGGTGAGAAAGGACCGAGGAGTGTGTGACTACTGCCCCCTGCTGGAGTGTGATACTGACTGCATCCTGTCAGTGTCCAGATGGAAACACAAACACGGCAGCATGCAAAATTAATGGTGTTGTGTGTGTGAGTGTGTGTCATAAACCTAAAGACAGTTTTCATGCTTTGTGTGAATCATCTTAAAATCTGTCCGTAGAGGAACCACCCTGACGTCTCAGTGCAGTGTTTCACACACTCTGCGTACTGTGATGTGTGTGTTTCTGCAGGAGCTGGACCCAGTGACTCTCCACAACCAGGCTCTGGTGAACATGGACACCAAGCCGTCGGAGGGTTTCGAGAAGCTGGCCTTCCTGCTGCAGCAGCCCTCCTTCCCCCCCGTCACCTTCGGAAACCTGCTGCTGCTCTACTGCAAGCACGAGGTACACCACCCGTCAGCTGGTGGGTCCCAGACTGGACCAGTTCTGGCTTTAAGTATCTAAAACTAAACTTACTGGGCTCCAACAGTAAGCTTAAAATGCAGAGCGTTTGCCCCACGAACAGCCGGCCTCCAGAGGGTGGAAGGTGAGCTGCAGTCGGCTCGGCCAGACTAAATTTCTCATTTCGTTCTAGTTTCTTCCTAAATGATTCATTTCCTGTGATTCTGAGGTTGCCCGGTGCTGCCAGCTGGCCTTAATTACTGCACACTTGTACACCTGTGCACGTTTTTTCCCGAAGTTTGTGAAGCGAAACGTTTGTGCTTTCAGTGTCGGTGAAAACGTGTGCAGTTCAGCTCCAGAGAGCGGCCGAGCTCGAGATGAATCACATCAGAAATCAATGCACAGCTCGACATCAAAGAGACTCACCATGAGCAGCAGCAGGCATTTATTCTCACTGACTGAAAGAAAGTTTTCTTTTTTATTTGGCGGCTCTGTGAAGCCATGAATCCATGTGACGCCGTGTTTATAGCAGCAGATAAACTGAGCGGTGTTGGATTAAACAGGCTCGATGACAGCGTCCACCCACAGAGCTGTGCTCATTACACAGAGGATTTTTGACTCCCCCCTGGTACATAAAGGACTGCGTCAGCATTTCCACCATCCTGTGGACCAGCAGGGTCCGTGCAGGAGTAACACGCCTGCAGAAGAATCTGGAGTCGTGGTGAGAGGCTGAGTGGAAAGCAGCAGAGAGGTGTGGCTCTTTCATTAAAACGGCATTAACGTCTCTCTCTCTGTCTGTCTCAGTACTTTGACCTGGCAGCTGACGTCCTGGCAGAAAACGCCCACCTCACCTACAAATTCCTCTCGCCGGTAAAGTACACTCTGCACCGAACATGTGTTTTCATGAAAGATCACATCAGGTCCTGATTCAAACCGCATGAACACGAGCAGATGCAGCTTTTCTGAGTCTGTCTGCACGACTGAACTTAAGCATGAGAGTTTCAGTGTCTGGCTCACGTTCATGTTGACGTGTTTTTGTCCTTTTCAGTACATGTATGAGTTCCTTGACGCCTTGTTGACGTGCCAGACGGCCCCAGAGGAGGTACGGTACAGCCACAGTTTGCTCACAGATTCACCTTTTTTAGACGGTCGTTCGTCCTGGTTGTGTTTCCTTTTCTTTCAGCTTCTTTCCCCCACGTGGACAAAAATCATTAATGTAGCTTTAAAAACGTCCATTTCTGTTTGTTGTTTTTGTATCCAGCTCCTGAGACTTTATGGATGTGTGTAGTTCCTGGATCAGAGCGCAGCTTTAAGTTTCTTTTTGTTTGACAGGCCTTCAGGAAGTTTGACGAGATGAACGGAAAACTGACCGAACAGTTACGCAAGCTGGCCAAGCAGGTTGTTCATCTCCTCCTCCTCCTCCTCCTCCTCCTCCTCCTCCTCCTCCTCCTCCTCCTCCTCCTTTTATTTCTATCATCTGTTATGTTTTGTACATGTACATGTGTTTATGTGTCTATATATTTAAGTTTGAGATATTACACATCACACATGCTGTATATCTTCCTGTACCTGGTGAAGATGGTTTTCTTCAGGAGCTCAGGAACTCAGGAGCTCCTCCTGAGTTTCAGGAAGCTGAACTTAAACTTAACCATCGATTTCCTCCTCTCAGCTGCAGGAGGCGCGGCTGGCTCGAGACGACGAGGTGCAGAAGAAAGCTCTGCAGGACTACGACCTGATGCAGGAGAAGTGAGGACACACACACACACACACACACACACACACACAGTGGTGAGATGTGAGGAATAAATGACATGAGTGTTTTAGATGTTCTCAGTGAAAATGAGCCCAGCCCGCCTGAGCACCTGGTGACATACACTTCATCATTTAACACTCTTAGTTTCTTCTCTTATGGTCACCTGATCACTCCTCTGTCCCTCCCTCCTCTGTGATTGGCCCGCTCTTGCCACAGGTACATCGTGGTCCTCATGGCCCAGGCCAAGATCTACTGGAACCGGGAGAACTTCCAGATGGTGGAGAAGATTTTCCGGAAGTCGGTGGAGGTCTGCAACGAGGACGACACCTGGAAGCTGAACGTGGCCCACGTGCTCTTCATGCAGAACAAGTACAAGGAGGCCATCGGCTTCTACGAGCCCATCGTCAAGAAGCACTACGACAACGTGAGTGTTTCAGGACGGCGGACACATAAAGTCCAAACGTGTGTGGAGGGACACATCAGTGTGAGCCTCATTGTTGAGAAAACGTCGGGCGTCAGACTCGTGGCTTCGCTGTTTACCCGCTGACAGCTGAGGGCGGGACTGAACGCTGACACTTTGCCTCTCTGTCCAGGTGGAGCAGTGTAACATTCAGGAGTGTCCCTGCAAGTGCAAACCTTCGGTAACGATGGAGCCCAGGCGGCTCCGTGCTGTCTCCTCTGCAGTGTCTTCTGTGCATGACTTTCTGCTGCTGCTCTTCTCTTTGGTTTCGCTGTTTGTTTGCAGTGGTGGAAACTTTGACTTGTGTCCAGTTTCAGAAAACGTAGTCATGATAAACTCGTCAGCAGTCCTGACGTCAGGTAGAGCAGCGCCGCTCAGCAGGTTCCTCAGACCCCGGAATCTGAATATCTGATAACATTTTACAGCCTCACTTCAGTTCAGACGTCCAAAAAAATTTGATCTGACTAGAAACATCATCAAGCATGCATCCACATGCATCCACACATGCAAAACAACCCTCACACTCACACACATGCAGACGCACACACAGCGCCTACCCTTTCCCCGTCATTACGGAGGCCCGGTGGTCAGCAGTGTGGTTTGAGTTTGAGGCGAAGCTCCAGCACCTTGGTTGGTTTCATCTGTTCATCTGTGTGTGTGTGTGTGTGTGTTCCCCTGTAGATCCTCAATGTGAGCGCTGTGGTTCTGGCCAACCTGTGTGTGTCCTACATCATGACCAGCCAGAATGAGGAGGTAACTGATCATTAATCGTTCTTCTTCTCGTGTGGTTTCGTGGTCGCTTTTGTCTCGACCTCGCAGCGTGAATCGGTCCTTTGTCTCCTCTGTGTCCTCACGCCGTCCCGGTCTCACAGGCCGAAGAGCTGATGAGGAAGATCGAGAAAGAGGAGGAGCAGATCTCTTACGACGACCCCGATAAGAAGGTGTTTCACCTCTGCATCGTCAACCTGGTCATCGGGTGAGTCCTGCTGCTGAGGGGCGGGACTGAAGAGTCCGTCTGATCCAATCAAATAAACTGTATGAGCGATCAGCCAATCACACGCCTGGGTTTACTTGTTTATTGACAGTATTTCTTAGCGAGTGATATGTCCTGTATCTGCTCCTCAGGTCAAACGTTATCAGCCCTGTTTAGTCTGACCTTGTCTTCTTCTTTCAGGACGCTGTACTGTGCGAAGGGAAACTACGACTTTGGCATCTCACGAGTCATCAAGAGCCTGGAGCCGTACAACAAGAAGGTCAGTTAACTCTTCTCTGGGCTTTTCTCATGAAGTTTGCAGCACGGCTCAAACCCTGAACCTCGACAGTGCTTTCACTTCTCATTAAAATGTCCAACCTGAAGCAAAAATAACCCCCCGAGCCGTCCAGGACTGTCTCCTCTGAGGCTGAGCAGCTCGTTCTGGGACCTTTGATCTGGTCCAGACTGCAGCTGAGTCCACTAAGCTCCAGCTGAGAACACAAGCCGTCATCCCGAGCGCTTCCCCTCTCATCCTCACAACAGCGAGCGCTGCGGAGCCGCACTCACAGCCAAAGCAGAGGGGAGTTCAGGAATGCGAAGCCTGGTGAGCCGCTCGGTCACGCCGGCTCCTCACGAGCTGACCGCCACGTCTGAAGTCCGATTCCTTCAAACAGAGAAAGTCTCAGATCGTCCCGGAGATTCAAACCATGAAGACGACGCCAGCAGCAACAGAAAGTCTCTCTGAAGAGCTCATGTGTTCACAAAGTGGTGAACTCGCTTCATCCTCTATGAACCACTGAGCCTTTCATACCCAATCATGATGCTCTCACCTGTCACCAATCAGCCTGTTTACCTGTGGAATGATCCAAACAGGTGTTTCTGAAGCGTTCCACATCTTTCAGTCTGTGAAACATGTCGCTGCATCAGACTCACTCACTCACTCGCAGATATTTACAGAAATCAGTGAAAAACATTAAATATATTGACTTTGAGCTGTTCTCAGGTCAGATTGTGTCAGAGAGGATCTGATCAGCTGATCACAGTCTGTTACATTAATGGGATCAATACTTACTTCATATTATATGTTATCATGGTGTATGCTGTTACCTAAACTGCTAATATCTCTGTGTGTGTGTGTGTGTGTGTGTGTGTGTGTGTGTGTGTGTGTGTGTGTGTGTGTGTGTGTGTGTGTGTGTGTGTGTAGCTGGGGACGGACACATGGTTCTACGCCAAGCGCTGCTTCCTCTCTCTGCTGGAGAACATGTCCAAACACATGGTCATGCTGAGGGACGCGGTGGTTCAGGAGTGTATTCAGTTCCTGGAGCACTGCGAGGGTGAGCAGCACTCACACACACACACACACACACACACACACACGCACACACGCACACACACACACTCTGCGTCTTCAGTGCGATAACAGATGTCTGTTTTTAGTGGTTCATGTTTATCCCGTCAGTTTAGCCACCGTTAGCATCTCTGGCTAACTAGCTTCAGTGCACCGTCAGTGTGCTCTGACACGCTGAGCACACGCGTGTTCTCCAGAGGATGAACCCTCTGTGAACGCTGCTGCGCGTCTGTAATGACTCTGTCTGCTCGCAGTGTACGGGAAGGAGGTGCCGGCCATCATCGAGCAGCCTCTGGAGGAGATCCACGTTCACATCGGCAAGAACACCGTCACCTACGAGGCCCGGCTGCTCAAGGCGCTGTTCTACGAGGTCATTGGTTGGAACAAGTGACATCATCACACAGGTGTTACTGCAGCGTGTGAATTTTGCTGATGGCGGCTCGCACATGGACAACATCACTGACTGCAGCTCGAGTCGATCAGCACACACACACACGCAGAGTCTGTGATGTATTTTTAAAGATGGCTGCTGTGCAAGCCTCATATTCTTAGAATCCAAACTGTCCTGACTTCCTTTAACACTCACTTCATCCTCATCCACACACACGCACACACACACCCAGGGGAAGCTCTTCTGTCGAGCTGGGTGTGTTTGACACTTTGCTCCCGCAGATCTTATGTAATCTGTGTGTGTGTGTGTGTGTGTGTGTGTGTGTGTGTGTGTGTGTGTGGCCTCCTCTTGCTGCCGTTGAAGGAGCTCCTCATCACAGACTCTTGCGGCGCTGACGTGAGCAGAGCAGATTCACGTTTGCTCTCAGTAAAACTTCACAGCAGACGTTGTTTGTTGGTTGTTTATTCTGCTAACATGACACACACGCTAACATCCTGTATGTAAGTCGGTTACATGCGTCGTAGTTCATGCGTGCACCCTGATTGGTCAGTGCTGGCTGTTCAGCTGCCGTCCGGCCGTCTTTAACGTTCAGGAGAGAAAATGTTTGTGAAAAGCAAAAACAAAATAAAGATTATTTTTGAAAAAAAGAGATATTTTTCTTCCAAACTGCACGAATACTTCTGTCCTTTGAAACAGCGACGCTCCAGTCAGGCTTGAGACCAAACGTTTCACAGACGAATCCTGAACCGTCTCATAAATCATCAAACTCCTTCGCTCACGCCTCTGACTGACGACCTGAAGGCTCTCTGCACTCCGGACGTTAAATAACCGACGAGCATCTAACAGGTGACGTGTGGCCCCACAGGATGAAGGCCTGAACAACTAACATTATAGAACCAGGTTAGAGGACATCGTCTTCCTGTAATCGATTACTTCTCGTCTGGAGCAGTTTCTGTCCTCTGCTGGTTGAATCCGGCTGTCTGCAGCTGGTGGAGCAGCTGTGTGGATTCCTCTGCAAGCATGAAGCTGTAATGTGTGTGTACATAAACATGAGCCTCCAAAACGCTGATTTCATTTAGAGAAAAATCAATTCTGTAGCTCTCACTGCCTCACAGGCCACCGTACAGCCAGCAGCCTGCTGGATGTGGGACGAGCGTTTGCTGGAGATCAGCTCGATGATGAAGACTAACGGTGACTGCTGACGGTGTCCTGTCAGACTGGAGCATCGCTGCTTTAAAAGACATCTTGTTTGGGACAAACTGATCCGCAGATTCAGCACGCGGGGATAAAACACTGCTCATGATCACAGGACACATGAAAGAAGTAAAAGTGGAAAACAAATCAACCTCGTCTCCTTTTCGTGGCCAAACAGCCACATTCCAGCGTTTTATTGAGGACTTTCATCATCCTAAGACTGTTCAGAAAGCAGTCGCTCTGCAGTGACGAGCTTCTCTACCTGATCATCTACGATGTTTTTCTACTGTGAATGCACCCGTGAAGACGCTGGGGGGGGGGGGGGGGGGGGGGGTGTTCAAGAGAGCGGCCTCTTCGTTATGTCCTGTTCTGCCAGGTAGTAGTTCAGGTATCCTCCCAGAGCGCCGACCGCCACCGCCGTCATGTGACTGGAACAGCCGTCTGTGAGGCGACAAGAGTCAGAATGATCTACTGACGCCAGAGGGGACATTTTACTGCACCGAGTACTTTTACTTTCAGTACTTGAAGTACATTTTCCTCATTATACTAAAATACTTCTACTGAAGTAATGTTTTCAATGCAGGACTTTTACTTGTAACAGTATTTGTACTGTGTACTTTTACTTAAATGAAGGATCTGTGTCTGAGTGCAGCCCTGATCCACTGGTGATCACCTGCTGATCCTTTATGACATCATAAACTCACCTGAAAACAGCACAAAGACGATGTATTTAATGTTTTTCGTCATCAGTTTGATTGATCTTTTTAAATATCTGCTGATTGTGAATCTGACGCAGCAACATGTTTCAAAGACGTTGGGACAGGAGCGACAGAAGACTGCCGTGTCCTCTGGGACAAAGAGGAAAAGGACTGTCCAGATTGTCCCAGCACAGCGTCTGAGCTGGTCTGCAGGTGTACTCGTGGGTCACCTGCACACCTGTGGAGGCTCCATTAATGTGACTGGCTGCCTGCAGCCCACACCTGTCCCCCACTGAGAATGTGTGGACCGTCATGAAGACAAAAAACACCAGCAGAGACTCTGGACCGTTGACTTACTGAGTGTTGTCCAAAGAAAAGCTGATGTCACACAGTGGAAACAGACCCTGAGCCAACTGAAACATGTTGCAGGCATCAGATTCAGGATGAGCGTTTATTCACAAAAACACAATAAATTTTCTCAGTTTGAACATTAAATATCTTTGTGCTGCAGCGTCCCATCTGTGTGGAGTCAGGTTGTACGTTCAGGACGAGGTTTTGTCATATTTCTGCGATCAGAGCGCTCAGCGTCCTGTCATTAGACGGACAGTGAACTCATGCCCTCTGGGTTAGTGTGATCTTAAACGTCTTTGATGTGACTGTGGGCGGACTCGCTCCATCTGACCTGGAAGTATCTTCTCCCTCCTCTTCACCCTCCTGTGAGGCTGCAGCTGCTCCAGCAGCTCGTCTCCGATGATCTGAGAGATGATGCTCTCTGAGAACAAGCAGCAGAAAATCAGCCGTTAGTCCATCAGTGGAGATTTCAGCCAATGAGCTCACTCGAGAATGAGGTGAGTCACTAATACCTGAGCTCTGAAGGCACCGAGGAGGAGCAGCTGACCGCTCACAATACAAAATAATGAAGGGCTTTAAAAGTTTGATTGATTTATATTCAGCAAGCTTTTCATACTTTGAGATAACACCAACAGAAGAAGCCTTAACATCTTCTAATGAGCTCATTGAGGTTCAGACTGAGATGAACGAGGCTGCTTTTCTTTAGTTTAATGCACTTCAAACACTCACTGTCTCTCCCAAAGCAGCCCACTTCCTCGTCCTGCAGCCTGAGGATGTGCTGCAGCCAATCAGCTTTGTAGAAGTCGGAGAAACCGGCCAATCCACAGATGAGGACTGTCCACAGAGAGCGAAGGAAGTCAGGTCAGTCAAAGAAATGCTCCTGCAGAGCCGTCTGCTTTATAACAAGTGACGTCAGAGATTTTCTTTTGGTCTCAGATTCTTCTAAAAAGACGTGGATTAAAGAGACATCCCAAAGACACTCAGCAGACTTAAAAAACACACACAGGCCTAAACTGGAAGAACAAAAACAGCACAGTCCTCAAACAGACGTCCACACGGGCCCGTCTGATTAAAACCACGCAGAGGTTTTATGAGGTGGAAGCTCTGTCAGCGTTTTGAAGCATGAACATTACCACGAGTGGAGATACAAGTTTCCTCCCTGACGAGTTTAACATGTGAAACAGATGCTTGGAATAAGTTAAAGATTAGGAAACGTAGAAACACAAACTGAAGAAGACGTCAGAGCCACCAGCTCGTAAAGCACACACTCACTGTTTTCGATGAAGATGTCCACCGTCTGCTCCGTCAGGCCGTCCGTGATGATGTCCTGGTTGGTCTTCATCATGTTGGAGCAGAAGATCTTCTCGTAGCTGCGTTCGGTCATGTTGGCTCGGGACGCTCGAGTGTCGCCTTTCAGCAGGTTGGTGCAGCCTCTCTGAGAGGAGAGGACAGGGACAGCGTCTCAGGAGGTCAGCGGGTCCAAACAGAGCGATGGCTCTGCTCAACTATTCACCAGCTTCTCTTTTAGCTTAGCATCTGCTCACATTCGCTGCACATGCAGGTTTTTACAGTGATTACGTTACTGTCGGTTCCCTAAATTCCCTTTTTTAAACATTTTATCTGCATTCCTGCCAAGATGTAACTGAGACGATCGATACCACCCTCATGTCTGAGAGTTAACCATGAGCTTAGCTTAGCATAAAGACTGGAAGCAGAGGGAAACAGCTAGCCTGCCCATTTAGCCAAGTCTTTATCTTCAGATATCAGACAACAAACATCATATTAAGAGTTCAGAGTGTTAATGTCAGTATCTGTTCCACGCCTTCATGATGTTCCACTGATTGACAGTAGGGGGCGATAATGTACCAAAGCAGTGAAGAAGAAGACTGCGAGCCTGCAAACATGGACGAAGACGACGCAGCTCTAAATTCTTTTGAATATCATTTCAGGAGGACTGAAATGCACTCAGTGTTTTTAATCTTGAGGATTCACAGTGAATTAAATTAAACTTTAGTTGTTTTTAAAATAATTTTAAGCTCTGGAGGCTGCTAGGCTAGCTGTTCCCCCTGCTTCCAGTCTTTATGCTAAGCTAAGCTAAATGCTTCCATTCAGAGTATATATTATTATACTTATTCTGAGTGTCTTACACGTCGGACTCCAGTCCGACGTGTAAGAGTTTTCATTATTAACCTGCTGGTTAATAATGAAAACTCATTTGTAGTTCGCAGCTCACCATCTTTCCGATCATGAAGTAAAGCAGCTGGTGGGACAGAGAGTAGTGTGGACAGCCGAAACGAGTCATGGTGTCCCGACAGGGTTTGGTGACGATGCAAGGCGTCCCGTTCATTTTCCTGCTCAGAACAAAACCCAAGTTCAAACTGACAGTGACACGAAAACAGCAGCAACACCTCAGTCTGTTCAGAGAACATTAACCGTAAATCTAAAATCTGCTCAGTGCTTCGTCCTGTTTGTGCCGAGGACACTGAACAGTATGAGTTCAAGGCAAAGAAATCATGAATCAACTTTCTCATTTTCTCAGAGCTCCTATTGTCCACGTTTGGCAGCTGGACAGTCAGAGGACACAGAGCTGTTCAGAGAGACTTTAGTGTGTAACTTTAAATAATCCTGTAAAAGCTGGGGGGCTGAAATCGGGCTAAAGGTGCAGGTGTCTCGCGGTCTCTCGTGTTCGTACCAGGTTCCCAGCAGAAGGGTCAGACATTTGTCACTGAGCTGCTCGTCGTAGCACTCGGTGGTCATGGTGGAGGGATAGACCAGGCTGGGATCTGTGGAGCTCCACCCCTGAGGGATCAGCCAGAACGTCCAGGACAGCAGGGGTTCGAACTCTGGGGACACAGAGGAGGGAACGACGGAGGAAAGTACGTTAGCTCAGCTACGACCTGCAGCCTGAGGCGAGGGCTCACAGCCACATATCGCTCTGTACGAAGGTTCAACAGCAGAGAGACGCTGGGAACACTGGACAGAGCCTGCAGGAGCTGTTCTTACTTCCTTTAAAAACAAACATATCAACATTTTCAAGACATCGTGTTGACATTATATGAGTGAAAGCGTCACTGTGCTCTCAGTTGGATTTAAACCATTATTAGCCATTATTACCATTTCTGAACTGTTAGCATCAGTGTTCTGCTGAGCTCACAGCTTCTCTTCGTCATCGTATCGTCTAAAACTTTGTGTTTCCATTTGTACAGTCTGCTCAGCTGTCTCCGTCTCATGTGAGACAGATGAACAGATTGTACTGCAGACGTGTGTTTACTTGGTAGAAGTGTCAAGAGCAGGACCTGCTGACGTCACACCACTGGATCTCTGGGAAATGAAGTCTTTCTCACCTCTGTAGTACTTGGGGTCGTTCTGCTGCAGGGCGGCGACAGCCTTGTCGAAGCTTTGGTCCAGACGTTTGACCAGAGCGACGGCGGTGGTCCTCTGAGCCCAGCTGACGGGGTCGCTGTGAGGCCACGTCCGGACTGCCTCCTTCAGCTCAGCTGAGACACAAAGCAAACGGAGACAATCAGGATCAAACGCGTCCTCTGCACCAATAAAGTTCTTTTGAGTGAGAGTTTACATGCAGACTGAAAGTTAAGCTTCAGTTTTACACTGAGGTGTGTTGGATGTGTGTTAGCCATGATGGCAGCGTGGATGGCGGTCGCTCATACATCCACAGTCAGTCCACCATTTGAACATCTTTAAACACCTGATCATCAGCAGGATGACAGACATTTATGTTTCTCCTCCACCTGCACTGATCTTCAGGGGCCCTTTGGTCCATGACCAAACACCTGCAGAGCTCATGACAACCAGTCACACCTTAGTGAATGTTAGCATGCTAACATGCTAAGCTACAATGGAGAACATTAAACATCAACATGTTAGCATGCTGTTAGCATTTCAAAATCTGATTTTAAATACTCATGTTTGACTGTGAGAGAAAGACTTTCCCACCACACCTGAACCTGAACTTTGACCTGAAGCCTGGTTCTGCTCACCTGAGAGGCCACATGGACCTTTATGAGGCTCACTGATATGAAAGCAAAGAGAAGGACTTTCTGTTTAACAGCTGATTCTTGCAGCAGCATGTTGAACTTATGCAGATCCACAGATTCAGTTTGTCTCTCAGTCACACTGTTGAAATGCTCTGTTCTTATTTAAGCCAAATGTTCATAATGTGATAAAATATAATACTAATAATAATGTAAAACACTCAATAATACACAGTTTGCTGTAAAAAGCACTTTAGATCAATACACAGCTCAACCTTAAAACTCAAATAAAGTAGAAAAGTGTCTCTGTTTGGTTTAGTTTGTAACTTTTAAACCAGGAATAATCCAAACTTTCCATAACACGCAGAGTTACAAAAGCACATCATTTTTTCTAATTTATTATCTGCATTAGTGCCCTCGTGCATTCCCCTTAACTGGCCCAGCTGATGTGAACCCGCCCATCATAAACAAGCTGAGAAGCTGCAGATTTGTTCCAGATGTGTGACGCATCTGCCTGCAGACTCCTGCAGCCTGTTTTCCAGCTCAGGACGTGTTTACATACCCTGCAGCATGAGGAACCCGACCACCCCGTCCAGGTTGATGTGCTCATGTTGCCGCTCCAGGAAGGATGCTCCTCTGGAGAGGCTGCTCAGGATGTCATCGATCACCTCCGCCCGCGCTGCGGACACTGCGGCAAACAGCGCCAGCACTGCGGCCAGCTGGCGCACCGCTGCCCGCATGTTCTCACTGCGATGGTCCCGCTCCGGAGGCTCCGGGTCACTTTGGTCCGACAGAAGCAGAGAGGACAGGGAGGACAGACTGTCTCTCCTCTAACGGGGAGCACAGTGAGCAGGCTGGGGGAGGAAACAGCCGTGACGTCAGAGAGGCTGCTATTACGAAATCCAAAGTGAAGATGCTAAAAAGTGTTTTGTTTTGTCCTTTTCATTTTCTTGCTGCTCTCTGACGAACACAAAATGACCAATCTGTGCATCAGAAACATATTTCACCATATAAATAACATATAATAACATTTAATACTGCTGTGAGCATAACTGTCATCACAAGAGTCCAAGTCTGTTGTCACTTATCAGATCAGACGTGTGGACTTGTTTTCCAGTTTCTCCAGTCTGCAGTGCTGCACGAGGGAGCCTTCAACTGGTGACACTAATAACTGAAGAGTGACCCAAAGATTTACTAAAACATGTCTCTCTGTTGCAGAGGGCAGGATCATCATCATCATCATCATCATCATCATCATCATCTTCTTCTTCTTCTTCTTCTTCTTCTTTGCTACTGAATCAGTTTGTTTCTAATAAATGTTTCCTGTTTTTTAACTGCTGTGGAACAACAACATCTTTGTCAGGTCTTCATTATGTTTAATCATCATTAATTTGATGTATTTTATTTCCAGGACTTTGCCTTGTGTTAGAATCATATAGCTGACAAGTCTGTACAGCATTATGGATGAGCTCTGTTCTGCATATTTAAAGCTGTTTGAGACTTATTTCAAACAAGTTTATGAAACAGATGTGCACAATGACATATAGTATAAAGTTGTACCAGCAGACTCACAATTATACAAGAAACTAGAAATACTGAGAATATAATATGAAAACTAAAAACAATTTTGAACATAAGGCCAGAGGGTCAGACAACACAGGACAAAAGGTTTATTGTTAATTTATGAATATAAAACTTGACCACAACAATGACAGAATATATCAGGTAGAATTTGTCCTCATCATTCCTGCTGTGATCAAAGAAAGCAAAACAAAGGTTTTTCCATTTTAAACAAAAAATATGTCCCGGAAATAATAAATAAATAAATAAATAAGTGATTTATTTGATGATTTATTTAAATGATTAATGACGTCTTGGTGTTGTGACGCTACTTTTTCCTGTGTTGGACCTGAACGCCTCATCCGGTGTGCGGTCCCTTTAAGCCTGAAGCTCCTCCTCTTTCATTGAGCCACGTCATCACCAGTGACAAACAAACATGGCGACGCTCTGCGGCTGCCCGGCTTTTCTGGTCGTAATCACGCTGTTTGCGGCGCTTTTAGCGGTGTTTTATGCCGCAGGGTCAAACGTACCATGGCAGGCCGTGTTTGTGGCTCTTCTAACCGGACTGCTGTCGCTGTGGTTGCGGAGGCTGCGGCAGCGGGACGGCGGGACTGACCGGCGGGTGTGCGTGCTGGTGCTGGGGGACATCGGTCGCAGCCCTCGGATGCAGTATCACGCCTTGTCCCTCAGCAAACACGGATATAACGTTACCTTTGTCGGGTTTTTGGGTAATTTGAATTAAATTAATTTAAATTCATACTGTCAGTCATCTGCGGGTCAAACAGACACAAACACCTGAAGACAGAAGTCCACTAAAAGACTTCCGATTTCAGTTGAGCTGGAAAAATGACGTTTCTCTCCTTTTAGATACCAAACCTCACCAAGACGTGCTGAGAGAGGAGAACATAAGGATCGTCCCCATCACAGAGGTGAAAGGTGTTCAAGGTACCTGGAGTCACGTTACTCTGCGTCACAAGCTGCATGTTCCTGCTGCAGGTGTTTCAGCTGGAGCTCATTGAACTCCTTTATCTCCTGTTTCTGCTTTAATCTTCATCAGTGCTTCAGATTCTATGAGATCATCATATGTTTGCAGCGCGGCGTCCTGTCAGAACCACGTATCTCCAAAAAGAAAAAACAGGCTGTTTTCAGCTTTGTGACGAAGCTTTTTCAGCTGATCCAAGAGGCTTTTAAAGAGTTTACTGAGTTAAAAAAAAACAAACATGAAATAGAATCACAGTCAACATCAGCACATGTGGAGATACGAGCTTTTCACTGGACAGGAAGCTAACCAGTAACTGAAGCTGTCAGACAAACGTAGTGAAGCAAAAAGCAGAACATTTACCTCTGAGATGTGGAGTCCAAGTGGCATCTAATGGAAATACTCAGTCATTGTACAAGTACCTGGAATCTTAATCTTAATACTTGAGTGCAGTACTTGAGTAAATGTACTTCGTTACAGTCCACCTGTTGTCACAGGTACCTGTTGTCACAGGTGTTGAAAAGCTCTTCGTTGTCGTTTCAGTGGGACTGAAAATGGTGACGTACGTGACGAAGGTGATGGTTCAGAGTCTGCAGCTTCTCCAGGTGCTGCTGAGGATGAAGATCCAGGCTCACGTGCTGATGCAGGTGTGTCCGGCGTGGACGAGCTGCCAGCGGAGCGGCTGCTCCGATGCCTCACCTGCCCCTCAGACTCACGCTCACGGCTGTGTTTGTTTCCCAGAATCCTCCGGGCTTGCCTGGCATCGCGGTGGTCTGGCTCGTGTGCGTCCTGCGCGGCAGCAGATTCGTCATCGACTGGCACAACTACGGCTACACCGTCATGGCGCTGAGCCACGGCCAGAGGCACCCGGTGGTCCGGCTGGCAGCGTGGTCAGTGATGGTCCACGAGGAGAAGAGCCTCCACGTCATGTGTTTGTCATTTCTGAGTCACGCCTTCATCGGTGACGCGGTTTGTCCTCGTCTTCTTACAGGTACGAACGCTTCTTCGGCCCTCTGGCCAATCACAGCCTGTGTGTCACCAATGCCATGAAGGACGACTTGCAGAGAAACTGGAGCATCAGGTACGATTTCTTTAAACTCCTCATGTTAAATGGAAGAAAAGCAAAGTGTGAAGCCTCACTAGCGGCCTCTAGAGGCTGTGGTGCTCATTACACCTGACGAAACAAGGCGAGTGCTCACTGACAAACATCTCACTAAGTTAAACCGTGTGGAGACTGAAATGTGTCCCTGATGACAAGAAGTGTCCCTCAGAGGAGCTAACAGAGAGTTCCTGAGGTCCTTCATCCTCTGGGGACATTGAATCTGTCTGATGTCTGAAAGACATTTCATGGCAGCTGCTTGATGTCTTCCTTTGAATCGAAGCGGGTTAGAGGATAAAACTTGTCCACTGGCTGAATGATGCACCAAAGAGACGCTTCTGACTGTTTGGCGTCTGCAGGGCGACGACTCTGTACGACCGACCGGCCGCCATCTTCAGAGAGACGCCGCTGAAGCTGCAGCATGAGCTCTTCATGAGGCTGGCCAGCACATATCCTCAGTTCCAGAGCAGCAGGTGAGAAACACCTGACGCGTCGCTCACAACCTGTCCTCTAAGAGAGACATCAACACAGCTGAAGTCCTGCACTGGTTTCCCCTGAAGTGCACACGCTGCCTTCACTGACCTGCTGTGCGTTTTCCAGCTCTGAGGAGGCGCAGGTGAAGGTGGAGAGGACGGTTTTCTCTCTTTGTGACCTCACTGATGACACGGTGACGTTGAGGGCGGAGCGGCCGGCGCTGCTGCTCAGCAGCACCAGCTGGACAGGTGAGGACGCTGTCCCCTGAGGACAAACGATTTCAGATTTCTTCTGATTAACTGGAAGTGAAAGCTGCTGTCAGCTCTGATCTCTGCCTGCTGTGAAGCATCTGTGGAGGATCCACTGGATCCCCTCTGGTCCAGTCAGGTGTTTTCTCCAGCTGTCTGTGAATCTGACTCACGTGTCCATTTTCTCTGCAGAGGACGAGGACTTCTCCGTCCTGCTGCAGGCTCTTGAAGGTACGCGACGTTCACAGCTTCAGCTCCACCAGGTTAAAGTCTGACCTCGTCTCACTCCTGTTTGATCTCCACAGAGTACGAAGCTTTCGTCAGAGGCGGCGCGTCTTTGCCGGATGTGCTGTGTGTGATCACAGGTAACCCTCACACAGGCGTCAGCTGTCGGTCAGGTGTGTGCGTTGTTCTCATGTTTGTGTGTGTGCAGGTAAAGGTCCTCAGAAGGAGCACTACAGGAAGCTGATTGGCTCTCTGCACTTGGAACATGTGACGATCTGCACTCCCTGGCTGGAGGCCGAAGACTATCCCGTCTTATTGGGTGAGAGCAGTGAACGTCTCAGGCTCTGTTCATCCCTTCACACCTTCATGTTCAGCTGTGTGACATCATGAAAAATCCCTCAAAGCGCTTCATGTCCATCACGTGAGCTCAGCTGAGACCGTCTCACTCTGAGCCTGTTGGACTGGTTGGACAATAAAGACATTTGAATGTGTCACTTCAGTTATTCTCAGACATTATTCTCCTGAAGAAGACGCCTCAGTGGACGTGTCCCCATGCGTTTGTCCTACAGGTTCAGCAGACCTCGGCGTCTGTCTCCACAAGTCGTCCAGCGGTCTGGATCTGCCCATGAAGGTGGTGGACATGTTCGGCTGCTGCCTGCCCGTCTGCGCCATCCACTTCGACTGGTGAGCTCCGTCAGGGTGGAGGTTTGAACGGCAGCTGCTGCAGTAACGGGTGCAGCCTGTAGGGGGCGCACAGAACGTTTAACGGTTTGGTTTAATGTTTTAGATTCATCTCAGAGTCGAGTCATTGATGCGTCTTCAGAGTCTGAAGGATTCAAAGGAACCAAAAGGCTCCGAAAGAACATTATTCTGCGTTCAGTGACCCTGATCCAGTGTGTGTGTGTGTGCGTGCGTGCGTGCGTGTGTGTGTGTGTGTGTGCGCGTGTGTCTGTGCTGTTTCCAGCTTACATGAGCTGGTGAAGCACGAGCAGAACGGACTGATCTTCAGAGACTCTCAGGAACTCGCCGAGCAGCTCAAAGTGAGAACGTAGAAAAGAGTCACTTTAATTAGTTTAACAGCTGGACGTCAGCCAGATGTTAATGTGTGTGTGTGTGTGTGTGTGTGTGTGTGTGTGTGTGTGTGTGTGTGTGTGTGTGTGTGTGTGTGTGTGTGTGTGTGTGTGTGTGTGTGTGTGTGTGTGTGTGTGTGTGTGTGTGTGTGTGTGTGTGTGTGTGTGTTCAGTCTCTCCTCTCAGACTTTCCCAGTTCAGAGGGCAGACTGGGTGCGTTCAGGAGGAACCTCCGGACCAGCAGAGGACAGCGCTGGGACGACAACTGGGACCAGAACGTCCTGCCTCTGATCACTGGTCCTTAATGGGCTCCAGGGTGCGGGGGGGTGGGCTTTTATCTTCAGTGAAGTCTTATTTTGACATTGGACACCAGCATTGAAGGACAGACAAGTCGTGATAGAACAAGTTGACACATAGTTTTACTGTCTTGTAGCTGGAAGGTGGAGCGTCCCCTCAGCGTCCCCTCAGCGTCCCCTCAGCGTCCCCTGACTCCACCTGCAGTTCACTTTTCATTCCAGCGGTTTTGTCCTTCGTCACAGAACTTGAATGTAGAAAAGACACTTTGACACGTGTACATTTGTAAATAAAAGGTTTATTCATCTGTGCAGTCTGATCAGTTGGACGGACGACAGTCTGCTGCAGGGGAAGACGTGGTGGACGGGTCCGTCCATCACCTCGTGGCTGATTCCTTCCTGTTCTGTCAAAACGAGACATCCTGTCAGCTCACAGTTTGTAGATTCAGGAATAAATTCTCAGACAGAGACACAGAGGACGTCCCGTCCCTCACAGCAGGCTCTGACGGGTGTCTGCAGTTTCTTACCGAGCTGCTGTGTGAAGCCGCTGTAAGTCTCCTGGTTTCTG
Source organism: Chaetodon trifascialis (assembly GCF_039877785.1). Lineage (NCBI taxonomy): Eukaryota > Metazoa > Chordata > Actinopteri > Chaetodontiformes > Chaetodontidae > Chaetodon > Chaetodon trifascialis. The sequence continues at coordinate 24,841,488 of NC_092070.1, forward strand.
ATGGTGGAGCAGATGAGGACCTCAGGGAGGACTGCAGGGGACGAGCCCCTCAGGATCCTGGACAGCAGCTTCACCAGACCTCCTACAAGGTCGGGGTCATAAACCACGTCTGCACCGCGGGGACGAGACGAGACGGGACAAAAGCAGCGCTGCAGTCACTGAACACATTTACTCAAGTACTCTGCATAAGACACAATGTGAGGTACTTCAGAGAGTACTTACTACTACTGCATAGTACTCCAGTATTGTACATTTATCTGACTGCTTTAAGACTGAAATATTTTCATAGAAACATACAAAGAATTTATAAAATACCACATTTTGTTATAAAGTTTATATACAGCTGAAACGATTGGCTGCTGTGAGGTGTGAGGTCACAGAGCGCCGTCGCGTCCTGACCTGCTGCAATGACGACGTCCGCCCCGATCCGCTGCAGCTGCTCCTCCGTCGCCGCCGTCCAGTCCAGCTCCTCCACGCTGATGGTTGGAGACGTGTCCTCCGTCAGGCCGTTCAGCTGGACGTTGGCCTTCAGTCTCCGCAGGACGCTGCTGTGACAGTCGCTGAAGACGAATCTGTTGGGTCTGCAGGAGCGACAGATGGCGATCCCGGTCAAGCCCACGCCGCTGCCCAGCTCCAGCACCGTCCTGCAGGGACAGGGACACTTTAGATGAAGGAGCTTTAAAATCTTTAAAGAAGGAGACTCCTCACTGAATCCCTCTGGCAGCAGATGAGGGGTTACCTGCCAGCGAAGGTGTGCCGGTGGTCCAAAGCCCACTCTGCCAGGTAGAGCGCGGCCTCCCAGGTCACCAGGCCGGTGGTCCCCTCTGAGATCAGAGCGACGCTCTCCGACAGGCTGACGGTGTCACCGCTGGGCTGCAGGACAGAGACCAACAAAACCTTGATGTCAGGAGGGACGCCATTCAGCGCCGCTGCGTCCTCTTCAAACTGTCTTCATGACATTTTGGATCCACGATCAGAACTGAAGCAGTGATGTCAGGCGCTCGCTCTCTCTGAGGATCTCTATCAATCAATCGTTTTTGGCGAGGGATCGATGACGTCACAGCAAACCTCATGAAGGCTGATGCTGTGTACAGCTTCTGTCAGAGCTTCAGTCTGATTGGCTGACAGCTGTTGACGCAGTCAGCTGCGTGGCATGAAGGTGGACGTCAGGCAGCGCTTTGCACAGAACAAATGAAACGCCATCGCGAGGAGCGTGGCTGTAACGCAGTGCATGCTGGGTGTTTGCAGGGCTGGTACCAGTAAGTAGCTCTTGTAGCACTCGGCCGTGTCTGCAGCTCCCACCACCTCAGCCAGAGCGTCGTACAGCTCGTCCAGCGGGTCGCAGCCTGCGGCCTCCTGCTGTGGACAGACGGCACAAGGACAACGGCGTCACCTCGCAGTCCAGAAGCTCGACTGTCAGATGGACGAGCATGAAGTTCAGTTCCACTCATTCATGAGGACGAATCCCACTGACTCGACAGGTCGAAGTTTCACACTTAAAACCAAGAAACCTCCAAAATACTAATTAAATTCCCATCAGCCTCAGCTGTACTTTAGGCTTCATGCTAACATGCTAATGTTAGCGCATGAGCAAAAGTCAAAGGACTAGTTTGTCATTTTGTGAAATTAGCTTGTTTGTTTTCTCAGATGGAACTGGAGGCAGTGCATGGTTAGCGTAGCGTAGCATAAAGACCACCAACCCGTCTGATGAGCTCGGAGAGGAACAGCCTCCTGAATCTGACTGACGGCGGAAACTTCCGGCACAGAGAGTGAAGACATGTCTGTGGGAGACAGAAAAGACGCTTTACTGTCCATCTGTGGACGCTTCCGCTCTGTTTTCTGACGATCGGACGCCGGCGGGTCGTGTGACGGTCTGCTCACCTGGTTCAAGATGTCTGAGATCAAGTCTGATGATTTGTCGTTGTCCAGGTGTTTTTCTAAAAACTGAAAGCAGAAATTATGAAGTGATTTCAAACATTTCATGAGGAGTATTTTCTGATATTCAAATCTGTTTTAAAATTCAGATGAAAGTCATGAAAAGTGGATTTAGTCTCCTTCAGGCTTCATGTCAGACTTCATCCTTCCTTCACTTTAATCTTGTGACACAAATGCTTTTAATCTCGTTTCTTCCACAGGCTGCAAAACGCAGCACAAATATCCGTTATTTACTTTACATGCACATTAACACAGACTGATATCTAATGTGATACCTGCAGTATATCATCTATATATGTGCTTATTTCCATCTTTGAACTTCTATCCTTTATATTTATCTTCAGTCTCATTTGTACCTCCTCTGAATGTGACAAACTAAACCTCTCAATTGAACTGAATTTGTTGTAATTTCGACCTGCTGGTGGATCAAATGTGAGCCGAATAACGCAGAAGAGTCCTCTGAGCTGAGAAATGACCTCACTCATGTCCTCAAGCTGAACTGATTTTCCGCTGAGCGCAGAAACACCGATTGATAAAAATGTGAATGGACTTTGGTTCAGCGCTCGCTCTGCGATAAAAACTCTGCTGGCGCAGTTTTACTCACTGTCCAGGGAAATGAAGCCAGGCGACGCATGGAGAAAAAAGACACTTGAAAGTCCCGTAAGACATCGGTCTTCTGGACTCCTCTCCCGTCTGATCGCTCCATCTTCAACGTGCCCGTGTTTAATTCCGGCGTACCCACAAGGCATAGCGGGCATTTGTCACTACAGCACTGGGTAGTGACGTTTTTAATCCGAGTCAGGTTATTGGTTAGTGAACGACACACACGCTTTGCATCTGTGAAAAACAGCAGGAATTAGTCCAAACAGTGTTAAAAAATAATATAGAAAATGGGAGACTAATAATAACGAATGTATAAAAATACAAATGTATAGAAAGCAGCAAAAAATTAAAAACACGTTGAATTAAAAAGCAAGAAATCTGAATTAAAAACAAATCAAATATGATTACTTATCATTACTACTATGAAAACTTTTGGAATAAACCTTAAACCTTAAGAAAAATAATGATTTTGAAATGCCTTAAAAGTAATGTGTTCAGTTTTAATTCCTCTGGCAAGAAATTTCAGCGTTTGATGCTCACAAATTGTCAAGAATACTCTGGTTATTTTGGGTCTGTTGGAGGTTTTCGTCCCGCTCTTTTCTTGCTGTGTCACTGCAGGAGGAGATAAATCTCTTTACAGTTTGGCCAACTCCTCATTCACCAGCAACTCTGACAGCAGCACACACACACACACACACACACACACACACACACAGGCCATTTAATGGTGAGTAACAGGCAGGTGATGATGATGATGATGATGATGATGATGACGATGATGATGATGATGATTATTATTATTAGTAGTAGTAGTAGTAATAGTAGCAGCAGCAGCAGCAGTAATACATCATAATTATTTATTGTTCTACTGAATTATAATAATAATAATTGTTGTTATTATTATTATTCTCTGGTTTTCGTTGTTGTTGTTTGGTTTTCAAACATCTATGTTGTCTTATGGTTCTGTCTCTGTCTCGTGGCTGGTGGAGTTGACAGACCTGAATGTCTCTAAAATAATGACCGTTAATTCCCATCATTCCCTCTAGTGGCCACGGCGCGAAACTGCAACACTATATTTCATGGTTAACACATTACTATCGTTGTTTTTCCTTGTTTGCTTGTTTTTTAATCATTATTATTGTGACACACTGATTATAAATATCATAAACCGTATTAGTAAGAACAGTTTCTTTTTGTTTTGAACTGCGCAAGCCATTCATGATAGTACACTGAAAAAACTTCCGGTTATTAGTTTCAAATTAAAGAGGCCAAACTGTTGTTTGACAAAATATTTTTATATATAAAAACAAATAAAAAAACGTTGAAGCGTTTCATAATTGCTTTTGTTTTAGGTCAACTGACATTTTCCACTGTAATTGTAAAAAAGAATAAAGGAAAATAAAACTCGACGGTCGCGATTAAAGAACACATTAAACGTGTGTTTCTCACCGGAGCAGTTTGAGCACCGGACTGTCAACAGAGAAAATGGCGCCGCTCTCCAGTTAGTTCAACTCCGCTCGTCTGTACTAATGGAAGGTGAAAGTTTGTGTCGGTGTTAAAGGTAAATGATGGATTTTGCACACACACACACACACACACACACACACACACACACACACACACACACACACACACTGATCGTGTATTGCCGTTCCACAGTTTTACGTCTCTGCTGTGTGATTTGTGCTTCATTGAGTTAAATAAATTTGATTTTGAACACTTCCAGTGAAATGACTGAAGTGAATTTTGAGCGGGGATTTGTAAACTAAACGACAGACTCAATCGGCGCTTACTGTCCTGTTTTTCGTATAAATGTTCAATAAATTCGTCTTATTCTATCCGGAACTCCACACATTTGTTTTTCGCTGCAGCTAACCTGCTTTCCTGTGTTAGCTTGCTAATTGACTTCACTGTCATTGACAGCAGTCCTGCCTCAGGCTTTATGTGTTGCCACAACAGTCAGCTTCCAACTCGATATTTGAAGGGCATACAGCGAGGTCAGCCGGCTGTATGCGGTCTGCCTGTTGAACAAAGTCCCTACAGAAATCTGGAAATTTGATGTTTAGCCCGCCGTCAGCCTCATCTGTAGCAGCACTCTCAGACCAGGATTATCTTTTATCAATAATAAGGAGCTCCTCTTCAGTTCGGTACATCAGGTGTGAAATATTATAGAACAAATCATTTTTATTGTTGGGTTTCATGTCTGGAGAAAACGTGACAGCAGCACAAATCGTTTTCAAACTGTATTCAGACATTTCTATCTTTAATCCCTCCAGAGGTAGAGCTCACCTGACCTGCTGGTTTTCCATCTTCCTCAGATCATCAGAGCGGCTGGAGGCTGAACGCTGAGCTGAAGTCATGGTGCTGAAGATCTTCTTCCCGCAGTGCTGTAACCGGGCGGACAGCGGGCTGCTGGTCGGTCGCTGGATCTCCGGCCACGACTCAGCCGTGGTGCTGGCGGTCATCCACTACCCGTTCATCCCCGGACAGGTCAAACAGTACCTCCAGCAGGTCCGTGCAGATCCTTTAACAGCACTCACTGCAGCTTTGAGGTGTTGCAGAGTCATCAAGGACTCTTCTAACAAGCTAACTTAAAACAGATTTCCCCGTTTCACTCGTCCAAACAAAGATGATTCCTGTAGATCACATTTCTAATGACTAAATTTGTTCATTGTGAAGCAAAATTATTTATGCATGTTATTTATTTCCGACAAAATCAAGACACACAGCTTCATTAAGATTCAAAGGTTAGCGCTTTTTAACAGCCTCGCCTCCTCCTCTTCCTCCGCTGCACTCATCCATCTTTTTCACTCAGATGCAGGCCCAGAGCCGGGTGGAGCTGTCGGTGCTGGGCTCGTGGAGTCTACCTAAAGAGGGTCAGGAGGGCATGGAGAGCTTCCTCAGAGACCTCAGCACCATCTTCCCTCAGGAACGCTGGCTCCAGATCCACCGCGAGATGGGAAAGACCGGCTTCACCTGCCAGGTCCTCAGCCGGGATCAGAGTAAGACCCTCAGACTGGTTCTCACTGGGTTTATACACGTGTGGTGGAGCGTGATGGAGCGTGGTGGAGCTTCATAAACCTCAGCAGGACTCTGAGTGTTTCACTAAAGAAAGCTGATAATCTTTGTCCCGACCAGATGGAAAAGCAGCTCAGCGGGACACTAAAAAGAAGAAGAAGAGTGAGGAGGGTGATGGAGAGGCTGGAGGTGATGAAGAGGAGCAGGACGAGGAGAAGGTGATCTTCATCCACTACGAGCAGAGGAAAGTGATGTTGTCGCAGCTTCACCCCATCGAAAACGGAGTTCCTGACCCCAAAACTGAGCCTCCGTCTGAGCTGAGACAGGTACGAGACTCACCTTCAGAGAGAGCCTTATTCTGCTTTTATTCATTCATATTTGACCTGCAGCGTTTCATCTTGCTTAAATAAGAATAATAATTTCAATTGTTGCTTCAGAGGTCTTCAGAGTCCGTGTGTCGGATCAGTTCAGGTTTGTCCCGCGTCCGGAGCAGCCTTTGCTAACACTTCCCTGCTCTCTGCTGGTCCAGATGTTCCAGACGGTGGCCCACAGCCAGCCTCTGTTCTTCATGGACAAGTACGACGACGGGCCGCTCAAGTCCACGCACTGGCAGTCTGAAGGTCGAGAGGCCAGCATCATCGTGGAGCTGCTCAAACAGGCCTCCACCCCGCTCTGCCTGCTCGTCAGCTGGCTGCTGTCCATGTGGACCTGGATCTGTGACATCTGGTGAGGACAGAGCTGCAGATGTTCTGTGTTTTACTGTCAGCAGATCCAATGAAAAGACCAAAGCAGCAGCAGTGCGTCCGTCCGTCCGTCCGTCCGTCCGTCCGTCCGTCCGTCCGTCCGTCCGTCCGACCTATATTTTCTGACTTCCTGTCTACAGCACTCAGATCCAAACCCTTTGGTTCCTCCTGAAGGCTAAATCTTTAAAACGTCTCTCACATCGTCTCAGTCCTCTAAGTGTGGAAAGAATGACTGATTTACATCTGACTGTGTCTCTGCTCACAGGCGGCACTGTGAAGCAGCACACGTCCACTCATCACAGTTGTGTTTTCATGATTTGTCGTCTTTAGGATCTTCAGTCTTTACCCGCTGCGCTTCCTGTCCAGTAAGCTGTCCACCTGCGACCAGCTCAGCTACAGAACCGAACACATGAGGACGCTGAGCTCGGTGAAACCAGCCGCCGGACACACGCACTTCATGAGGTGACTGTCAGTAGAAGCAGCCTTGACTCGTTCACGGCTCTCTGGTCTTCCTCTGGCTGCTCACCGCAGAGATGGACGGAGCTGACAGAGACACTTGGCTGTAGTTGTCCCTCTTCTGTCCTGTGACCTTCATGTCCATCCGTCTGTCTGCCTGCAGAAAAGCCAACATCTTGGTGTCGCTCCTGGTGGACGTGGCTCTCGGCGTGTTGCTCATGTCGTGGCTCTACAGAGATGACCACATCGCCATGTTGGCCAACACGCTGGTGCCTGCAGCTGACGTGAGTGTGACACAGTCAGTGTGTGGTTTGTCCGCTGTGGGCCACTGTAGAAACATGGCGGTCATCGAGTCGCACACATCAGGAAGCCGCTGGTGAAGTGACGTGTTGTCAGACTTCTTTGTCCTGCCGTTAAACTCTGGTGACTCTTCCTCAGCATGTGGCCAAAGAGCTGGAGGAGCTGCTGCAGTGGCTGATGGGAGCTCCTGCGGGGCTGAAGATGAACCGGGCCCTGGACCAGGTTCTGGGCCGCTTCTTCCTCTACCACATTCACCTGTGGATCAGTGAGTCCCAGCACAGAGCACGCACACACGCACACACGCACACACACACACAGAATTTAAAGCCCTTCAGAGGTCGCTCACTGGTCAGACCTTCACCTCCGTGTGTCCCCCCTCCAGGCTACATCCACCTGATGTCCCCCTTCATCGAGGGCATCCTGTGGTACGGCGGCCTGTCGGCCTGTCTGGGTCTGACCTTCGCCCTCTCTCTGCTGTCGGACATGGTCGCTCTGCTCACCTTCCACATCTACTGCTTCTACGTGTACGGCGCCCGGTGAGACCTCAGCACACGTCCAACCGCTGGTTTCTAATCAGTTTGTAGGAACAGAGAAGCGGAGCCTGTGTGGACAGAGAAATGAGCGGCATGTTGGTCGTAACTCTTTTTGTTAATTGTCTGTGTTACTTCTCTGAGGACTCACTCATAAACTGTTCTGCTGAGAACTCGTGTGTTCCATCACATTAATCAGTCGATCAGTCAGTTTCACTGCAGCTGCAGTCAAATTTAACTGAAAGAGAAGTTTTTCTTCTTCTGTTTGTCTAAATCTCCCTGCAGTCGTCTCACCTCCGTCCACAGTTTGTTTTAATGCCTTAAAGCTGTGAGAAACATTTCTCTTTCAGTTTTCATCAGCAGCTCGCTGCTGGTTTGTGAGATGTTCCTTTGAGTCCCTGCAGGGGGCGTGTCTGTCCAACCTTTGTCTCTGCTGCTGTAGTAGAGACATTTCAGTTACAGTTCCTTATTGACACACGTCAGAGGCTTGATTTAAGCTTTCTGAACGGCTGAGTCTGTCTGCTGTGCAGCGTTTAACAGCAGTCTGTCCAAACAGCTGACTGAAGGATGAGAGACGTGAACTTTAGTTTGACAGCTGATCAGTCAAAGTGACTCTGTGTTAAAATCATCTTCCTCCTCGCTGGGAATTGACAGGCCTGCGTCCAGTGGACTGAGCCTGAGGATGAAGAGCAGCAGCACGGCCTCAGGACTGAACGCCCGTGACGCCATGCAGACGTTAGAGGAAGCTGCGCTCTTGTTATTACGTCTCGTTATTGTCCATTCACGATGCTGCTACGACGACACGTAAATCACCTGAATCCGACAGGCAGGATGTTTTCTTTCACGTCTCTGTTGTCTCAAGTGATTTAGTGCTTCCAGTCGTTTTCTCCGGCAGTGCACACTCTGCTCCTCGGACACTTTGTTCAAGGTGTTGGCTCTTCGTTGACCGTGTGTCAATGATGTGAGTGATGATGAGGTGAACAGTTCACAGTCCTCAGAGGATGAAGCCCTCTGACTCTGCTGGTCTGAGTCTTCTTGCAGCGCCACCCTGGAGGTCAGAAAGGCTGACTGTGTCACTGCGTCTTCGTGTTGGATTGTTTTCTGACAGCACGTCATGTTTGGGTTGCTCCTGTTTGCAGACTAAAGGATGAAGGTCTGACTGTTAATGCTCTTACATGGCCGTCCACTCTGTCCTCTGCTGGTCGTTCAGCTTCACCTTAAAGCTGGAGGACTGATGGAGGCCTGAGCTCTGCGAGAACAGAGGTGGATGCTGGAGGAGAGAGGCTTGACTGAATTATGCATTTGATCTAAAGATAGCTGGGCTGCATAATGAAATATTACCCACTCGCCTTGTTACACATTTATGCTGCAGCAGCTCTTGGCATATGGTTGAGTGTGTGTTTAAGTTCTGTCGGAGAGACTTATTAAATCTGAATGCCTGAACCTAAAAATATCTCCTGCTGCCAGAGGACGAATAAAGCCTCTCTGAGAGCCTCAGAGTCAGCTGGACAGCTTCTGTCAGACGACGTGACGGAAAGAGCTCTCTGAAAACTGTCCGTCTCCACGTTTCAAATTAAAACCTCCTGTGTAGGTGAACTGAAGTGTCCACTGAAGCCCACCCTTCAATCAGTATCAGCCGTCTGATCAGCCGCTTGGATCAATCCTCTCAGTTCGTCCATAAACTCACATTCAGATCGGCCCGCCTCCTTCCTCCTCTGTCCTCTCCCTCATTTCTTCAGTTTGTTTCCTGCTGTGGTTTGTTGGTGGTCTTCTTGTCGTGTGCGTGTCCTTAGTTGTGTCTCTGTCTCCGTCTCCATCTCCATCAGGCTGTACTGTCTGAAGATCTACGGCCTGTCGGCGCTCTGGAGGCTCTTCAGAGGGAAGAAGTGGAACGTCCTGCGGCAGAGGGTGGACTCCTGCTCCTATGACGTGGACCAGGTCACACACGCACGCGCGCATACACACACACACACACGCACACGCACCATCCATCCTCATCCTCCCAGAGGTGCAGACGTTCACTGTGAACGTGTCCCTGGTCTTTCAGCTCTTCATCGGGATGCTGCTCTTCACCATCCTGCTGTTCCTGCTGCCCACCACCGCCCTCTACTACCTGGTCTTCACTCTGGTAAGATGAGTCTCAAGTGGAAACGCCTCAATGTCTCAGTGTCTTCTTCAGCTCAAAGCACTTCTGCAGCATGATCCACCTCTGTGCTCATCTGGATCCAGACCCCCGAGTCAGCGCCCACGTCTGCAGGACTCTAGAAGTACTGAAGTGTCCCCTCGTAGAGCCCTGAAAGAGTCCTGAAGGAGATAAATTTCCTCTGGACACGTCAGCTTTGTCTCCATTTCCCCGATGATCAGCACCAGATGAAGCTCTCAGGACATGAATGAATGAATGAATGAATGAATGAATGAATGAATGAATGAATGAATGCTGTTTCAAAGCTGTGCAAGAGAAATGCTGAATTATTCATTCAGGGGTCAAAGATTGCTCACATTAGTCTTAAAATCCTGGTCTGGCCTCAAACACTCACTGTGTGGAGGTTTCAGCTGGAGAACGGCAGCACATAACACACCAGTAATACCAGTACCAGTGTATCAGTGGCATGAGAAATGCACGCTGGGTTCTTTCCGACCCGTTTTGGCTCAATCTGAATAAAAATTCACTGCATGTCTCTGAAAACGCTTTAAAGATTAAAGTTCAGTATCGAGCACCTGCTGCTGTCTGACCATCAGCTGACGGAGATCCAGCGTCGTACCCGCAGACTGGCGTGCAGACTAGTTTGGTGTTCCCAAAAACAGTCGAGCCAATCAGAGCTTTGTAAACAGGATTAAGACGGAGGTGTCGCCTTCCAATTTGTTGTAAGTCGTCTTCCAGAAACAACAAATCTCAAACCGACAGAGTTCTTTGATCAGCTGTTCCTCCACCGCGGAGGTGGACGAAGGACGAACAGAGCATGCTGCGGAGTGGTTTGACAGGTTTCTGTGGACACTTGTCTGCTTTTTGTCCACCCTGACAGTTTGTCCCTGCTGACGGCTGACGGGGGGCAGAAGCTGCTGGTGGGGAAGATAAACAGTGAAATTTGTGCTTCAGTCTGTTCACCAACACAAACTGGGAACATGTCCAGCAGTCGGTTACTGGATCAGAGATCTTCTTTGACTAGTTATTCCCAGTCGGGTGAGTTCGTTTTCAGCGCCTGTGTGTCCCTGTGTCGTGCAGTTGCGGCTGGTGGTGGTGCTGTTCCAGGGCGTCCTCCACCTCAGCGTGGACTTCATTAACTCCTTCCCTCTGTTCGCCGTGGGCCTCCGCGTCTGTCGCTCCTACAGACTGGCAGGTGCGTCACCTTTATCAGCTCTAGTCATGTGACCCTGTTCAAAGGTCAAAGTTCAGTGCAGCGCCAACGCTTAAAATGGAAAACTGCCTTTTATTTAATATGAAACTGCATCTGATTTGACTTTGCAGCTCACTTCTAGGAGGAAATTGAATGCGTGCAAACATAATGTGTTCATATGAAATGAATGTGACAGAATGATTGGACGGATGACAACATGATGAAGGTTATCTGTCGTCTGTAAGTGAACAGTCCTGAAGTGAACGTGCTAATGTGATGAACGGATGAACTGATGTGTGATGACCTTCACAGAGGGCGTGAAGTTCAGGGTGCTGTGTGAGGAGCCGGGGACGGCGCTCCACCTGCTGATGGAGGTGAGAAGTCGCATTTCGTGTCCCTTTTCTGTCCCTGAATGTCTCTGAGGTGCAGGACAGGAAGTGAAGCGCGATGCCCGTGACGTTTGACCTTTACTGTGACCTTTTAATGATTCAGATGTGCAGATTCAGATTTTACCTTCATCTGCTGAAAAGGGAAAGAATCTCTGGGCTCTTCTTAAATCTTAGTTTGGAGCCAGACGTCATCCAGAATTCATAGGATCTGGATTTTTCCTGAGAGAGACGGAGGAGATGAATGATTCATTTATTATTCTGTGAAAAAAAACATATCAGACACAAATTATTAGTCAAAACACTTAATGTTCTTAAAATGTGTCTGCAGGGGAATTTAAGTGACTGCTCAGTTCATGTTCAAAAAAATGATGCTTTTATTTTGAAGTCTTACTGTTGCAGGACACTTTTTTACTGAGAATGCAAAAGTAGATTTTTTTTTTTTCTGCCATGATGGAGGACTCGTCTGCTGTAGTTTGACCGAAGGAAGCCGTCCTTTTTGTGTGTCTTCCAGTATTTGTTGATGTCTTCAGGCTCTTGTCTTCGTCCTCAGATTAACCCTCTGACGTGCAGCACCGTGGTTCAGACCTACCGCACCCCGACTTACAGCTGTTACCCCAAAGACTCGTGGGGGGCGCTGGTCAAGAAGCTGTTTGTCGGGGAGCTGATTTACCCCTGGAGACACAAAACCACCAAGACTGAGTGAGAGACATCAGCCAGGGACGGACAAGGAGAGATGAAGGACGGGAGGAAAAGGAAGTGATTGAATAAATAATGAGATGGAAACACACAGATGGAGGGAAAGAGGGGGAATTCAGTACGAGGCTGCGCTGCTTTCACGTCCAAACCTCACAGAATGAAGCTGCTCTTTTTAATCTGACCGGCTGTTTTCAAGAAGACCAACAAAAAAAAATGTTTCAGAGCACAACGAACACGGCAACGCCAGCCACAAGGCGAAAACCAGCAAGTAGTCACGTCCTGCTGCTGTGATGAGAAGATGTTCAGCACATGAACCTGATGAAGATCCTCCGTGTGTGTCGACGTCAGCTGAACAGAAGCTTCTCCTGCTGTCCACACACCCAAACCTCACAGGATGCCGATCGGAAACGCAGCAGCGTAACACCTCGCTGTGACAGCTCCTCATCCTCTGAGCTCGTTCATGCTCCCAGTCGACTGAACCCTTCCTGCTCGCACAGCGCAGCTCCACCAGCTTTCCTGTAGCACCACCTGTAGGACGAAAAGACGCTTTAAACAAGACGTCTCCTCATCTGTTGTCGTGAAATAGAACTTAAAAACATGACGAGTGGTGCAGTCACCACGTCACCAGTATGTCACTGGTTCATCCAACTGGCTGAACACTGGAGGGATCGTAGGAGCCGCTGTGACCACATGAGGCAATTATGGGATGGTGTTAAATGCTAAAATACAGTGTGACAGAAGCAGAAGTGAATAAAGGGTCAGACTCAGTGTTTGGTGTGAAAATTGAGTTTGAAAACAGCAGTTAGAGGAAAGTCTTAAAGGCCGTAGACAGATTTTATATTATTAAAGTCAAAGAATCAAATGATACTAACCGGACAAACTGATGTTTTATAGCTTTTAAATGTTCTTTTCTAATGTCAGAGTTTTAGTGGAATGATTTCGTTTCCCTTTGGTTTCATTTCTTCAGACACTCGAGCTCTTTGACTGACAGTCGCTTACTGAGTCGTGTTAGCAGACCGACTGCTCCGGTCGCCTTGTCAGCGTCGTCTTTTGTGTTTTCTTTATGTGCCTCTTCATCTCATTTTTTATTACATTCTTGTCCTTTTTGTCCAGCTCGGCTAAACTCTGTGTGGCCGGTCTCTGCGCCGGACACACAAACATGACACTGATGTTCTTTTTTTTCATTTGACTCTTTTTCCAGAAGCAGCAGATTTCATTCCACTTCTTTAATGTGAATTATTTCTTCTCGCCTCTCTGTAGCATCCTTAGCACCACTTTGTCGTTTCTAACGGTGAAACTGTTAAATGTGTTCGCTTGCTTTTATTTTATCTTCCTGTTGAGTTGCTCTAAATGTTCCGTTGCCGTTTAATAAACTTAACGTGTGTTTAATGTGCCGCTGGTGATCCGATCTCGTCTGTTCATGAATAACTAATAAAAGACTTTGAATGGAAATCATGACAGTCTTACGTGGTTTAGTCTAATCTATAATGTCAATAAGAGACAAAGCCCGAGCTTCCCCATTAATAATTCATTCCACACAGAATTTATGTGCTTAGATTTAATGAGATTTATTCAAGCTGCAGCATGCAGAGATCCAGTCTGACAGTAATCCTGCCTTTATACACACGATGTTATTATAGATCCACCCTGATCTGTAGATCACATGTAGATCACAGGAGAAGCGCCTTTGTCCTCTCAAACAGTCACAAACTGATGAAACCTGTGATGCTGAAAACGCTGCTCGTAGATTCTCACAGAAGCTGAATCTCATCTGGACCTGATGATTGTTTCTCCTTTTTTAGTTTTATGGAGCAGTAATGACACAGAGCGGCTTGTTGGCCTTTAATGACCTTCTGCATTTTATTTTTAATGCTCGTGGGTTTGTGCCTCTGCTGCTTTGTGTCATAAAAAGGTTTTACAGAACAAATAATTCTTCATTTTTTAACATTACATCCACAGAAGCTTAAAGGCAGATCTGATTCTGAAGGATATTATCATTTTAAGGGTAATAACTGTGACTCTGAGGTCATAAACCTACTTTTGACCTAATCAATCAATCAATCAATCAATCAATCAATCAATCAATCAATCAGCGCTGATTTTCATTTTCATATTTTCGCTCTGCAGGCATTAAAGGATCTTGCAGAAATGATAATAATAGTGTCACCTGCTGCCACGCTAAATGTGCTTTACTCATCATAATAACTGTAATGATCTCATTTAAGCTGCTCCTGCCAATACAAGTCTGTGTGTGTGTGTGTGTGTGTGTGTGTGTGTGTGTGTGTGTGTGTGTGTAGGCGGTCATGTTCAGTAGATTGTTCCAGTAAATCTAGAGAGAGTTGACTCGTGATGTTACACAAACAGATCTGACACAGATCGCAGCAAACACACTCTGCAGCTGCATCACACTTCACAGCGTCGTTCATGCTCCCTGCTGCAGGAAACTGCAGAGAAATGGATAAAAACTCCCTCAAATCTGTTTTTTACAGTGTTTTTAGACAAAGAATCACACTGAATGTGATATTTTCAGCTCCTTTCATTTCATATTTCCATTGGTCATAAAAGCAAAATCTGAATTTTAAAGGACAAGTCCAACGTTTCAGGAAATAGTGTTTGGTGAGTCACATGAAGGGTTCATATAATTTCCATTAGATCTCTCTGAACCCATCATTTCTGTTTATTGACTGTAAGAAGGCAAATAGATTTCTACAAAATGTGTTTTTAATTTCTCTTAAGGCCCTTTAAGAGTGTCAGAGTTTCACACTGAGAAAAAAGAACTTTCAGAGCTTTGATTTAACGCTGTTTTGTCCTCATGACAAGACGCCTCAGCCATTGTTCTGCTGTACTTAGAGAAATGAATCATCTTTGTTGCTCTCACCATCTGCGTGTTGTTGACAGCAAACTTTGATAGACGTTTCGCTTAGCCAATGCGTGCCGCCGGCGACGTTACAGTCGAGTCAGCGCCCAATCGTTGATCGCGGAGGCGGGGCTTGGCCTCAGAGGGCGGGAACAGAGCGGAGACGGCAGCGCACTGCTGAGAGCAGCCGATCTGTCAGCGGCGCAGTCGGTGTTGTTGTGCGGGACTGAGGAGCCACAGCTGTGATTATGATTGAATGTAATGGAGAAAAATGGAAGAATCACGGACTGAGATTACTGAGTGCTTCTACAGAGATTTGGACTGGACGTAAAAACGCCTCAGTGTGTTGATCCCACCGCAGAGACCGTGTTTTTCTGGATGCAACGCAGTGAACTTACTGGAATCTTTGTCATCCCGGACTGAGGAAAGACGAGGGGGCCTGAAATTACACGGACGTCGGTTGAAGTTGAGCTGCGGGCTGCGCTAGCTAGGTTAGCTTTTAGCTTGCTGTGGAATACCAACAGTCATTTTTTATCCAGTGCGAAGTAGGCTGATAGCTGCTAATGGTGGCTTTTATGTGGCGGTGTGTATCGTGGCGTAACGCTTAAACGTTGACAGCGTCTGTACATTTCTAACGGCTCTGATCACTGCTTTGGAAACGTTAGCAACAGCTAAGCTAGCTGGCTAGCTCTGTGGCAGGACTAGCTTGTTGTTCCCCTGCTAACTTAGCCACCAAGCTTCTCCTGACTGGGAACAAAAAGACAGTTACACCCTCATTTTTTTAGTGTGTTAGCTTGTTAGAAAATACATCTCATCTGAGATATTTGCTCATAATATTTGCAAAGTGCTAACAGCCACATATCTTATTATAACTACCATTTCAGACAATAAGCATGTTTTTCTTCCCTATGTAGACTTTTGTCATCCAGCCTTCAGGAATCGTCCCGTCCAGATTCAGCCTTAGTTTCTCTTTAAATGTCTCTGCTCCCTCTCTTTAAAAGATGTTAATCCGTAGTTAAGATAAGGGTTTTTTGGCTAAAGAGGGCACTTAAGTCTCAGATTGTGGTTTCATCTATTATAACCTGTCAGTCCTCAGTTTAAAGGACATCAGGTTAAGTTTTGTCCTCCACTGAGCCACACCTTTTCTCTTCTTAAACTTTATCAAGAAGGATGTTTTGTTTTCAGAACCACATTTTTGGCATCCACCCATTTTTTTCCAGGAAGACATCCCCATGAGACCGAGTTGTTGGCCCAGTTTGGGAGGCTGTTAAAGTTAGCAGGCAGACCAGGACTTCATGCTGGTGGACTTTTCGTCCAGTTCATGGGATCACAAACACTGCCTTTGTTTTGGTCCAGTGAGTAGAAGAACACAGGGGGACTGGTTGGTTGGTCACCTGTCCTTTTGTCAGCGGGGGAGTTCACAGTCAGTCACCTTCAGCCTCCGCGGCCCCTGGGCTCAGATGTGAGACACGATGGGCAGCCAGGGCAGCCCAGTGAAAAGCTACGACTACCTGCTCAAGTTCCTGCTGGTCGGAGACAGCGACGTGGGCAAAGGAGAGATCCTGGACAGCCTGCAGGACGGATCGGCCGAGTCCCCGTACGCTTACAGCAGCGGTGAGTCACTCAGTCAGCTGGTTGGGGTCTGCTGGCCCTCCTGTGATGGTGGTCTTCTGGTGTCGTGTCCTGCTCGCTCATCACAAACGTCCTGAACATGCTAGCTGCTCGTTTTGCTGCGTAGACGGTGGAGGACACACAATGAGCTCTCTGACACTCATAACAGAGCGTTCACATGCAGCTCTCACAGCCAGGACTGTGTGTGCATTGTTGTTCACGAAGTGGATAATTTCACTTGCTAAACAATAGTTTCATGACCTCACAGCGATAATAACAAGACAGTCGCTTTTAGACGCTGAACATTTTCCAGTCAACACCCGCTGCAGTGCGATGCTGCCTCCTCCTCTTCCCTCACAGCTCCAGCAGAGTCCAAGAATAACAGTAATGAAAAAGCGTCTAACCAGAGTACACACACTGCTTTGGTAGCTTTATGTACATTTATTGGAGCTGATTGGAGGCTGCGGGTACCTGTGCAGGTTAGATTTGAGCATTGCTGAGGCTGATTGGATTATAGTTTCTAAGTCATCCGTTTCTGTGACTGTGACGACGCTCGGCTCTTTCAGCTCCGTCCGGCGTGCTGTGAAGGGGAAGGCTGATGGCGCTGTGCCCAGTCAGGTGACCCCTCCCTGGGTGTAGGAGCTCAGATCACCTGGCTCTCGCTGCTTTTGCTCCGGGGCTGACGGCCGCTGTCTGATCAGTCAGCTGGAGGCCTTTGGCTGCTGCATGTGCACCCCCATCAGAGGGAAGCCACAGACAGAACAGACAGAACAGACAGGACAGACCGGACAGACTGGAGGGCTGCCGAGATGAAAGACCATGACTGTGTTTTTGTTTCCATTTCCAAGATGATCCTCGTGTTTTAGATTTCTGTCCAGTGATCCGGTGCCTCCCACAGGTTACAAGACAATATACTTTATTGTCCCACTTAGGAACATTTGTCTTTGGCTCAGCAACTGTGCCATAAAGGCCTTGACAGCCACAGTGATGACAAACAATACATCACCAGGCACACATCTCAACAACAATTACACAGCAGTATTGCACATATCCCATAACATTACACACAACACACACATACACCAGTGGAAAGAACGTATGCTGAAAGATCACCATAATAAAAATAAAAATCGTCGGCCTCGGCAGCATTGTTCAGGAACTTGATGGAGGTTGAGAGTCCGTTTGGCTCATCGCACAGCGTCGCATTCATAAACTCATGATATGCTGTAGTGACGTTTGTAATCTTTATTTGTTACGTGGCTCTGTCGCCATGAAGACGCGTCGCTCCTGCTTTTTCCTCGTTTCCTCAAAACAGTGGCAGCTTTAACTGCATTTCCTCAGAGAGAAGAAAGGAATAATTAATGTCAGAATCTAAAAATAAAGCGTGGTAGGTGGGAGTAAATCCATCTGGGTGGGACGCCCGAATGAATATTACATGTGGAAAACGCTTTATGTCAGTAAACATCCTGTTATTGTTGTTGGTTATGGAGTGCTGCATTACAAGGCCAGCGGTGACAGCGAGCACGTTAACTGTAATGGATTACTTTGACTCAGGTTACTCAGATACACACAAACAGATGAAAGCAGTGGCTGCATGGACGGATGGACAAACAGTATTAAAGCACTGAAATGCCGTCGAATGCTTCATGAGATGATTGGCTGTAATTTATCTGCTCATTGGCTCCAGCATGCTGCCTCCTGTTTGACCAGTCTGATGATGCTCAAAGAGGTTGTATGAGTTTGTCAAGGAACAGTGACAAGTGCAGCAGAACGGAGAGGAAGAGGAGGGTCCATTTATCACACGCACTCCGCCCAGTCCGACTCGCTCGCTGATGAGGGAATCTGAGCTGCTCGCTGACTAACGTCCTCAAACTGCATTTGTTCAGACATTTGCTCCAGCACACAGTCCTCACAGAGACGCCGTCACGCATGCTTCCCTGAGCATCCGTCTCATTTTTCAGATGAAGAGCATTCCTCCTCCCTTCAGGATGAAAGCAACCGCTCATGAAAAATACATCAGTCAGCAGAACGAGCCCTTTTCTCCAGCACGTATCTAACCAGCGCTGCCTGTTGGTGTGTGGCAGCAGTGTGAAGACCCTCACAGGTCGTGTGTGTGTGTGTGTGTGTGTGTGTGTGTGTGTGTGTGTGTGTGTGTGTGTGTGTGTGTGTGTGTGTGTGTGTGTGTGTGTGTGTGTGTGTGTGTGTGTGTGTGTGTGTTCAGACACACACACTTATAAACACTGATGTGACGCTGTGAGGTTTTAAACAGTTAAATCATGTTTTCAGAAACTGTTACCACCAGTCTGTGGTCGTAGCTTCACACGTGAGGATTCGCTGCTTCATTTTATGATAAATATTGAATTTATCAGTCAGAAATCTGCTGATTAATTAATGAGGAAACTAATTGTCATGTGCAGCAGTAGAGTGTAATTCCACATCAGTGGACGGCCACAGACGGGACACGGTTGGACATGAAACATCACTTTCAGATGTGTGTGCAATAACATGTGGTGACTCAAACAGGACTGTGCGTCACCTCAGGGACAACCTGTCCTCTCCTGAAGACAAACTCTTTGAGCCTGGCCAGCTCCTGACGAGTCTCTGAGAGAGGAAGACGTCCTAATGAAGCACGCCAGATCAAAAGCCCTCAGACGGCTTCATTAAATATGGAGGGCAGAACGCCGCTGAACGCGCTTCAGCAGGCGGAAGCTCTGCTATTGATTTCATCCCTCTGGCAAAGGGAGGTTAGCATGGAGGGGGGGTTGTGGGGGGGCTTGTCAAGAGCCTGAATATTTCAAGAGGAGAAAATCAGGACAGAAGAGCAGATTTTAATTGGACAACATTGTCCTCAGGCTACGATTGGTCGGATCGACCCATCTGTCGCGTTTCCTCCTCAGCCATCAGTGATTGGTGCGTTATTGATCAGCAGTTTGGTGACGAGAAATCAGAATAGTGACCAGACATGAAGACAGGTGTGTCATTGAAGACGTCTGTGTTGGTCTTCGGTGGCCCTGTCAGGTTTACAGTGTGATGCTTCGTTCTGCAGCGCTGACATGAAAACTGAATGAGTCGATTTGTTCAGAAAACCAATTACTGACTGTTTTAATCATCAGTTAATCACTTTAATCATTTTTGAATCAAGTATGAAAAAACATTGTCTCGTTCCAGCTTTTCAGATATGAGGATGCTCTGCTTTTCTTTGTCCTGTATGACTGAATATTGAATATGTTTGGATTTTGGAGCAATCAGTCAGTTAATCAGTGGATTAACAGAGAATAAATCTGACTAAACCTCAAACCATGAAGCCTTTCTGCGCTTTAGTTTCCAGCGTTTCCCCACGATCATCCATCCAGAGAAGCTAAAGGATGGTTTCTCAGTGATGACGGTCTAACAGACTGCTGCTCGCCAAATCTCTATTATCTCTATTTCTACGTGGCCCCCCCTCTTTGAAATGACACACACTGACTGGAGTGTTTGCTCAGGGCAGAGTCGTCGGGTCTCTGCAGAACAAAGAGGAAAGAGGCCTGAGATACCGTCTGTCAGGATTTCATGAGCGAGTCTTTGGATGCCGTCCCACGTGATGGACACCCTGAACTGACGCCTCAGAAGGGGGGGCGTTCCAGTCATTTCTGACGGGGTGCTTAGATGAATATTTGATGATGAGGTTTTGATGTTTGCCGTCAGATAACTGTGGAGGAGTGAAGCCAATTAAAATGCAAAAGCAGGTTGAACAGACACTCTTCAGAGCAGCTGCGAGACTCTTAGATCTCCTCTTCATTCAGCACCCACGAACAATGAAATGCTCCTGGGGGTCCATTGTCCCTCTGTGGGGGGGCTGTTTGACACTTCGTCCCCACAGACAGCCGTTATCGCTGGCTGCAGGCCAGCTGAGAGGAGGGGGCTCAGAGCTGAACCTGGTCTGATCCCCCTGAAGGATGCTCAGCTGTGACTGCGCTCTCACGCTGTCCAATCACATTTTCTGCTTTCTCTTCTTCCCGCTGTCATTTTTCCTCTTCATCTTCACCGGCCCTCCATGGTTACAGCTCACATTTCCATCCGTCTGTGCTGCTCTGGGGTCAGTTTCAGGTGCTACACGGTGAGGTTTGATAGACCAGCTGTGGTCGAAAAGCTCGTCCAGCTGTTATTAAAGTCAGACAGATGTTGGTGGTTGTAAAAGGGTGTTTTTCTCAGCTCCAGAGCCTCTCAGGGTCTCATTTTTTAAGACCTCGTTTTTTGTCATTGTAATTCTTTTTTTTTATCTTTTCTTTTGGAGCCTGAGCATAAAATTTTGGGGCAGTTATTTACCTTTTTTTAACCATCAGGATGATGATGTGTACCGAGTGGAACATCTGGTCGTTCAGTAAAGTATCTGAGCTTTAGCTCTTAGAGAATAAAATTGTGTTCTTGCCTTATTTCCCATCAGTAAGCGAGGATGGCTGATTGGAAACCTTTCTTTCATAGCTTATATGACCATCTGTAACAGGAAGTGATAGACGTTCATTTCTCTGCTGTCAGAAGGTTTGAGGCACAGTTCATCCTGATGTCAAAGTGTTCGTTCACCAGATGAACCAAATGCAAACATAACTGTCTGCCAGTGTTTCCTGAGCAGCGTCTCATTGACTCTCTAAAATGTACTAATAATAGATGATTACACACACTGTGAAGGAGGATTTTAGCCGCTCGTATCCTCACCGTAGCGTTCTGTACACCACAGAGTTAAAGCTGCGCCTCAGACAGCCGAACGGTCTCAGCTTCACAGATTCGAACACATGGAGAGGACAAACAGACTCTGAGAATAGAAGCAGCCGTATTCAGCTGAGACATCAGGGACATCAGAGACGCTATTGATTATCTGGGATATCTGAGCGAGCCTGGCAACGAGCGGAGAGGAAGCACTTGGTACGAAGCCCTGCACTCACTCCAATTCAATTAAGCTCGCCTGAGCTCAGCACTTTAGCTCAGCGGCAGCTTTGTGCTGCCTGGAAAATTGGAAGATATTGGTAATGTCGTTAGCCAGCAGCTGCTACCTGCCAGAGGCTGACGCAGTCATGTGAGCGGCTGCGCTGCTTTCCAAACATCGCTCTCATGTTCAGGCCTTTTTTCCCAGCAGGCTTCATGTTTAACCTTAAAGCTGAAGCTTTCCAGTTAAGAGTCTTACAAGGACAAAACTACACAGCAGAGAAAATAATTTGTATTTATCTCAGATCTGCTGTAATCTTACTTCTTTCCTCAATATCTTAAAGGTTAAGGCTGGTCTTATTTTGTATTTTTATTCCCAGCAAATCTCAAGAAAACAGCAGAACCTGCTTTAGCTTAGCGGTTGCTTTAGCTTAGCGGTTGCTTTAGCTTTAGCCCGTCTCTCTGTGCTGTCTGTGGCTCTCAGGTCCAAACTTCTGGCTTTTTAGAAAAAGCTTTTAGTTCTTATTCACTCAGGAGGAAATGAGCATCTGTCCAGGACTTTTTAACTGCAGCGGATTCATAAACAACACTGTGACTCATTGGAGGGGTTTAATAGTTTTTAGACAACATTGGAGCTGGATGGTTCTTTCATGGAGTTTGTTGACTATAAAATATAGAAAATTACCAAGCTGTTGTTCAAGCAGCTGCTAACACGAGGATATAAATGAGGACTTGATGTTTTCTGACCAGTGAGAGTCTCTGAGAGGAAACGCTATTTGAACAGCAGTAGCTGATCAGCGTGTCAGGACAGGCACGATTCAAAGCACACAGTCACACATAAAACTGCTGAGCACAAAAGATAAACGTCTCACAGGACGTGGAGACACAGGTTATCCAGTGGTTCACCTGTTTGGCCTCAGGTGGTACCAGCCTCGCTGAAAACCACAACAACCTCAGGTGAACAGGTCGGGACACGGAGCTGCAGGGCGACAGGTGTAGCAGTCAGACAGGTTTGTCAGAGATGAGCAGATCGACGGGCCCGAGCAGACACTGTTAGCCGCCCGAGGGCGAACACGGCTGCTTCCATCCGACGGTTAAACAGTCAGCTCGCTCGTCTCAGACCTTCATTTCTGATTCAAAGGAGCAGTAAGACGTTTACTGCTACTCTCTGGCTGTCATCTAGCGCCACCATCAGGTCAACAGTTTGTCTTATGACTCAATATCTGCAAAATTAATGACAACATCCACACATTGTGCCATTGAGCCTAAGTACAGCCCAGCAGAGCCGCTAGCACGATGAGCTCAGACAGTCGTCGTCCTCTGTCTCTCAGTGATGTTGGACAAACGCAGAAAGGATCTCCACGTGTCACAATGCTCAAAGCTAATCACAGTTACCTGCAGTGTGTTGTGGGTAAATTTACACTTTGATTCAGTTTAAGTGACTCAAATAGACGATGAGTCGTCTCGTCTTTGACTGTAATCCTGATTATCCATGAGTCCATCTGCC